>NW_028270153.1:6450925-6766321 GCF_037043375.1 Chiloscyllium plagiosum
TATTGACACCACCTCACAAACCTTAAGAACCACCATCAACATTGTTTGAGACATTGAGCTGGGAGGACAAGTGAGCTGACATCAGCAACATTGAAACAGTGAACAGCACCAGCACCAGGGCAATGATTATCCAAAACGTGCTTCTCTGGCCTGGCCATGTCGTTAGGACACCTGAGTTCCAATCGCCAAAGGACACCATCCTTCCCCAACTCAATGGAAGGTACTCAAATAAATGGAGGACAAAGGAAACATTTCAAAGGCTCCCTGAAGGCTTCCCTCAGGAAATGCAACAGAGGTGACATTATACATTAATGATGGACAAAGGAACTGAGGGCAGATGACACAACAATAGGTGGAGAGGCAAGTAGTATTGAGGAGGCAAAAAGGCTGCAGAAGGTGGAATGGTGGCTCAGTGGTTAGCACTGTTGCCTCACAGCACCAGAGACCCAGGTTCGATTCCAGCCTCGGATGACTGTGTGGAGTTTGGACATTCTCCTCGATTCTGCATGGGTTTCCTCCGGGTGCTCTGGTTTCCTCCCACAGTCCAAAGATGTGCAGGTTATAGGTGAATTGGCCATGCTAAATTGCCCATAGTGTTCAGGGATGTGCAGGTGGGGTGCATTGGTCAGGGGTAAATTTAGGGGAATGATTCTGGGTGGGTTACTCTTTGGAGGATCGGTTTGGACTTGTTGGGCTGAGGGGCCTGTTTCCACACTGTAGGGATGTCTATTTAATAAAGAAAGTTAATGGGCTAGGAGAATTGGCAAAGAAGTGGCAGGTGGAATATAATATGGGAAAGTGTGAGGTTGTGCACTTTGGAAGTAAGAATAAAGATATTGACTATTTTCTAAATAAGGAAAGGCTTCAGTCCCTTTGAAATGCAAAGGGACTTGAAAATCCTTCATCAGGATTCTCTTAATGTTAACATGAAGGTTCAGGTCGCAATTTGGAAAGCAAATGCAACGTTAACATTCATTTCAAGAGGGCTAGAATACAAGAGCAGAAATGTACTGCTGAGGATGTGTAAGGTTCTGGTCAGATCATATTTGAACATTGGGCCCGTATCTAAGGAAGATAGAGGGGCCCAGAGGAGCTATAGAAGAACAATCCTGGGGATGACGGACTTGTCATATGAGGAGCGGTTGAGAACTTTGGGGTCTATACTGGATGGAGTTTAGAAGGGTGAGGGAGCTCTCTTTGATAGATTTTGAATTCTGAGAAGCCTGGATAGAGTGGCTGTGGAGAAAATGTTTTCACTAGTGGAAGAGACTGGGACCTGAGGGCACAGCCTCAGAGTGAAGGGACGACCCTTTAGAACTGCCATGAGGATGAACTTCTTCAGCCAGAGTGCAGTGTAATTAAGGACCGCACTGCCACAAGAGGCTATGGAATTCAAGTCATTGAGTGCATTTAAGACAGAGATGGACAGACTGTTGATTAGTAAGGGGATCAAGAGTTACGGGAAGAAAGCAGGACAATGGGGCTGAGAAACAAAAATAGCCATGATTAAATGGCTAGCAGACCTGTTGGACTGAATGGCCTAATTCTATATCTTATGGTCTTATATCAATGTTTGGGAGACCCTTCCTCAGGAGAAACCAAATTGGAGGAAACTCCTGTCCAGAGGGGCCCAATACTTTGAGAACAGTCGCGATCGAGAGGAAAGATGGAAAATGATCCCGAGATAGGAATGACAATGAACTTGAGGCCAAGGACCAATCCAAAATCCCGGAAACACCCATCCCAATCTGTGGGTCGGAGATGGGGCTCTGGGATCAGGCTCATCAGCCACACCAGGCCCCACAGATCCCAGGACTAGAGACACGGAATTTCCTAGATCGACCCTCTCATTAGTGAGTGATTGTCGATGATTGCTGTAATCAGATCATGAGGTCCTGCTGGAATGTGAGAAGAGATAGATTGCTGGTTGCAGTAATATGATACTGAGTGACTGAGGGTGGTATCTGGGACATCTGTGCAAACAAAACCCAAATGGAGGCTGATGGAACTCATGAGGATGAGCAAAGTGCAAATTTGCCTTGAGGTCGCTGTGAACAGGGAAGTCTCACTTTGGAAAAGGCTTTGTCTTGAATGTTTCTCACTTTGGGGCTTTTCAGGAACGTTTGTGGGGACAGGCTTTCAGCTTTCTGCTCTTTCTGAGAGCAGTGGAATGGGAATCTCTACTGAGAGGCGGAGTGAAGGTTAGGACAACTAGAGTCAGGTTTTGCTATTGGCTCCCTTGTCATTCCCCCAGGGTCAATGGGTCAGACACACAGTGCATTGGCAGACTGAGGAGATAAAGGGAGACAGTGTTGTGCCACATGCAACACCAACCCTTCAGATGGTTTGGGTTCCTCAGCACTGCCTAATGCAATCTGTGTAGCAATAGCTGGAGGTGTGTGTGTGTGTGTGTGTGTGTGTGTGTATACACACTTCTCCCTTGTTCTGACATGGAACTTGAGGCCCTTTTTAGAATTTGACTTTTCTTTCTGTGAAGTGTTAGGGATACAGTTGCCTGGATATTCAGCTGGGTGTGGAATCACCTTTAGCCAGAGAGTGACCACAGTTACTGAATGCACCATAGCGATTGCCATCAGGACAGAGAGCTGTACTGATGGAAGACCTTTCCGAATTGAATCTTTAACCATCTTTGTTCTGCCCCCTTTTAGGGTCAGCCAGGACCACAGGGACAGAAGGGAGAGGTAAGCGTCATCAGAGAAATCAACTGGCAGCTTTGGGGACAGTAGGTTTAAAGTCAAGCGCCTCCTGATGAGCATTGCCACACCAACTACAAACCTCGCAAATGGTTCTGACATCATATTCAGGAGAAATGTTGTTTTTGGAACAAAGTCCACCTGTAACCAGGCGCGTGAGCTGCTCACTCAGTTACAGGCCCAGCTGACACTCACACTGGACTGACCATTGGATGGCAGATGGAAATGCTAAGTTGCCCCATTCTCCCCAAAGTTAGAAGTCACATGATGCCAGGTTATAATTCAACAGGTTTATTTGAAATCACAAGCTGCTCCGAAAGCTTGTGATTTCAAATAAACCAGTTGAACTATAACCTGGTGTGGTGTGACTTCTGACTTGGTCCAGCCCAGTTCAACACCGGAACCTCCACATCACTGCCACCATTCTCCCTGTGTTTACAGCAGACATTTCTGTCAGGCAGCTGTAAGCTGTAAAGGTCATGTCAGCAAACAGCCTCTCACTGGACCCAACAAAAAGGCAGAAACCAACAGAAAGATTGCTGGAGAAACTCAGCAGATCTGGCAGGACTTGTGGAGAGAGAAACAACAGAGCGAATGTTACTTGAGTCTGATGTCACTCTTCTTTAATGAAAAGACAGTATTCTTTGGGAGGGGGAGAAAGGGAGAGAGAAAGGAGCACAAGGGAAAGCATCCACTTGCACTTATTCAATTGGTCAGTTTGCAGCTGACAGTTATTTAACACTAACTTGATATCTGACCTTTAACCCGATCGTGTGCAACACGAGCCAAATTATTGATTCGTTTTTGTTTTTGTCTTCCTGATGTTTGCAGCCAGGAGTTCGTGGTGAGGTGGGGCCCAAGGGGAACCCTGGTCCAGCTGGGGTTCCTGGGACAGATGGTGTTCCTGGTCCTCCTGGGCCAGTGGGTATAGCCGGAGAGCGTGGCATCCCCGGAACTTCTGGAAAACCAGGTTCTCCTGTGAGTATTGTCTTGAGAAATCCCAGGGAATGGAACATGGGCAGTTTTAGCTGTAACTTTCCTGTTGGTCTTATGTTGTGGACAGTGAATCTGAGCCACTTCATGCAGCAACTTTCCTGGTAACTCTCCACCCCACACATACCTGACATGAGGCAGCTTCATGAGCAAGAAAAGATCATACAGCCCTGAAGGAGGCCATTCAGCCCATTGTGACATGATGAAGCTGTGCAATTAGACGTGGTCCCCTTTCTCTTGCCTCACACCTCTGTCTTTTCATCTTTATTTTCCACTTCACGTTTTTGTTTCCAAGTTCTACTCCTGTTTTCAAACAATTTGAATTCCCTGGTTTCCATCAAGTCTGGCCTCTTGTCCGTTTCCAGTGTTGTGCTGTTCACAACTGAAGGCTCAGCTGTCAGCCGCTTAGACCCTAAGATTCCCTGGCTCTCCACTATTCACTCTTTGAGTCACTTTAACTCTGTTGCCACCTTTTCTACAATAGAGATCAGAGTGGTGCTGGAAAAGCACAACAGGTCAGGCAGCATCTGAGGAGCAGAAAAGTCGACGTTTCAGGCAAAAGCCCTTCATCAGGAAGGGCATCATTTCCTGATGAAGGGCTTTTGCCTGAAACGTCAATTTTCCTGCTCCTCAGATGCTGCCTGACCTGTTGTGCTTTTCCAGCAACACTCTAATCTAGACTCTGATCTCCAGCATCTGCAGTCCTCACTTACACCTAGTTGATTTCAACCTTTTCTACTAGCCCTGTTTATGGCTCTGTGCCAATTATCTTTCTGCTAACTCTTCTGTGAAGAGCCTAGGAGCATTTTACAACACAAGAAGTGCTGTATAAATGCAAGTTGTTACTGTTTAAGTATTTATCCAGTTCATTTATAAAAGTTATTATTAAACCTAATTCCAGCATACTTTCAGGCAGTGCAGTTCATAACACAACAGTTCCCTGTTTAAAATCACCTCCCCCCACCAGCCCAAGCTACACTGTAGTTTAATTGCCAGTAATTTTACTGGAACAATCTCAGGAACACATTTTAACAACATCAGGCAGTTTGTTCTCAGCCCATTAATTCTAAATTCATCACCTTGTCAATCTCCCATCCCAGAAGATTCTGAAACTGCATCCCAACTGAATTTAAGTGGTCTCTTAAAACTGGGATGAATTTTCATGTTTGTTGATATTGACACTTTTCCCTGGTTATTATCAAGCTAACCCTGACAACTTCTCTCCAAATTGGGTTATAAATCTTCCCTTTGATGCTTCTTAATTTGTATTAATCTGACAACAGGTGATCGTGGGACAGCAGCACCCTAGTAGCTTGATTTAAACCATGTAACATACAGAGTAAATTAATAATATGCCAGAATGATAAGTTGGATGTCTGTATTATTAAATTACTTTTACATGGGAGGTCAGTTAGCTCATTTGGCTGGTTTGTGATGCAGAGTGACAACAACAGCATGGGTTCACTTTCCACAGTGACCGAGGGTACCATGAACGACTCTCCTCCTCAACCTCTCCCCTCGCCTGAGGCATGGTGACCTCCTTTGGTTACATCACCATCAATCCCCTCTCTCTAATGAGAGAATAGTGCTATGGTCTGGTAAGACTATGGAGACTTTATCCTTATTTACCAGATGTTCATATCACCTTGAGCCAATCTAAGTTGGTGGTGTGTATGACTCCATATTCCTCCTTTGATGATGCTGCTCCTTTAACATGTTATAGTGTCCTTGACTTTTGTTCAGAGAGGTCGTAAAAGACACAAACTCCGAAAAAGTTCACTGGACTGATTCTTGGGTAAGAGGGCTGTGCTGTGAGGGCATATCATATACAATCAATCCAGACTTGCTGGAGTTTCGGAGAATGAGGGGGGATCTTATTGGGTCCTATAGATTCTGAAAAAACTTGACAGGGTAAAATCTGAGAGGTTGTTTCCTGGCTGGAGAGCTCAGAACTAGGTGCATAATCTTGTATTGTTTAAGGCAGGTACATCTTCCTGAAGGCGACCAAGTCTGAACCTGATACTCCAGGAATATCCTGGCTAAAGCACTAAGCAATTGCTGCAAAAATTTCTCCAATCCTCTCACAATAAAGACCAATGTAATATTTACCTTTCTAATAGTTTGATGTACCTGTATACTAATTTTCTGTGGTCCTTGTACTAAGCCAAGCAAATCCCTGTAAACACCAATGTTATATACTTTCTTCCTAGCTAAAATATATCCTATTTTTCAATTTTTTGTACCAAAGTGAATAGCCTCATATTTTGTCAAATTATAGTCTATCTGCCACCTTCTTGCCTGCTCACTTCACCTATTTATAACTCTTTGCATTTTCTGTGTCTTCTTCAAAGCCTGTAGTCCCAAATAGTTTTGTCTCGTCAACCAACTTGGATCCATTACACTGAGCCGCTTCATCTAAGACATTAATATAGATTGCAACTAGTTGAAGCCCCAGCATTAATCTTTGTGGCATCCCAGTATTAATAGCCTGAAAATGACACACTTATTTCATTATAAAGTGAAGATTAGTCGCTCTCTGAGAACTTAAACCAAAAACCCAAAGAGGAGCATCTCACCTTATAATCTGAGTTGAAGGGTTTTAAGGCCAATTTGATTATGGCTAACAGATACTGCCTCAGGATAAAGGCTTTAAAGTTGAAAAGAAACACTTGTACAATGAAAGGGGAGTGGCCAGTTCTCCCAGCTCAGCTTTTCTCTGGTTTAGTTTGGTTTGGCTGTTCACTGAAAGCAGGCAGTCAGTTGTGAAGCTGCTGGACCCGAGAGAAGCAGGACCATGCTGACCCTCCCTGTCTCTGACTTCTCTCTTGTCAGACTCTGGGTTTGATTTTACCTTTTGTGCCAAGGAGTGTTTATCGGATTGTTGCAAGTATTTGGAACAGCATCATTAAATTTTTTTTCGAATAGATTAAGTTATTCAGTATTCTGTTCTCTTGTGTGTTTCAATCTTGCAAATAAATTCTGCCTTGTTTAAAACGAAGTGATTGGGCGAGCTGCATCCCTCCTGGAATATCGACGTTACACCTACTTAAAACACCCGAACCGACTTAGGGTCTGGGCTACTTTCTTGAAATATTTTGAGGAGGTCTGGCCTGGTCCATAACACTCCTTAGTTCTCTTTTCCAGATTTATGTTCATCAAATGATATGCTTTTTTCTCACTCATCCACAGGGAAAACTTGCAAGTGAGCAACAGATCCGGGAACTCTGTCACAGCCTGATCAGTGGTGAGTTTGTGATAAGGAAACATGGAAATGTAGAAAACAGGAGAAGCAATTGGCCACTCAAATAAACCAAAGAACTGTGAATGCTGGAAATCTGAAACAAAATCAGAAAGTGTTAGAGAGGTTCAGCAGAGCTTGCACCATCTGTGAAGAGAGAAACAGAGTTAACATTTCAATTCTGATTACCCTTCATCAGAAGTTGACCATTTGGTTCAATTAATTAATTAACCTTGCATAAGGAATATTCATCATTCCACACTCAGTTATGGTACATTAGTCAGTTCTCCCCCACCCCCAGATTGAAAGCAGTGTCACCTCCCCCACCCCCAGATTGTAAAATGAATATAAGTTCACACTTAGTGGGGTAACACATTTTCTTAAAAGTGAGAGAATCCTCTTTACTTAGAGACTGGTTAAAGTGTGGAACTCATTACAATGTGGAGTAGTTGAAGTCAATAGTGAGCTAAATATACATTGGAATATGGAATGTAATTTATAGTGTGAGATAGAATAAGCTGGGAGGACATTTGAATAGGGAATAAATGGTATCACAGGACAAATGAATGGCCTGTTTGGGTCCTGTAAATTCCATGTCATTTGTAATATATAAAGGTGTGAATACCTTAAATTTAAGTTTATGAATCAGCTTAGTCATCAGATGAATAATTGCATTGGAACACTTATTGTAATACAATGGGGATGAAATTGATCTCTGCCCGACTGATTTCTTTCTCGGTATGGTTTTCCATGATGTCAAGACAAAAGGCAAAAGTTGGAATACAACATAGAACTTGAGTTTCCTCCGCTAATTGATAGGATCACGCTTGCATTTGAATTGAATTGAATTGAATTGAACTTATTGTCACGTGTACCGAGGCACAGTGAAAAGCTTTGTGTTGTGAGCAATAGGAAGATCACAGAGTTAAGTAGCATCGATAGTAAATAATAGGTAAACAGCGGCAAAAACCAAAACACAGGTACAGGCGAATGTTAAGATTTTGTGAGTCTATTAAGTATTCTAACAACAGTAGGGTAGAAACTGTTTTGAAACCGGCTGGTGAGTGTGTTCAGGCTTCTGTACCTTCTCCCCGATGGTAGAGGTTGTAGAAAAACATTGCCAGGGTGGGATGGATCTTTGAGAATGCTGGTGGCCTTTCCCTGACAGCGGGCCTGATAGATGGATTTTATAGATGGGAGGTTGGCCTTTGTGATTGTCCGGGCTGAGTTCACCTCTCCGTAACCGTCTTTGATCTTGAATGGTACAGTTGCCATACCAGCTAGTGATACATCCAGACAGAATGCTCTCGATGGCGCACATATAAATGTTGGCAAGGGTATTCGCCGTCATGCCAAATTTTCTCAGCTGTCTGAGGAAGAAGAGACGTTGTTGGGCCTTTGTAACCAGTGCGTCCACATGAAGAGTCCAAGAAAGTTTGTTGTGGATGACCACTGCCAGGAGATTGACACTCTCCACTCATTCCACCTCTGTGCTGTTAATGTGTAGGGGGCATGAGTAACATCCCACCGAAAGTCAATAATGAGTTCCTTTGCCAGCATTGAGAGCTAGGTTGTTCTCAGTGCACCATTTTTCCAGGTCTTGCACCTCTGTCTGTAGTCTGTTTCATCGCCATCTGAGATTCGACCGACTATGGTGGTGTCATTAGCAAACTTGTAAATGGCATTAGTCTGGTATTTGGTGACGCAGTCATGGGTATACAGTGAGTACAGTAGAGGGCTGAGTATGCAGCTCTGTGGGGTTCCAGTGTTGAGTCTTAGGATGAAATATTGTCCCCAGTCTTCACTGATTGTGGCCTGTGAGTCAGGAAACTGAGGATCCAGTTGCAGAGAGTGGGGCTTAGTCCAAGATCAGTAAGGTTAGTAATCAGTCTCGAGGGGATAATAGTGGTGAAGGCTGAACTGTAGTCAATGAGTAGGATTCTTATGTAGCTGTTCTTGGTGTCAAGATTTTTTAGGGAGGAGTGAAGGGCAAGTGATATGGCATCTGACGTGGATCTGTTGCTCCAATAGGCAAATTGGAGTGGGTCAAGAGTAGTGGGGAGGCTGGAGGTGATTATTGCCATGACCAGCCTTTCAAAGCACTTCATGCCCACCGAAGTTAGGCCCACTGGGCGGTAGTCATTGAGACATGCTGCATGAGCCTGTTTAGGCACAGGGATGATGTTGGCCCTCTTGAAACAGGCCGGGACAGTGGCCTGCTGCAGGGAGAGGTTGAAGATGTCTGAGAAGACCTCTGCCAGTTGATCTGCGCCTGCTCTGAGTGCACGGCCTGGTATTCCGTCTGGTCCCATCGCTTTCCTTGGATTCACACAAAGGAAAACTGATCTGACCTCTGATACAGTGAGTGTTGGGATTGGTTCGTCAGGACCTGTCAGAATAGATGTTACCTCTCCATTGAAATTCTGCTCAAAGTGAGCATAGAAGGCATTGAGACGATTTGGGAGGGATGTGTCATCATCTGCTATCTTGTACTGTCTGTTTTTAGAACCTGTGATGTCATTCAGTCCACTTCAACTCAACTTTCCAGCTCTACCCACAAATCCCTTAATTCTTTTAAGGTTTCAATAACCAGTTGATCTCAGTCTTCAGTAGACTTTGTATCTGGGGTAGAGAATTTCAAACAAAGCAGGACAGGCAGCATCCAAGGAGCAGGAGAATCGACGTTTCGGGCATGAGCTCATGCCCGAAATGTCGATTCTCCTGATCCTTGGATGCTGTCTGACCTGCTGCGCTTTTCCAGCAACACATTTTCAGCTCTGATCTCCAGCATCTGCAGTCCTCACTTTCTCCTAGAGAATTTCAAAGATTCACAATTGCCTGAATTCAAAAAACTTTGTTTCATTTAAAATAGCCCTCCCTTTATCATCAGATTGTGCACCTCGTTCTGAGCTCTCCAGCCAGGAAACAACCTCTCAGATTTTATCGTGTCAAGTTTTCCCAGAATCTGCAGGACCCCAATGAGATCCCCTCTCATTCGCTAAAATGGCAGCAAATCTGTATTGGTTGTACATGATATCCTCTCACAGCGCAGCCCTCTTGCCCCAAGAATCAATCCGTTGAACTTTTTCTGCACCTTGTTTAAAGCAAAGTTAAAATTCACATGACACCAGTTTATAGTCCAACAGGTTTATTTGGAAGCACTAGCTTTCGGAGCACTGCTCCTTCATCAGGTGATTGTGGAGAATAAGATTGTAAGACACAGAGTTTATAGCAAAAGTTTACAGTGTAATGTAACTAAAATTATATATTGAAAAAAAACCCAGATTGTTTGTTAAGTCTCTCATCTTTTAGAATGACCATGTTGGTTTCAGTTCTTTCATATGTAAATCACAAACCGTTTTTAAAAAGTTACATTCTCAAGTGCACTTTAACAATTGGTGTCATGTTTGCCCAGATAAGGTGTTGAAGGTGTTAGCTCCCTGTGAGGCTTTAACCAATGTTAAATACTTTCTCTGTGAGGCTGTCTTTACCACAATGGTCAGACTGATTCTAATCTAAAAAACAGATTTACTGAATCTGACATGGATTCATGCAGTTTTTGAGCAAAGTAAAATGTAATTCTGCAAGTACAAATACACCACACAAATTTATATGAGTATGTGTACAAGTGAGTGTGTGTGTGTGTGAGTGGTGGGGGGAGTGATTATGAGTGTGTGTGAGAGGGTATGTGTATCTGGACCAACATGACACCAATTGTTAAAGTACTTGAGAATGCTTCCAATTAAACCTGTTGGACTATAACCTGGTGTTGTGTGATTTTTAACTTTGTACACCCCAGTCCAACACCGGCATCTCCAAATCATTTTTAAAAAAAGGTTTTGTGATTTACACATGAAAGAAGTGCAACTATCACTGTATTCTAACAGATGAAAGGCTTAACAGGCAATCAATTTTTCAATGTTTAATTTCAGTTACATCACACTGCAAATTCTTGCTATAAATTCTGTGTTAGGATTGAGCCCTCCATTATCACCTGATGAAGGAGCATCGCTCCGAAAGCTAGTGTGCTTCCAATTAAACCTGTTGAACTATAACCTGATGTTGTGTGATTTTTAACTTTGTTTAAGGTAAGTACTTCTTAGTCAAGAAGACCAAATCTGAATCTGTTAGTTGAGGAATACCCTGGCTAAAGCACTAAGCAATTCCTGCAAGAATTTCTCCAATCCTCTCACAATAAAGACCAATGTAATATTTACCTTTCTAATAGTTTGTTGTACCTATATGCTAATTTTCTGTGTTCCTTGTACTAAGACATCCAAATCCCTGTAAACACCAATGTTAAATACTTTCTCCCCAGTTAAAATATATTCTGTTTTTCAATTGTTCCTACCAAAGTGAATAGCCTCATATTTTGTCACATTGTAGCCCATCTGCCACCTTCTTGCCTGCTCACTTCACCTATTTATAACTCTTTGCATTTTCTGTGTCTTCTTCAAAGCCTGTAGTCCCAAATAGTTTTGTCTGGTCAACCAACTTGGATCCATTACACTGAGCCGCTTCATCTAAGACATTAATATAGATTGCAACTAGTTGAAGCCCCAGCATTAATCTTTGTGGCATCCCAGTATTAATAGCCTGAAAATGACACCTTTATTTCGTTATAAAGTGGAGGTTGACCTCCCTATGAGAACTATAACAAAAACTCTCAAAGAGGAGCACCTCACCCTATAACCTGTAAAAAGCAGATGAAAAGTGCTGTAACCTGATTTTCAACAACCTTCTAGGGGCTAATTAAAATAAATTCCTGACACTCACTTTAAAATGCACAGGTAATAATTTATTTTGCTAATTAATAGTTAACTATTAACAGAGCAATTAACAAACCAAATAAATCCCTTCTAACTCCTAACAATTTCTGAATAAAACAGGATTCTAATGGCATGCTGCTCCAGTAAATATATGTCCCACTCATATAACAAAAATAGAACCTAGTCTCTCGAAATGATAGTTGGGTTACGTGTTTTCCAGAATGTTCTGTGCCTTCTTCCGTTGTTTCTTCTGTCAGGAATGCCTTTTTCTAACGTTGGTACTGTTATTTTTAGATACATAGATGACTGTGAGAACCAATTTCTCTCTCGGGAGCTGAGGGCTGTTAGCAAGGGGTCTTTATCCAACTGCCCCCTTCTTTTATCCCCCTGATGACATATCAGTATATCTTATATAGGATTGGTCCTATACTGTCAAAACCATCAGATTTAACTGGAATAGGTTTTATTTTATATTTAAATGCCTGGTTCGCTTTGATTGGCTAAATTCAAAACCTGATATCTTAGTAAAAACTATTGCTTGGCCTGCTAACTGTAAACCTGTTAATACAAATGTTTCAGTTTGGGCTATCTGTGTACTGGCTAATTCAAACTGCTGCTCACAGACATCTATTTTAATCTCAAAGTGCAGAAGAAAACACCATCTTTTAGAGGGACCGTGCAACGCTTTTACAATTTTACAAACACCAAATTCTAACTTCCTGCCTCCCAATCTACAATTACTCTACCCAATTTTGCAACAATCTCTACTGATTTTGACCGTTTATTCTTTACTCACATTCATGTATTGGTCTTAAGTGCACAAGTCATAATTTTGTGTAATAACGTTTTATGTGGCTCCTCATTAAATGCTTTGTAAAAATCCAAATGTACCACACCTACAATTTCTCCTTTATCGACCCTTATGGTAACAGCCTTGATAGATGCCCAACATACCATTATCTTTATGCTGACCCCTTCTGATTAGTACCACTCTGATTTGTCAAGCAAATGCAATTTCCCCTTCATGAGACCATATGCTTAGAAATTATACTGCATAGAAGGAGACTATTTGGTTGATCAGAGCTGAAAATGTGTTGCTGGAAAAGCGCAGCAGGTCAGGCAGCACCCAAGAAATAGGGGAATCGACGTTTCAGGCATAAGCCCTTCTTCAGGAATGAGGAAAGTGTGTCCAGCAGGCTAAGATAAAAGGTAGGGAGGAGGGACTTGGGGGAGGGGCGTTGGAATTGCGATAGGTGGAGGGAGGTCAAGGTGAGGGTGGGGTGGGGGCGGAGAGGTCAGGAAGAAGATTGCAGGTTAGGAAGGTGGTTGATCATGCTTGGACCAGCTCTTTGGAAAACATATCCAAATAGTCTTACCCTCTATTCTTTATCAAAGTCCTGTAAACATGTACCCTCAAGCATTCAGCAATTACCTTTGTCAGTTATGGTAGTCACAAAGAAACCTGAAAGGGAATTCAGAAGAAACTTCTTCATCCAAAGTGTTATGACATGGGGTAAACCCACCTGCTTAACTGAAACCAGCAACACAGAAAGGATTTATCCCATACAGTAATCTGTGAAAATTTGAGAGGCAGTACAGTAAAAAGTAACAACTTTATTTCTTAAAGTATAACAGAGAATAATTAACTAACAACTATCTACAATTCCTTCTACAATACCTACCTTTTACTTTCCCTTCTACAATACTAGCCCGATAAAACCCTCAAATAAGATTTACCAAAAGTTCAAATTTCAAAACCAAGCAGCTGGCGAACCTTCCCTTTGTATCTTCCTCTTAGATTTTCTTCTTCTTTGGGATGTCTGTTTCACAGGTCACTGATAGATAATGGTACCTTTAAGAGAGCTGTGGTTTGGGCAGTCTGTACATGCTGGTGGCTTGGCAGTTCTCTCTCAACTGTTCAATTTTCCCCGATCTAATACCCCCAAAGCATCAGATTGTGTCATTGGCTTTTAATACTGTCAATATACTAAATTCAAACTTGATTGGAGCTTGGTATTTTTTGGGGTATAATTTAAACTGATTGGCTGAATTTGAATTTGTTTTTGTATCTGGGCAACCGCTGGACCAAATGTTACATTGTAAATTCTCCAGCACTCAATGTGCCTCTCTAAGTCCTTCACTCTCTTAAGGGTACAGTACACTTCTACACCTTCATAACAAAAAGGATTTAGATTAGATTAGATTAGATTACAATATATTACAGTGTGGAAACAGGCCCTTCAGCCCAACAAGTCCACACCGACCTTCTGACAAGTAACCCACCCATTTCCCTCTGACTAATGCACCTAACACTATGGGCAATTTAGCATGGCCAATTCACCTGACCTGCACATCTTTGGACTGTGGGAGGAAACCGGAGCACCCGGAAGAAACCCACGCACTCACGGGGAGAACGTGCAAACTCCACACAGTCAGTCGCCTAAGGCAGGAATTGAATGGTGAGAATGTGGATCTTGCTGCCACAGCAAGTGGTTGAAGGGGATAGCACAATTACATTTAAATGGAGAAAGTGAGGAGTGCAGATGCTGGAGATCAGAGTCAAGAGTGTGGTGCCAGAGAGTGGTGAATCCGTGGAATTCACTGCCAAAGAAGCCTGTGGAGGCCAGGTCACTGAATATATTTAAACAGAGATAAATAGATTCTTGATTGTCAAGAGGATCAATGGTTACGGGGAGAAATTGAGATAATGGGGTTGAAAAAACTTATCAGCCATGATTGAATGGTGGAGCGGATTCGATGGGCCAAATAGCTTAATTTCTGTCCCAGTATCTTATGATCTTGTGATTGGGCTATTAATCTGGTCCAGTTAGGGAGCCATGGCTGACATATATAAACAGAAGTGTCAGACACCCTGACACTCTGAGAGCTGGCCCTGAGGGAGCTGGATCAGTGTCATGGACTTGCCATGTACAAATAAAAGGTGACTTAGTAATGGGATACCATCTTCTTTCAAGTTATTTCAGAGAACACGTGTAAGATTTTAAAGAGAAGGATTTGCTACATTTATGCATATCTGTTTCAAAACTCTTACATCTACTTGCTTGTCCTATAAAAATATTCCAATATAGTAGAAATAATACAATAGTTAGAATGGCTTTGTGATAAGTTACACTCATTCCATACTCCTGCCAAGGGAGGCATTCTAGTGTCCCCACTGGCAGGAAGCTGTAATTACACATGATATGTGAACGAAAGGTTTTGCCGTGATATGTGAGCAAGTAGGAGTTTATGGATGGAGTATGCTCCCTATTTTACCCCAAGTCCTCACTACAACACCAGAGCTGGTGGAAGTACTGGTTATGATTTTACTAAATTCTCTTACTTCTGCAATGGTCCCAGTAGACTGAAACATTGCAAATGTAACACCACTAATTCAGGAAAGTAAGTTAGATATTGGGAAAATGCTGAAATCTATCAAATATGCGACCAAGGAAATTTTATCAGTGCACCTAGAAAACTATAATGTAACTTCAAATCGTCTATGCACATGGGAAAGGTGCCAGAGGTTAACCTAGTATCTTTATTCAAGAAGGTTGGTAAGGATAAAGCAGGGTACGATAGACTAGTGAGTCTAACATTAGTGATAGGAAAACAAAACATTCTGTATTCTGAGAGACAGAATTTATTTTCAATTAGTGGAGCAAGGATTAATCAAGAATCATCAGCATGGCTTTGTTAGGGAGAGATCATGTCTAACAAACTTGATTTGAGTTTTTTTGAGGAGATGACTAGGTCTGATTATGAAAGGCATAGATAGGGTCAATGGGAATAAACCTTTCCCCTCAGTAGTGGTTTTCAGGTAGGGGTTAGGAGACTTAGAGGGGATTTGAGGGTAAGTTATTTTATTAGGTGGCTGTCTGGAACTCAGTGCCTGAAAGGGTGGTGGATGTGGGAATCATTACAACTTTTAAAAAGTATTTAGATGAACACTTAAAACATCATAGCCTTATATGCTATGGGCCAAGTGATGAGAAATGGAATTATAGTATGTAGGCAGTTGATAATTAGCTTGGATGCAATTGGCCAAAGGGCCTCAAACTGTACTGTAATGTTCTATGACTCTATGAATAGACAGACTCTCCTTTGATCGAAATATTGATGAGGATAATGAGGTTGGTGTTGCACATATAGACTTTCAGAAGGAGTTTGACAGAGTTCCACAAACTAGACTTTTTTGCAATACTGTGATAGAGCAAATAAGAACAGCTGTTTCCATTAGGAGAAAGGTTGATAACAGATCTCAGGTATTTTAAAAAAAAACAAAGGTGACATGAGGAGAAAATACTTTATGTACTGAGTTGTTATAACCTAGGAAGAACTTCCCGAAAGGTGGTCAGAAGAGGTGCATAAGATCAGATGGAATGTGTAACAAAGATGCAGGCCATTCAGCCCAACAAGTGCAGGGGAGTCTTCATGTTTTACTCAAGCAACCTCCTATCATTCCAGAACTAAATATATTGTTGTGACCTTCTATTACATTCTCCCTTAAATACTTGTCTAGATTCCACTTAAATGTAGTTGAGAGTGTGGTGCTGGAAAAGCACAACTGGTCAGGTAGCATCAGAGGAGCAGGAGAATTGATGTTTCAAACATAAGCTCTTCATCCTGCCCCCTACCTGAAACCCACTACTGAGGGGAAAGGTTTATTCCCATTGACCCTATCTATGCCTTTCATAATCAGACCTAGTCACCTCCTCAAAAAAATTCAAATCAAGTTTGTTAGACCTAATCTCTCCCTGACAAAGCCATGCTGACTATTCTTGATTAATTCTTGCTCCTCTAAGACCTGGCCTCCACCACCTGGTTTCTGTGGTAATGGATTCCATTGATTCCCCACTCTCTGGCTGAAGAAGTTTCTCCTTATCTCCATTCTAAAAGAGTCTTCCCTTTACTCTAAGGCTGTGTCCTCGGGACCTAGTCTCTCCTGCCAATGGAAACATCTTCCCAACATTTATTCTGTCCAGGCTGTTCAGTATTGGGGAACTCACACCTGGTTGACCTTGTTATAATCTCTACAATCTCCAGTTTAGTTGTGCATGAGCTGTTAGCAGTGGACACTGAGTTCCTGATTCTATACATTGTGACTAGGATAGGAACAGTAATGAGATGGATTGCATTAACTAAGGTATAGAGGGGTTTCCCTGTGTTGTAAAAGAAGGTAGCTTTCTCTTTCTTATCAAGCATCCAGAATCTTCAGAATGGTTCCCTTTGGAGATCAGTGGGTGTTCAGTCACTAAGTCTATTCAATACTGAGATAATTGCATTTTGGACTCTAAAGGTAACTGCAGTTTAGGGGATTGACCAGGAAAGACAGAGAGTCATTCTACCAGAACAGGAGGAAGGTTGGCCTATTCAATGCCCATGTATAGAGCTGTTGTAGAAGATCAACAGGGCCTAGAGGACCTATTCCTGCCTCTATTGCCAATGTTCTGATTACATTACCCACAGTCAGTTGTCAAAGCTATTTCTTGTTTATATATTATTTGGTGGCAGAGTTTGGAGGAAGATTACAAATGCTCACCACATTGTATACCATTTTGGGAATGGGATGGGGCCTCTGTGTGCCTCTATCACCAGCATGAATCTGGTCAGCCGAATGACATGTTAATGTGCTATAACCTGTCTGTAAAAGCTTAAACTTCTGATTGGCTGGAGTACCTAGGAGCCAAAGGTACTCCACTTGCAACTTCACCATGCCTGTCAACTGGACAAAAAGGCACTGTGAATGTCACCAATTTACAACAGGAAATGCAGAGGCAATCAGCTGTGCCTGAAATCATGACTAAGATACACAATTAACATTCCCTTCAAGATGTTTACACATGTGCTTGCAGGGATTTATAGGATGTTGCAGGGTAAGGAAGGTTTGAGTTATAAAGAAAGGCTGATTAGGGTGGGACTTTTTTCACCGGAGGGTAAGAGCTTGAGAGGTGACCTGATAGAGGTTTATAAAATCATTAGGGGTTAAATAGTAGGTGTCTTTTCCCCAGGATGGGGGATTTAAAGACTAGCAAACATATTTTTAAAGTGAAAAGAGAGAGTTTTAAAGACATGAGGGGCAAATATTTTACACAGGGTGGTTTGCACAGGGAATGAACTTTCTGAAGAAGTTGTGGATGTGGGTACAATTACGACATTTAATAGACACTTGGATAAGTACATGAACAGGAAAGGTTTGGAGGGATAAGGGCCAAGATAAGGCAGGTGGGACTAGTTTAGTTTGGGATTGTGTTCAGTGTGGACTGTTTGAACCAAAGGGTCTGTCTCCATGCTGTATGACTCTATAAGGTATGTGGAGAATGTTTACTTGTGTTCTATGCACGGTTTAATATTGCGCAGAGGAGAAAGAACACCATTAAAATGTGTATCTGTTATTTTCCATGTCTAATTTGTGTCAGAACACACTGATGATTAAAAACTGAAGAAAATATTATTTATTTATCTTCATTCTTAATGTTGCTATTTTGAAAATGATGATATATTATATAATCTATGTCAGTGCATAGGTAAATTTCAAAATTTATGCCTCTTGAAGCTTTTGTGAAACTATTCTTCAATACTTAGGATTTCAAAATTAAATCAATCAGAAACCTAAGGTATCGAGTTTGGTTCCAAAATAGAACTAAAAATGTTTTTTTTTGCCAAATTTATTTTACAAAAATGTTGAATTTAATTCAAAAAATGAATATAGTTTAGAGTCTTTATTAAATTCTTGTGTTGCACAATTTAATCTGATACGAGGTAATGAAATCTCACATCCGTTGTTGCTCCTGGTTCCAAGAGGAACTTGCTTTGCTTGTCCTACCTTCCTTCAATCTTAAAAACCTGAGGTTAGTCAAGACCCAAAAGTTATGCTCATATCTAGGATAACACCTCAACATTTCTCCCACAGAATTTAGGATTAAGTGTAGTTCCTCTCTTGTAAGGTGAAATATATTGTATTGTACAGTAGATGTAACACCCTGAGGTCAAGGTTTGGTTTATCATCTCCTAACATATTATGTTATTTGCCAGGACTTTAAAACTGGGCCTCCTTGCTTTTCTCAGTTCCCATTCCTCCTACATTCTATTAAGCCTAACCGTAATACCCTTGAATCTAATTGTCTTTCCCACTCTTCCTCACCTTGATCTTTGACCCAATGATTCCAGTTTAACCGGAGCACCTGATGGGAATGGAGCCAGGAACATGAAATGGCCCAGGTAGCCATTACAGTGCAGTACGAAAAGAGCTATCAGAGAAACTAGCTTTTTTGCTAAACTGGTGCCCCATCTTCCCTCGAAGGAAAGCAGGCCAGTTCCCTGGGTGCCATGACCAATATTTAACTCTCAATGAACACCACCAGGAACAAATTAATCAGGGTTAGTCATCTCATTGCTGGGTAGTGGGTGTTACTGAATTGGGAAAAAAAGGTACCAGAATAGTGATTTAACCACATTGGCTGCAAAGCATTGTGGATATTCTGAGGCTCTGAAAGGTGTTGCATTAAGATCAGAGTGGTGCTGGAAAAGCACAGCAGGTCAGGCAGCATCTGAGGAGCAGGAAAATTGACGTTTCGGGCAAAAGTCCTTCATCAGGCTTTTGCCCAAAACATCGATTTTCCTGCTCCTTGGATGCTGCCTGACCTGCTGTGCTTTTCCAGCACCACTCTGATCTAAACTCTGGTTTCCAGCATCTGCAGTCCTCACTTTTGCCGAGGTGTTGTACTAATCCAAGTTCTTCTGGTTTGCATTATAACAGAAGTGGTGTCTAAATACTGAAAGATACCAGACATGTAGCAACATCTGAAATCATACAATAACAAGAACTGAGCTTAAACCTCTGACCAGAATGAAAGTTTAATTTAAGCGCATTGAATTTTCTTGTGGTTTATTTCTCCTTCTAGATCAGATTGCATTGTTAGCTAATAATCTGAGAAGGCCAATGGCCCCTGGAATGATAGGAAGACGTGGCCCCCCTGGTCTTCCAGGTCCACCAGGGCCAAAGGGCGGAGTTGGCCATCCAGGCAGACGAGGTCCACCAGGATTGACTGGACCATCTGGAGAACTTGGTGACACAGGCCCGCGAGGTAAGGCTGACTTTGGAGGTTTAACTTGACACAGGATTTGACCCATCACCAATTAGACTACACTAGCATATGCTGAACCTTCATGTGCATCACGGCGGCACGGTGGCCCAGTGGTTAGCACTGCTGCCTCACAGCGCCTGTAGACCCGGGTTCAATTCCCGACTCAGGCGACTGACTGTGTGGAGTTTGCACATTCTCCCCGTGTCTGCGTGGGTTTCCTCCGGGTGCTCCGGTTTCCTCCCACAGTCCAAAGATGTGCGGGTCAGGTGAATTGGCCATGCTGAATTGCCCGTAGTGTTAGGTTAAAGGGGTAAAGGTAGGGGTATGGGTGGGTTGCGCTTCGGCGGGTCGGTGTGGACTTGTTGGGCCGAAGGGCCTGTTTCCACACTGTAAGTAATCTAATCTAATCTAATCTAATCACTTAAAATATAAAAAATTATATGGCTAAGGGGCTACAATTGCTGTTTTGAGTTTGCCTTTGGGATGTGGGCATTTCGTTGGCAAGGCCAGTGTTTCCAATCCCTTGCCACCTCGAGAAAGTGGTGTGAACCTTCATCTTGAATTACTGCCATTCTTGTAGGAGTGGTGCTCCCAAACAATATTGGGTAAGGAATTCTGGATATAAATTTCCAAGATTTGAACGACCAGTGGTATATGTTCAAATCAGAAGGGACCTGGTGGTGATTGTGATTCCATGACTTTGTTCTTGTAAGACAATGAGAAACAGGAGTAGGAGTAGGCCATTTGGCCCCCTCAGCCCTGCTATCCCATTCAATACAATGATGATTGATCTTCAGCTTCAATACTACTTTCATACCCAATCCCCACATTCCTTAACCTCCCTGAGACACTGAGGATCTGTCTATCTCAACTTTAAATGCATTCAATAATGGAGCACTGATAATCCTCTGTGTTGAAGAATTTCAAAGACTTGTGACACTTTAAGTGAAGAAATATTCCATCTCAGAGTGTTCATCTTCTGAGTGTTCCCAAGTTCTAGATTCCCCAGCCAAGGACAACATTCGCTATGCATACTCTATCAAGACCCTTCAGAATCTTGCCATTCTATTGGTGGCAAAGGCTGTAGGGGGTGGAAATTCCATGGAGAGGATCAAGTGGCTTACTATTTCCCCAGTGGTGGAAGTAGAGAGTGGATATCAAACTTACTCAAGCTAACTGCTTCTCACATCCAATGGCCCAGAGGTGAAATTCTGAGACTGTTTGGAAGAAGTGAAGAATTGAGGCCCATTTTCCCCATTAAGCTTGAAGGTAGTCAAGATGCATCCAAATAGTATGTGACTGGTTGTGTTGATGGCCGATTGGATCAAAGGTGATGTAATGTTTTCTATCAGCATTTAGTGTCCACACTTCATGCCACTGAGTTGTTAAGGGAACATCAAAGGATCAGGAAAGATTTTGCTATGTTGTGTGTCATGAAGAGAGATTCATTCTGGATGAATCCAGCTTTAGGAAGCCATGAAAGCTGCCTCTAGGTTTGGTTGCTTGAGCTGATGCCAATAAGGTTTTCAATTTGCACACAAAAAGAAGACCATTCTGCCCATTGTGTCTGTGTTAACTCTTCCTCTACTCTGCCCTTTCCCCATCTAACTGTATTATTTTCTATTCAAGCATTTATCCAATTTGTCTTTGAAGGTTTCTGTTGTTTCAACATCCCTTCAAATCATAAAACATTTTATTTTATCTCCCTTTCTGGCAGCCAGAGGATTCCTGTTCAAACTGATGATGATTGCTGCTTTCACTTCCTTTTATTGAGTTTATAACAAAAGCAAAAATACTCTTGGAGAGATTAGCAAGAGCATTGGGTTGCGCATTGTAAGATTCCATGGAGCTTGGGTGAGAGTGTTCTAATGACAGGTCTACAAGTTTCCACACTCCACCAAGTTGAACACCTAGTGCCCTAGTGCACCACCTCATGTGGCAACCAACTACAATGGAATACAATTCAGAGTTGATCTGGCTGTATACTTTTCTCATCAGACACCCCACCTTGAAGCTGACTCAGTCCCAAAAGCTTCTAAATACAACCTGTGCGTGACATAGTAGGTGTTATCGTTGACTTGGTGGTAGTGCACATTCAGCCCTAGTCCGTGCTTGAGTCTATGCTCTTGAGTCTCCTGCAACTCCACATCATCTCACCCTATTACTTTCTCCTATTTCTTTCTCCCTCAGAGTTTAGGGCATCTATGGCATTCACTTCAACGCTTTGTGTGAAAGCCAGGAATTCCATTTTGGATTTTTTCTATATTTATAACCTCTAATTCTGCTCTCCTCTAGAAACAATCCTCTATGTCTACCTTATTAAATCCCATTATAAGTTTAAAGACTTCTCTTTTCGAGAGAACAGAACCCCAGCCAGTTCAATGCTCAGTTTCAGTAGAAACCATGAAGCATTCCACTGGAATTGCACCCTCTGGTGGTTGACTTTAAATAAGCATTGAGCATGATCTAGAACAATGCACCCTGCAGCACTTCATCCACTTCCACTGTAATAGGGAGCGAGCAAAAGGTAATTATTTCAAAATCAGTTTGGCCTAAAACAGATCTGTGACAAATTGTTCAATAACGTCAGACTGAAAATCATTATTTAGTTCACATTATGTGCATAGTATATTGAAAAGGAAGTTAACAGAGATTGAACAGACCTGTTGCTAAAGATCAGTTTATCGAAAGTGATATATCTCTTCATGACATATGAATATTAAATAGAAGAACATATATTTCAGAAAGCTGTTATAAATGTATGTTACACTTGAGAGCTCTATTGAATAATGAAGTGTTCACCCTGAATCTTACTTTTTTTAAATTCAAGGTGACCATGGTGTAAAGGGAGACAAGGGAGTTATCGGTAAATCTCTTGGTGGCTTAGTAGGACCTCAAGGGCCGGCAGGTATGCTACCAAATACTAGACATACTTTGTTTACAAACCTGTAATCCTACAATACAGACGAGTTGATGTTAAGACTCTGTGCTTTTTAAAATCATTAACTGTTTTGTACTTTGCATCAAAGAACATATTTGTAAGCTGATCATTCTGCTGCAGAATAATTTTAAAATTGAGTTTTTACTGTGTTGTGAACTATGCAAGTTATTACTTTTATTTGGAAGCTTAGATAAACGTTAATGCCTAACTCAGCAATGTTTTCCAGCCCTATAACCTACTAAGATCTCTGTGATCATCCAAAACTGGCCTCATGTGCTTTCCTAGTGTTTTCTTTGCATCACTGACAGCTGCCTGGGTCCTGAGCTCTGGAGTTACTCCCCTGAATCTCTTTGCCAGGAATGAGAATTAAACAACTGGTGATGAAGCACCTGGAATAATGATCCTTTAACATTTGTCAAACATTAATAGGTCCTCTGTCAAACAATTCATTTATCAAAGGTTTTAATTGAAACTGATTACAGTATTTCTCATAAAACAACACACAAATGCTTAAGTGTAGGCAGCAAAATATGGAAAATATGGTACGTGTTAATCTTCAGGGTAAAATTAATATTGATCTTCTTGGCAGGAGTTTCTGTGGAACAGATCAATGAAACTTAGGAAAGTTAGATGGAATGGGTGTATTGGAATGCCTCACCATTTCTATGAATGCTGTATTTTTAACAGTTGAATTCTGGTCTCCTTCCTATTGGAAGGATTTTGTGAAACTTGAAAGGGTTCAGAAAAGATTTACAAAGATGTTGCTAGGGCTGGAGGATTTGAGCTGTAGGGAGAGGCTGAACAGGCTGGGTCTGTTTTCCCTGGAGCATTGGAGGCTGAGAGGCTGTCTTATAGAGATTTATAAAATCATGAGGGGCATAGATACGATAAATAGACAAGGTCTTTTCCCTAGGGTGGTGGAGTCCAGAACTAGAGGGCATAGGTTTAGGGTGAGACGGGAAAGATATAAAAGTGACCTAAGGGGCAACTTTTTATGTGAGTGGAATGAAGTGGTGGAGGCTGGTACAATTACAGCATTTAAAAGGCATCTGGATGGGTAGATGAATAGGAAGAGTTTAGAGGGATGTGGGCCAAGTGCTGGCAAATGGGACTAGATTAGATTAGGATATCTGGTTGGCATGGACGAGTTGCACTGAAGGGTCTGTTTCTGTGCTGTACATCTCTATGACTCTTATGAACTAATGTTGAGATACAGTCAAGTCAGTGGATCTGGGGAGCTCAGTGAGAATGTATAATGATTGATCTCTAAAATAATCAAATAAGAAACAAAACTGTTATTGGTGTACAAAACAAAAAGATTTTGCTCAGGATCCAAAGCTTTCATTGGTTTCCATCTCCGATGGCAACAAAGAAACTGCAGGAATCAAGTGCCTGGGAAGAAGTGTAATGTTCACTGAGACGAAAGGAGAATCAGTGTCCAAATGCAAAGCCAAAGAAATGTTTGAAACACGATGGAAAACACTGTGTCAGAAAGAAAAGTAATATGCCCAGCTTGAGGTTGGATCTGAAACGTGTGTGAATGATGTTCTGTTTGGGTGAAATGTAAGAGTAACAGAGAACCCTGGATGTCTAGTAAATATTCAAGACTGCATAAGAAGGAAAAGAGAGGCTTTTAATAAATACAAAAGGATCAAAACAACTGACGCCCTAGTGGAATATAGAAGGTGCAGACGTGAACTTAAGAAAGCAATTAAGAGAAAAAAGAAGTTTCACAATAAGAACACTGATGGGAAAGATTTGGGAGAATCCCAAAATATTTTGTAAGTGTATTAAGGGGAAGAGAAACCAGCAAAACAGAGGGCCAATTAGGGACCAAAGAGGCAATCTCTTCATGGAGCTAGATGACTTTGGTAGCATATTAAACAAATATTTTCCATCTGTCTTCATGCTGGAGAAAGAAGGAGAAATCATTTTATAATTTTAGGGAAGTTGATGACTATGAGCTTCTTGGGCAGTTTGTTAGAGGGGGTGAGATGGAATTGTAGGTTTTGGCAGGCATAAAAGTGGACCAATCTCCAGGTCCAAATGAATTGTTTCCCAGACTGCTGTGGGAGGTGAGGGAGGAAATTATAGGGACTCTGACCAAAGTTTTTAATTCATCCTTGGTTATGGGGATGGGGGATGGTCTGGAGGACTGGAAGACAGCTAACGTGGTTCCACTTTTCAAGAAGGTAAACTCTGCTGCTTAAATCCTATCCGACACAATATGCTGCTCACTTTTCGCCACCAATCTCTGTCCCCACCTCACATACTTTAACTGGCCTCCTGTCACTCAGTACCTCAAAGCTGAATTCACATGCTTGTATTTTTATTCTTTAATGGTGACCGCCCACCCCACCCCCAGCCCATCTCTTTATTGTTTTCCAGCTTTACAAACATTTCTGAGAACACTGTTCCTTTGACTTGTGCATCAATGATAACCCTGTCCAGAACTACCTGGTTAGCTAACTTTGGAATCTCTCCACAAATCCCTTCTCTTTACCATCTTTTCTTTTTTCAAAGATAGTCCTTAAAAAATCATCACTTTCAGCTTGTGTGTCCATGTTTTGTTTGGTTAGAATTAGAATTCCTACAGTGTGGAAACAGGCCCTTCGGCCCAACAAATCTATGCCAACCCTTCAAAGAGTATCCCACCCAAACCCATTACCCTACACTTCCCCTTATTAATGCACCCAACCTACACATCCCTGAACACTATGGGCAACTTAGCATATCCAATTCACCTGACCTGCACATCTTTGTACTGTGGGAGGAAACAGGAACACCCAGAGGAAACCCACGCAGACACAGGGAGAATGTGCAAACTTCACACATACAGTTGCCCACAGCTGGAATTGAACCCAGGTCCCTGGTGCTGTGAGGCAGCAGTGCTAACCACTGAGCCACTATGCCACCCATAAATTTACCTTCTTGAAAAGCAGATCCACATTAGCTGTCCTCCAGTCCTCTGGCACCACTTCCCAAATGCCCCACCCCATCGCCACAGTCAGGGAGGAATTAAAAACTTGGGTCAGAGTCCCTATACTTTCTTCCCTCATCTCCCATAGCAGTCTGGGAATAGTTGTGTCTGCATGAATTGTTTTGGGGTTTTAGGAGCTGTATTGATGTTATTATTTCTTTGCATTGCTATCTTCTCACCTTGTAAGTCTGAATATGGAGGTCCCTCTAGCCTGTTAATTGACACAATTCCATTCTCTGTAACTTTGTGTACAAGAGTCAAACAGTCAGGGCAGGCAGGGACAAAGCAGAGAACAAGGTAGGACTGATAAATTAAACTGCATTTATTTCAATGCAAAAGGTCTAACAGGGAAGGCAGATGAACTCAGGGCATGGTTAGGAACATGTGTAAGGGATATCATAGCAATTACAGAAACATGGCTCAGGGATGGACAGGACTGGCAGCTTAATGTTCCAGGATACAAATGCTACAGGAAGGATAGAAAGGGAGGCAAGAGAGGAGAGGGAGTGGCATTTTTGAAAAGGGATAGCATTACAGCTGTACTGAGGGAGCATATTCATGGATATATATCCAGGGATGTTATTTGGGTGGAACTGAGAAATAAGAAAGGCATGATCACCTTATTGGGATTGTATTGTAGGCCCCCTAAGAGTCAGAGGGAAGTTGAGAAATAAATTTGTAAAGAGATCATAGCTATCTGTAAGAATAATAGGGTGGTTATGGTAGGGGATTTTAACTTCCCAAACATCGACTGGGACTGCCATAGTGTTAAAGGTTTAGATGGAGAGGAATTTGTTAAGCATGGACAAGAAAATTTACTGATTCAGTATGTGGATGTACCTACTAGAGAAGGTGCAAAACTTGACCTACTCTTGGGGAATAAGGCAGAGCAGGTGACTGAGGTGTCAGTGAGGGAGCACTTTGGGGCCAGCAACCATAATTCTATTAGATTTACAATAGTGATGGAAAAGGATACACCAAATCTAAAAGTTGAAGTTCTAAATTGGAGAAAGGCCAATTTTGACGGTATTAGGCAAGAACTTTCAAAAGCTGATTGGGGGCAGATGTCCACAGGTAAAGGGACGGCTGGAAAATGGGAAGCCTTCACAAATGAGACAACGTGAGTCCAGAGACAGTATATTCCCTTTAGCATGAAAGGCTGGTATATATAGGGAATGCTGGATGACTAAAGCAATTGAGGGTTTGGTTAAGAAAAAGAAGGAAGCATATGTCAGGTATAGACAAGATAGATCGAGTGAATCCTTAGAAGAGTATAAATGCAGTAGGAGTATACTTAAGAGGGAAATCAGGATGGTAAAAAGGGGACATGAGATAGCTTTGGCAAATAGAGTTAAGGAGAATCCAAAGGGATTTTACAAATACATTAAGGACAAAAGGGTAACTAGGGAGAGAATAGGGCCCCTCAAAGATCAGCAAGGCGGCCTTTGTGTGGAACCACAGGAGATAGGGGAGATACGAAACAAGCATTGGTGTTTTCTGTGGAAAAGGACATGGAAGATATAGAATGTAGGGAAATAGATGGTGACAGGCCAGGCAGCGTCCAAGGAGCAGGAGAATCGACGTTTCGGGCATAAGCCCTTCTTCAGGAATGAGGCTGGTGTGCCAAGTGAGCTGAGATAAAAGGTAGAGGGGAGGGAATTTGGGGGAGGGGCACAGGGAATACGATAGCTGGAAGGAGGTGAGGGTGAGGGTGATAGGCCAGAGAGGGGGTGGGGGCGGAGAGGTCAGGAAGAAGATTGCAGGTCAAGAAGGCGGTGCTGAATCTGGGTGTTGGGACTGAGATAAGGTGGGAGGAGGGGAAATGAGGAAGCTGGAGAAATCTATATCCATCCCGTGTGGTTGGAGGGTTCCAGCTATCGTATTCCCAGCGCCCCTCCCCCAAATTCCCTCCCCCTTTTATCTCAGCCCTTTTATCTCAGCCCACTTGGCACACCAGCCTCATTCCTGAAGAAGGGCTTATGCCCGAAACGTCGATTCCACTGCTCCTCGGATGCTGCCTGGCCTGCTGTGTTTTTCCAGCACCACACTTTTCAACTCTGGTCTCCAGCATCTGCAGTCCTCACTTTCTCCAAATAGATGGTGACACCTTGCAAAAATGTCCATATTACAGATGAAGAAATGCTGGATGTCTTGAAATGCATAAAAGTGGATAGATCCCCAGACCTGATCAGGTGTACTCAAGAATTCTGTGGGAAGCAAGGGAAGTGATTGCTGGGCGTCTTGCTGAGATGTTTGTGTCATCGATAGTCACAGGTGAGGTGCCAGAAGACAGGAGGTTAGCTAATGTGGTGCCACTATTTAGGAAAGGTGGTAAGGACAAGCCAGGGAACTATAGACCGGTGAGCCTGATGTTGGTGGTGGGTAGGTTGTTGGAGGGAATCCTGAGGAATAGGGTATACATGTATTTGGAAAGGCAAGGACTGATTAGGGATAGTCAACATGGCTTTGTGCATGGGAAATCATGTCTCACAAACTTGATTGAGTTTTTTGAAGAAGTAACAAAAGAACTGATGAGGGCAGAGTGGTAGATGTGATCTATATGGACTTCAGTAAGGTGTTCGACAAGGTTCCGCATGGGAGACTGGTTAGCAAGGTTAGATCTCACGGAATACAGGGAGAACTAGCCATTTGGATACAGAACTGGCTCAAAGGTAGAACACAGGGTGGTGGTGGAGGGTTGTTTTTCAGACTGGAGGCCTGTGACCAGTGGAGTGCCACAAGGATTGGTGCTGGGCCCTCTACTTTTCATCATTTATATAAATATTTGGATGTGAGCATAAGAGGTATAGTTAGTAAGTTTGAAGATGACACTAAAATTGGAGGTGTAGTGGACAGTGAAGAGGGTTACCTCAGATTACAACAGGATCTGGACCAGACGGGCCAATGGGTTGAGGAGTGGCAGAAGGAGTTTAATTTCGATAAATGCGAGATGCTGCATTTTGGGAAAGCAAATCTTATCAGGACTTATACACTTAATGGTAAGGTCTTAGGGAGTGTTGCTGAACAAAGAGACCTTGGAGTGCAGATTCATAGCTCCTTGAAAGTAGAGTCGCAGGTAGATAGGATAGTGAAGAAGGCATTTGGTATACTTTCCTTTATTGGTCAGAGTATTGGGTATAGTAGTTGGGAGGTCATGTTGTAGCTTTACAGGACATTGGTTAGTCCATTTTTGGAATATTGCATGCAATTCTGGTTTTCTTCCTATCCAAAGGATGTTGTGAAACTTGTAATGGTTCGGAAAAGACTTACAAGGAAGTTGCCAGGGTTGGAGGATTTGAGCTATAGGGAGAGGCTGAATAGGCTGGGACTGTTTTCCCTGGAGTGTCAGAGGCTGAGGGGTGACCCTATAAAGGTTTATAAAATCATGAGGGGCATGAATAGGGTAAATAGACAAGCTCTTTTCCTTGCGGTGGGGGAGTCCAAAACTAGTGGGCATAGGTTTACGGTGAGAGGGGAAAGATATAAAAGAGACCTAAAGGACAACCTTTTCACGCAGAGGGTGGTACGTGTATGAAATGGGCTGCCAGTGGAAGTGGTGGAGGCTAGAATAATTGCAACATTTAAAAGGAATCTGAATAGGTATATGAATAGGAAAGGTTTGGAGGGATGTGGGTTGAGTACTGGCAGGTGGGACTAGATTGGGTTGGGATATCTGGTTGGCATGGACGAGTTGGACCGAAGGGTCTGTTTCCCTGCTTTACATCTCAATGACTCTATTTCTCATTTATAGGGCCCCCAGGAGTCATGGGACTGAGTAAGAATGGGCGAGATGGAGCACAAGGGGACCCAGGCCCTCCAGGAGAGTTAGGACGACCTGGAAGAAATGGCGCTATGGGAACACCAGGAATCTGCGATACCTCGGCCTGCCAGGGAGCTATTGCAGCAGTAAAATCAGGGTCTCCTAAAAAGTCATGAAGAGTGTGATCACATAAGAAAATAAGAAGATAACTTGAAACGAAGCCCAGTTCCTCCTGAGATTGAGTGAATCGAAAGAGACAACAAAATCAAGGACAATTTATCAACATTTTGGCTCCTGATATCTAAATGTCTTATAAATATGTTTGAGAAGGTGCTAAAAACAGACACTTTGCTTTTTACCATATGTTCCTTCATCATTTTTCCAATTCTGTTTGAGATCTGTAAAGACTATCTGCCTTTTCTGGTTCGAATGTTCCGTTTTTTAAAATACTTATTTCTTTAGTTTGGCTCCTCCATTTGCTCTCATTGTTTCTTACAAAATACTATTAATTAGAAATGCTTACCTCAATTAGACACACCCTATTGTAATTATTGGTGTTACAACATCTGAACTGTGAGGGGTTACACTGTACATATGATATAAATCTAATGGTTATAGTGTTTTGTATAGTACCCTAAATTTAAAACCAGCAACTCTAAATTTCAGACATTTAAGTAACCAGTGTTATCGACAAATGAGATTTATAGTATTTGTGCCCACATTTTTTTCTCTTTCCTGAATGTTCATTTTTCCTAGTTTAATAATTTTTTTGTGGAAATTACAAGTTTTTGTGAATTCTAAGTAACAATTTATGGCTTGTTGTTACTATATTCTGTCCCATTTTGTAACATTTTCCATAAATTAATAAATCCCTGTCATACTCCTGCATCCACAATGAACGGTAACCAATTAGTATCCTTGATTTTAAAATAATATTTATTAATTGTGGGTGCCTGTTGTCTGTAAAATAAAGCTGTTACCACCATCTGTTGTAAGATAATGAATAAAGCCACTTTTCAGAAAAAAAGAAAACTTAACTCAGTCCCAGCAATTGACAATAAACTAAGTTCCAGCTCAGTCAAGAAGGCAGTCCTATGTATATATGAACATCAGCTTGTATATTAAGAGGAAGATGAGATTTTTTTTTAAGCACATCAAATTAGTGATCTGGAATTTGCAACCTGAAAGGGCATTGGAACCAGATTCAAACATAACTTTCGTAAGAAAGTCAAAAGAAAAATCAGTGGTGAGCCCAAGGACCGGAAAAGAAATTGATATCAAAAAGTGGAAAAAGCAAAATAGTACAATGGGGAAATGGAATGGGTTCACTGGATAATTTTGCAAAGGAGCTGAATCATGTTAAACACCAGAGGTTAAAAGTTACTTAGATACATTTCAGGCATGTACTTTTCTGGTCACAGTTTTATTTCAACTTACACCTTACAGGATGCCGACAAACTGTTCCTCATATGTAAAATATATATTCAAAAATATCTCTCCAGTTTTCACCCAACTATCCCTTAATAAACATATAACCGTAATCTGTTCCCGAGTTTAATTAAGTCTCAGGCATCTCTGCCAGACCCTCTGAAATGGTAATGGCACAGGCAATGGTTAAATGGCCTCCTGTTATTACTGGGAAAAGCTAGATATATTTTCTTGCTCTTTCTGTGACCTACCGAAGGAATACCAGTACAACAGAAAGTTGAAATGATAGTCCAAGACTGTGTGCTGGCTAAACCAAAGTCACTGACCCCCAGTATCATATTGTGTTAAAAAGCCATATGTCTTATTGACAGCTCCAGTGCATACTTTAAGGAAGTTCTTTATTTTGTATAGATGTCAGTAATCTTTGATAGCAAGGTGGCAGCCTGGGGAGAATATCTTGTAACAGCATACAACAGACTTTTAAATGGAACAGTCTACTGAAAAAAAACAGTACTGACGTATATGATATATAAATCAAACTTGAGTTTTCAATGTCTTCATTATAAATTAACCAAACAGATCACTTTTACTTGGCTGTATTACTATAACTCTTCCTGAATTAGAAGGTTATAGGTTCAAAAATTATTCTTGGTTCTGATTTTAACTCCGGGCAACAAGTTGGAAACTAATACAAAAGCAAAATACTGCAAATGCTGGAAATGTGAAGTAAAAGAAAGAAAATGCTGCAATTACTCAGCAGATTTAATAAACAGTAAGATAGAGTTAACATCTCAGATCTGTGATCCATCATTGAAAATTAACCATCTAGTGCAGAAATCAAAACCGAAAGACCTGCGATTGCTGTAAATCAGAAACAAAAATATAAATTATTCTAATTTCTCTTCACAAATCAAGCTTGGGCTATTTTAACCCTCAGTCCTGATGAACATAACTATTCCTGCCTATAATGAGGTAAATGAGATAGAGAGAGGTTGTTCTGGGGCAGAGAAGCTTGGCATGCAGAGTTCTAAATTGTAGCTTCAATAGGTGTTTATCTTCTTCCAGTGCTTCGCCTGCCCTTTTTATTGAATTGTCTTCATAAAGACAGTGCAGCAGTCACTTTTACCAGTATTAGCATGTTCACTTCATTTGCTACAGATTATTAAGGATGAGGTCAAGTGGATTTTCCCCTCTTGTTGCTTCTTTTGCCATCTGCTACAGGCCCAGTCTAGCAGCTAAGATCTTTAGGACACTGTTAGCTCAGTCAGTAGTGGTACTAAAGAGTTCTTGGTAATGATTAAAAGCTAGTTTCAATTCTGAACTGTGTGCTGTGAGCATCACAACTGAGAAAACACAGCGATTCTATGCCGCAGGTAAAAATAAAGGAAACCTCCATTTTTTCATTGGAAGCCAGCACAAGTGATACAACAGTCAAGAGGAAACAGGGCAATACCTTTTCAGCTATCTTGCAAAGCCAAACATCTCAAAATCAATTATTCACCTATTAACATCAGTGCTACTGGTATAACCCAAAGAAATGGTGCCAGCATCTCATTGTCTACTCTTCATGGAAGTGTGTGCTTTTTTAGAAAATATCATATTTGGACTCACCTCTCATTTCTAACGTGTATGCATGTTGTGTAGGTATTTCACCTTGCGTTTAAAATCATAGAATCCCTGTTTGGCCCATTGAGTCCAGACCACTCCTCTGAAGAACATCCCACCCAGACGAACATCCTATAACCCTGCTTTTCCCATAGCTAATCCACCTAGCCTGCATATCTGTGGACTATGGGAGGAAACTAGAGCATCTGAAGGAAACCCATGCAGACACAGGGAGAATGTGCAAACTCCAGGCAGTCACCCAAGGCTGGAATCAAACCAGAGTCCCTGGCACTGTGAGGCAGCTGTGCTAGCCACTGTGCCAGCTATAGTTTATCATAGAGTCCCTACAGTGTGAAAACAGGCCCTTCAGCCCAACATGTCCAGACCCACCCTCCAAAGAGTATCCCGCCCAAACTCGTTCCCCATTATTCTACATTTACCACAGATTAAAGCACCTAACTTACACATCCCTGAACACTACGGGCAATTTAGCATGGCCAATTCACCTAACCTGCACATAGAGTCATAGAGATATACAGCATGGAAATAGACCCTTCGGTCCAACGCGTCCATGCTGACCAGATATCCCAACCCAATCTCGTCCCACCTGCCAGCACCCAGCCCATATCCCTCCAAACCCTTCCTATTCATATACCCATCCAAATGCCTCTTAAATGTTGTAATTGTACCAGCCTCCACCACTTCCTCTGGCAGCTCATTCCATACACGTACCACCCTCTGTGTGAAAAAGTTGCCCCTTGGATCTCTTTTATATCTTTCCCCTCTCACCCTAAACCTATGCCCTCTAGTTCTGGACTCCCCAACCCCAGGGAAAAGACTTTGTCTATTTACCCTATCCATGACACTCAAAATTTGTAAACCTCTATAAGGTCATCCCTCAGCCTCCGACGCTCCAGGGAAAACAGCCCCAGCCTGTTCAGCCTCCCTATAGCTCAAATCCTCCAACCCTGGTAACATCCTTGTAAATCTCTTCTGAATCCTTTCAAGTTTCACAACATCTTTCTGAGGAAACCCACACAGACACACGGAATATGTGCAAACTCCACACAGGCAATCGAACGAGGCTGGAATTGAACCCGGCGGTGTGAGGCAGCAGTGTTAACCACTCAGCCCTCTTGTTAAGAAATCCTCATTAAATTTTTAAAAGATACAATAATTTGGTCTGGCAGAGATAATATCCACAGGGAAAGAATATCTTTTATCAACCTTGTTGCAGATAACCAAAAGGGCAATAAATAAAGGGAAGCTAGTTGATCCCTCCTCATGGGAGCATAACAATTTGGGGTATATTCCCTGGAGCTGTAAAGAATTGGGGAACGCAACCTGGGGACAGGTTGAGACAGTAATATTGGCGGACTTCTGGATGCTTTTGTGATTTCCCACATCTTGGTCAATTCAGTTTAATTCATTCTTCTTCTAAATCCGACTTTGTGGTGATTAGATACAACTGCAAGCTGGCTAGAGCATTTTAGAGGGTACTGATGCTACGTTAATAAGACCTGACATTGCTAAGCAGCGTCCTCGCTTTAATAAACAAAGATTGCCGGAAAGGCTCAGCAGGTCTGGCAGCATCAGTGAAGAGAAATCAAAGTTATCATTTTGGTCCCGATGACCCTTCCTAAGAACTGATGGCAGCTAGGAAAATGCTGGTCATATGTAGAATATAGGGTGGGGAAGGGGGTAAGGAGTAAATGATAGGTGGGGATAGAGCCCAAAGGGAGAGAATAACATTGGACAGACAAAGAAGTCTTATAATGATATGGCTGAATGAATAGCTGTTAAGAGAGACTGTTAGCAGCTAACAATAGGTAGTGAGTAATGGCAGACCAAGTGATACACCTCCTGATGCTGCCTGGCTTGCTCTGTTCTTCCAGCAACTTGTTTGACTACTATGTAATAACAAGGCCTGGTGTGTGTGGTAGGGGGCTAGGACATGTGGGAGTTCAGGCCTTAAAATTATTGAAATCACATTGAGTCTGGAGGGCTACAGGGTCCCCAACTGGAAAATGAGGTGTTCTTCCAGGTTGCACTGAGCTTCACTGGAGCACTGCAGCAAGCCTGAGACAGAAAACAGGGTCGGTCTGATAGTGGCAGACAACAGGAAGCTCAGGATCTCTTATGCGGGCAGAACATAGTTGTTCTGCAAAGTGGTCACCTAATCTACACTTCAGTGTAGAGGAGACTACATTGTGAGCAGTGAATGCAGTAGACTAGATTGTGAGAAGTGCAGGTAAAGGGCTGCTTCATCTGGAATGTGTGTTTGGGGCCTAGGATACTGAGGACAGAGGAAATAAATGAGCAGCTGTTACACCTTTGGCAGTTGCAGGGAAAGGTGCCATGGTGTGGGTGTTGGGAGTGAAGGAAGAATGGATCAGGGTGTAACACCTGCCCTTCTAGCTTTCCTGGCGGTAACCCATCTACCTGACTGTATCTACAGTATCCTGCATTCCTGAGACTGCCACCTATCACACCCCCCGGCTCCTGTCAATTCCTCACTGCCTTTAATCACTCCTCCACCAATCCATGCGTTCCAATAGGATTTGCAATCACACTTGCTGCAGTCATAATCATCAGGATCATTGAAACTCTCCCTAATCTCCCTCCTTCCTCCTCAGTATCCAAGGGCCCAAATAAACCTGCAAAGGTGAGGCAGCACCTTGCCTGTGCTGCTCAATCTAGTCTACAGCATTCACTGCTCACAACATGGTTTCCTCAACACTGGGGAAACGAAACATAGACTGGGTGACTGCTTTGTAGAACATGTACGTTCTGCCTGCAAAAGAAACCCTGAACTTCCAGTTGCCTGCCACTTTAACACACCACCCTGTTCACTGGGCCAACTTCTGTGTCTAAGGCTTGCTGCAGCGCTCCAGCGAAGCTCAGTGAAAGCTGAAAGAACAACTTTGGGACCCTGAAGCTCTTTGGACTCAATATGGAGTTCAGTAATTTTATGGTCTGAATTCCTCCATATCCTAGGCCCCTACCACACACACCAGGCCTTGTTATTACATAGTAGTCAAACAAGTTGCTGGAAGAACAGAGCAAGCCAGGCAGCATCAGGAGGTGTAGAAGTCAATATTTGGGATATAACCCTTCTCCAGGACTTGTTATCACAGTCTGCCATTACACACAACCTATTGCTGGACACTAACAGTCTCCATCAACAACTATTCACCCTGCCAGCCAGATAGTTATTGACTCATTTGTCCAACTGTTCTTCTCTCTTTGGTCTCTATCCCCATCTATTGTTTACTTCTTACCCCCCTCCCCATCCTATCTTCTGCATATAAACTGACATTTTCCCTAGCTACCCTCAGTTCTAAGGAAGGGTCACCGGTCCTTAAATGTTTGATTTCTCTTTATAGATGCTGCCAGATCTGCTGCACGTTTCCAGCAACTTCGTTATTGTTTCAGATTTACAGCATCCACAGTTCTTTCAGTTTTTATTTGGTATTTCCTCGCTTTCATGTGGATTGAGTGGACTACATTAGCAGGCGCAGTTTCCCAGGATCTTTATCGGGATGGACCAAAGGACATGTTTCCATGCTATACATCTCTATGACAATCAAATTTACTATTAAATGTAAAAAGCACATTTTTGTGATCTATTTTTCTGGAGTAATTACAAAGCTTCACTCAGCAAACTTTGAATTTGTGGAAATTTGTTTAAGAGAGCTCAAAAGGCTATTACTTGCTTATTAAGATACTAAATGATGCCAACTGCAGCTTGCAACTTTTTATATCGGAGGACCAGAGTGCATCACAGAATGCTGAAAGAAAGTTCGGTTTGTGTTTTAACAAATACCCCAGTTAAAAGGTCCAACCATACAGATGTGACTGCATTAATTGACATTATTACAACATAGAAAACAATGTGATATATTCTGATATCACTCCAGGGATAGGCTTAAGGGTGTAAAAACCAAATATTTATTTTTTCATAAGTTACTTTCTAGGACCACTGGAATTAGAAATGATAGAGAATCTATACCTCACTATTCATGTAGATTTGTTCAATTATGTCAGAACAATTTTTTAAATCAATTAAACATTCAAAATGTGAAATCTTAACCTGTTTCACATTGCTCTATATTACAATTCTAAAATCAGACTCAATAAATAACAACAAGATCTTTTTGGATGAATACCTTTATTAGCTCAAAAAGATAAAATACAAATAATTTGATTTAAAACTTAATGTAAATGATAGATCTTTCACATACCTGAATTTAATATACAATGAAACATCCCATTAGTATATTTGCCTTGTTATTTACACACTAAGTTGACAGAAAACCCTTCAAGGGTTTAATGTTTATATTTATTTTGAACATATTAACTAAGAGTTATGCGGTATAACAAATAAATATTAAATATACTTAAATCATATAGCACAGTGTACTTGTATAGTGTAAATTAAGAAACAGGTTTATTTTAAATGATTTGGTCATCCTTTATTTTACAGATCAATAGCACCTTCAACAACTAACTGGTCATCGAAATAAAACTGCAAACAGATTTCACTTAATGAATTAACTCTTTTTGTAGAGTAAGGGATCATCAGTGTCACTTAAGGTTTATCATTTTGTACTTTAAATATATTGCATAAATGTTAAAGCTTATATAGAATTTAACTATCAGTTTCCACCAAAAAGTACAGCACCCATCGTTCAGAATGGCAAAACATAACCCTCTTCACATGCTTTATTAAAGTGCTTCAGTCTTGTGAAAAAAAAAAGTGTTTTATAGTTTTCCCTCAAATTATTGTTGCACGCTTTGAAACCTTTTGGTACAGTAAAACATGCATATTACTGCATTCTGCTATTGCTCCTAAGAGTTTCACCAAGTAGCATTTTAGCTCCGCATTGTTTATCAATAAAACAGATATCTCTCTAACTGTACCTTCACTTTAATAGCAGCATTTAGATGAGGCGTTTTTCAGTGTTAATTACCATGGAAAACATTTTTAGCCAGTGAGCCAAAAATGTGTTTACACAAATTTAGACACCATACCATTGCAAAGATTATCCAACATCTCTGCTCCAACTGCATTCAATTTAAATGTCAAATATAGACAGGGAAAATGAAGTCACTTGTGATTTTTATATACTGTTTATTAAAACAGTTATACTATATATATTATATATATATCCCGTGCATGAAAACATTTTGACTGGTTTTACCTGAGTGGCCTAGTTAGGATAATATTGGAATTTCAATTAAGTCAGCTTTAAAGGTTGCTAACTGACTCACAGTTAAATTTCTCTAGTGGGCATTCTTATTAGTCTCAACCAGAAAAGCAAGAAATCTGAGCATGGGAGGGGTACATTTTTGTCACAAGCATTTGCATAGCCTGAAGAAGGAGCAATATTTAGGTCATCACACTGGTTAGCTTTGTTGACTGCTCATTTCCTCCAACATAAAAATTGAAAGAGGGGTGAAATAAAGTACAAGTAAAAGTTTAAATAAGAATAAAGTATTTCTTTCAGGGATTAGGGGAAGTACAAACAATTACAATAGTTCAATGGTGAAAATCATAGTGGATTCAACTTTTCTGCCATCATCTTTGATTTTACAGTGCAAGCTTATAGTTATGAACATTGGCAGAGATAAACACTACCAAGCCATTATGCTGGAATAACCAAGAATTTATGGTTATAGTTCTGTCTTTGGCTACATTTATCCATTTTCTGACCCCGAGACCCTGGGTTTTGAATTGGTGAATTGGGCAGACGTGTTAAACTTTGTGCCTCTCTTAAAGCTGCAACTTCACTCACACTTGAGTTCATTTACCTTCCATTACACCATGATTGTGTAAACTGGTAGTTACTAAGTGATCTACTGGTGCTTCTAATCTTGGTTGTTTCAGTCGTCTGCCAGTTTTTCCACAGAAAACACTCTCAAATTCCTTAAAGATAAAGAATATTTAAATATTTGCGATTTATTCTATCAATTGTATTTACATACACAATGTAACTTGATACTAAAAGCAATGAATTTTTAAGTCTAATTTAATATTATTGCTTTTTCCCTTGTAAATCCTGTTCATCTTTAGTGTTTGGTTGATCTACTTCAGTTGTGGAATTCCCATTCTATCGCGATGAGCCATATAGTCACTCATTAAAAGGCAGCAAGACTTAATAAGATGCTGATCTTTCAGAAAGGAGTATATTAGCCTATGCTTAAATGTTTTCTTCTTTACATAGCTCAGATTGTGACATGATCAAGACTATATTTGTTCCTTTTTCTCATGTTGTTGAGTATGGAGGCCAGGACTAGATTTTATCATTTTGAACCTTACCAATAATGAAGGGTGGCCCCACAGGTAGACTCCACTGTACGCTGGCATTCCTTTCTTAGAAATTCAGTCAAGCATTTGTCCAATAAAGGCTTCATACATATTTCTCTCACCTGGTTGAAAGCTTGTGTTGGGCAGGATGTTGATTGTGAGATAAAATGAATTGAATTGGATGCATGGAGACATGAGGATATAGAAGGTGAAAATGCCTATTACTTTCATGTTGGATTAAAATTTTCTTTTTTTTTATGTCATTCATGGAATATCGGTGCCATTGGCTGGACCAGCATTTATTGCCCATCTCTAATTGCCCTTGAGAAAGTTGTGGTATTTTGTTGAATCACTGCAATCCATTTGATGAAGGTACACCCTCAATGCTGTCAGGTAGGAAATTCCAGGAGTTTTAACAGTATCTTCAACCACTTCTTGATACCAAATGGAGTGAATCAAATTGGCTGAAGACTGGCATGTGTAATGTTGGTGACCTCAGGAGGTGGCCAAGATGGAACACTCATTCAACACTCCTGGATAAAACCTGTTGCAACTGCTTCACCCTTATACTGATATGATGGGCTCCCCCATCTTTGACCTTCCTCCTCCAGTGAGCTGTTTAATTATGAACTATTCACGACTGGATGTGTCATAACTCCAGAGCTTACATCCGAACCATTGGTGACAGTACTGTTTAGCCCTGTCCCTTGCTCCTTATGCTGTTTAATATGTAACTAGCCCTGTTTTGAATCTTAGAAGGTTGATACCTGACTTTTAGGTATGCCTGATCGTGTCATGCCCTCCTGCACTCTTCATTGAGCCAGAATCAAATTGGTGTCAAACCGTTTGACTTTTGTCTGTCTCCAACATGATTGATAGTGTGCATTTTTGGAGTTTTTGTAGGGTTATAGTTTAAGTTGTTTAATAGTAGATTAGTAATAACTTTAACAACAACACAGAACATAAATTAAGTAAAAACTGCTGAAGCTGCATATCAGAAACAAAAACAGAAATTGCTGGGAAAAACTCAGCAGGTCTGGCAGCATTTGTGGAGACATATTAGACTTAATATTTTGGGTCAAGTGACCCTTCCTTAAGTGTTATGCAATTAATAAAGCAATTTTTCTGTTTCAGAAAAACCCTGATGTGAAGTGTTTTCTACCTGAACAGCAGCCAGTCAAAAAACTGGTTATTTTTAGAGCTCAAATAGGGATGTTATATTTTTAGGTACAGCTAGTGGAACACTATTAACGGCACACTCTTCTCACTTAGGTTGTAACAACACTGATTGTCAAGGCTCAAATATTAACTTTGGCCATGTGGTGAGGGACTGCAACTCCAAGATCCATGGAATGACAGCATATTGAGAGTCACTGGTTTTAGGAGAAAAAGGAAGTATAGTTGGAAAAAATGTAACTTACCTTTTTTAATGTATCACCATGTTTTTCCTGAATATATTTGAGAAATGCAGTGGTCCATTGTAACGTTGTGGCTTTATCAGTTTCAGAATTGCAGAATGGAACAAGATAATTCAGCTCATCACAGCAAATACGTATTCTACGCCTGCAAATGAATCACAACAATTATTATTTTGAAAAAACACTTCATCTCTTCCCCATTGTTTACTGAAGACAGTGATTTTTTGAGAGTTACTATGAGAATCATATTTTGAAACTATCATATTGATAAAAAATACTGAAGTGTTTCAGTCAGTTATGCTTTAAAAATACATTCAATGCTAAAAATCACACAACACCAGGTTATAGTTTAGATTACTTACAGTGTGGAAACAGGCCCTTCGGCCCAACAAGTCCACACCGACCCGCCGAAGCGTATACCACCCAGACCCGTACTCCTACATTTACCCCTTCACCTAACACTACGGGCAATTTAGCATGGCCAATTCACCTAACCTGCACATTTTTGGATTGTGGGAGGAAACCGGAGCACCCGGAGGAAACCCACGCAGACACGGGGAGAATGTGCAAACTCCACACAGAGTCGCCTGAGGCAGGAATTGAACCCGGGTCTCTGGCGCTGTGAGGCAGCAGTGCTAACCACTGTGCCACCGTGCTGCCCACAGTTAAACCTGATGCTAACAGGTTTAACTGGAAGCACCAGCTTTCTGAGCGCTGCTCCTTCATCAGGAAAGCTAGCGCTTCCAATTAAACCTGTTGGACTATAACCTTGTGTTGTGTGATTTTTAACTTTGTACACTCCGGTCCAACACTGGCATCTCCAAATCATTCATCAATGCATTCACTTACTTTCAATGAACTATTAATCAGAGGTATTTGTAGGTTTCTGAACAAATCTGAGCACACACAATCTTTTATTTCCTTGCTACATTGTGAATTTTCTGAAATCCCATGACTTCTTTTACTCCAATACCTATTTCTAGGTTTTCTTGTAATAATTGTTTGACTTACTATACTTATGATCCACATTTCTCCTCAATAAGTACTTTACATTTCTCTATTGAAATTCATCTGCAATTTGGTAAAAAACAAGGACTGCATTTGTCTGTCCAGTTGCCTAAAATATCTAAATCTTGCAAAGCCTTTAGCTTCATCCTCTGGTGTAAACGTATGGGTAGAATGTATGCCTTCTGCACTGCAACAATTCTATGAAGAACATCATTTGCTCAAAAACGTTAATCTCAATGTTAAATGAGACATCTATCATACTGTTATTTTTCCTACCCCATTTGAGATTCACCTGCGGTCTCTCTCCATTCGATTATGTCTCTCTCTTCGCTGGCAGTTTAGTTCCTGTTGGTTGCCATGTGTAGGGCCAGGGGGAGTTGGATGTGCTGGTTGCCATTGCCCACCTTGAGGAACATTTGAGTTTTGGTTTTCTGTCATATTAGTGAGATCACTAAGGACTTTGTGGTCTGATTCTATGCTAGTTTGCCGTGAGCGATTACGACAACGTTTGTTTGTTACCTGCTTGCGTAAAGTTTCATCTGTGTGAGTGAAAAAAAATTATGGAACATTTTGTCTTCAATACTATTCGCTTCAAATACTATTCACCAGCAAACTAATGATTATTTAAAATATAATGGAAATTATACTTATTTGTCAGTGAAAATCTAATCTTGGTTGGAAAAGTGGATGAAATTTCACATGTTTCTGGATATGGTAATAGGGTTAATTACATCAAAAGTCATTGAATGGATACTGTGCAATTACATCACCGCATTTAATCACTCCTGAGCTAACTGAACTATAATCTGGATTATTGTGAAATAAAATTTGGCACCAGTATCATTACTTGCACGAATGGGAAACTGGATATCAGGAATGATTTGCAGCATGAAGAGGATGACTAGTGGATATTAAGGGAATCAAATCTCAGGCAGTTCAGTTTACATTCCTCCATCTATGGGGGGGGGGGGGTAAAAAAATACAACTTTGCTTCAGTGAACATTTAGTAACTAGGAAAGACTCCTTCTCCCAAAAAGGTAGCCAAGACTGCAGACTCAATGGTGCATTAATGAACTTAGATCACATGGGATTCAGGGTGAGCTTGCCAACTGGGTACAAAATTGGCTTGACGGCAAAAGACAGATGGTTATGGTGGAGGTTTGTTTTTTAGATTGAAGGCCTATGTTGCACAGCGATCGGTGATGGATCTACTTTTGTTTGTCATTTGTAAAAATGATTTAGAAGAGAATATAAAAGACATAGCCAGTAATTTTGCAGATGACACCAAAATTGATGGTATATTGGACAGGCAAGATTACAAAGAAATCATAATCAATTGCGTCAATGGGCTGAGGAGCTGCAGATGGAGTTTAATTTGCATAAGTCTGAGGCATTGCATTTTGGTAAAAGAAACAAGGACAGGACTAATTCAATTAAGAGTACATCTTGGGTAGCATTGTAGCCTAGGCGCCTAGGGGTTAGATTAGATTACATTCCCGACAGTGTGGAAACAGGCCCTTCGGCCCAATCAGTCCACACCAACCCTAAGAGTAACCCACCCAGACCCATTTCCCTCTGACTAATGCACCTAATCAACTTAGCATGGCCAATTCATCTGGCCTGCACATCTTTGTGATGGTGGGAGGAAACCGGAGCACCTAGAGGAAACCCATGCAGACATAGAGAGAATGTGACACTTCACACAATCAAATCAGTCGCCCGAGGCTGGAATCGAACCTGGGACCTTGGTGCTGTGAGGCAGCAGTGCTAACCAATGAGCCACCGTGTCGCCCCATGTCCAGTTCTGGTCGTGCTGCTATAGGAAGGATATAATTAAGCTAGAGTGGGTTTCGAAAAGATTTACCAGGCTGTTGCTGGGAATGGAGGGTTTGAGTTATAAGGAGAGGCTAGGCAGGCTGGGACTTTTTTCACTGGAGCATATGAGATTGAGGGATGATCTTATAAAGGTGTATAAAATCTTGAGGGTTATAGGTAAGGTGAATTGCAGTTGCTGTTTCCTTAGGGTTGGGGATTTCAATATTCGTGGACATATTTTCAAGGTGAGAGGAGAACAATTTAAAGACAAGGGGCAACTTTTTTTTTTATACACAGAGCGCTTTGTAATGGAATGAACTCCCAAAAGAAGTGGTGGATGCTGTACAGTTACAATGTTTAAAATACATTTGGATAAGTACATGAATGAGAAATGTTTGGAAGGATTGGGGCAAGAGCTGGCAGTACAGACTAGTTTAATTTGGGATAATGGTCAGCATGGACTGGTTGAACCGCAGGGTCTATTTCCGTGCTATATGACTCTATGAGTAGACTTTTTCACCATGAGAAGTGAATAGAAGGCTGAATATAATTAATGCAACTTGTCTTGCTTTCCTTGCCATGGCAGGATTTTTAAAACTCGCTGCACCTGGACTGATTGTGAAATTAGCACCATTCACATCTGCAGATCTTAACAGGGCAACTTGGCAATGCCTTCACAGATTGAGTTACTCCATCTGTACAAGGACACTTGCAGCTATGATGTTGCATTGAAGTGACACTCCCAATGACAGCAATAGTTTTATATGGCATTTAATTTTACATTTCCCCTTGCCATGCCGCAACATTATTTTAATTGGTCACTTTTTTTTTTATGGGCATAGCAAGTTGGAATGACAGAAAAGGCAATTCATGTACCACCTCCACTTCAAAAGACATCAAAAGAGGCAAAACTTGGGAGTCATAGATTTATTTAGTATGGTAACAGATCCTTCGGTCCAACCAGTTCACGCCGACCATGCTTCCAAACTAAAACTAGTCTCATCTGCCTGCACTTAGCTCATATCCCTGCAAACTTTTCCTATTTAGGAACTTATCCAGAGGTCTTTTAAATGTTGTAAATGTACTTGTATCAACCACCTTCTTTCCATACACAAATCACTCTACATGTGAAAAATTGCTCTTCATGTCCTTATTAAATCTTTCTCCTCTCACCTTAAGAATATGACCCATAGTTTTGAACTCTCCCACCAGAGGAAAAAGACCCTCGTCATTCACCTTATCTATGCCCCTCATGATTTTATAAACCTCAATAAGGTTATCCCTCAACCTCCTACGCTCCAGTGAAAAAAAAGTCAGTGAAAGATCGCTTTTAAATTATGCAAATCTAATTTGTCACCATATAGAAAAGTATGAACATATATATTTTCCTATGATGGGAAACCTACACTTAAAGTTCGAAATAATGTTGAATATTTTTCCTGCTGGCATACAGTGCTTCTTACAGTTATTGATAGTTGCAAGGTTTGTGAAGGTTTGTAGCTCAGGTTGAGGTTTAGGGTGTTGGTTTGCTGCTGAGCTGTAGGTTTGATATCCAGACGTTTCATTACGTGGCTAGGTAACATCATCAGTGGCGACCTCCAAGTGAAGCAAAGCTGTTGTCTCCTGCTTTCTATTTATATCTTTCTCCTGGATGGGGTTCCTAGGGTTTGTGGTGATGTCATTTCCTGTCCGTTTTCTGAGGGGTTGATAGATGCCATCTATGTGTTTGTTTATGGCGTTGTGGTTGGAGTGCCAGGCCTCTAGGAATTCTCTGGCATGTCTTTGCTTAGCCTGTCCCAGGATAGATGTGTTGTCCCAGTCGAATTGGTGGTTTTTTTCGTCAGTGTGTAGGGCCACGAGGGAGAAAGGGTTGTGTCTTTTTCAAAGTTTGAGAGAAGATTTGTAGCTCGGGTCCTCATTGTTGTGGTTCTGTTCGCCAAGCTGGGAATTTGTGTTGCAGACGTTTCATCTCCTGTCTAGGTGACATCCTCAGTGCTTGGGAGCCTCCTGTGAAGCGCTTCTGTGATCTTTCCTCCGGCATTTGTAGTGGTTTGAATCTGCCGCTTCCGGTTGTCACTTGCAGCTGTCTGCTGCAGTGGTCGGTATATTGGGTCCAGGTCAATGTGCTTATTGATTGAATCTGTGGATGAGTGCCATGCCTCTAGGAATTCCCTGGCTGTTCTTTGTTTGGCTTGTCCTATAATAGTAGTGTTATCCCAGTCGAATTCATGTTGCTTATCATCTGCGTATGTGACAATCATGAAGCTAGTGGACCTGTGCCTCACCACCCACTTCACCTCCAACAACATAATCTACAAACAAATCAACGGCACACCCATGGTTTCTCCGCTATCAGGATTCATAGCTGAAGCGGTAATGCAAAGACTAAACAAACAGCCCTACCAACCATCAAACCTAAAATCTGGGTCCGCTACGTAGATGACACCTTTGTCATCACAAAATGAAACAAGATAGAAGAGATATTTAACATCATCAACAACACCCTCACAGGCATAAAGTTACAAAGGAGGAAGAAACGGACAACAAACTTGCATTCCTGGATGTCACAGTCGAAAGAAAGGACAACACAGAACTACAAACCTGTTTATACAGAAAACCGACAAACACTGACCAAATACTTAACTACACCAGCAACCATCCCAACACACACACCAAACAAAGTTGTATCAGAACACTATTCCAACGAGCCACCACACACCGCAGCACAGACGAACTTCGGAAAACAGAGGAGAACCACCTATACAACGTATTCGAGAAGAACGGATACTCAAAAAAATACAGTCCGCAGATTCCTCAAGAACAAACCACAAAAAGCAGACCAAACACAGCCAGAAACCCTAACCACCTTACCATACATCAAAGAAGTTTCAGAAATGACAGCCAGACTACTAAGACCCTTCGGAATCCTAGTAGCACACAAACCCACCAACACTCTCAAACAAAAACTAACAAACTTAAAAGACTCACTACAACCCATGATCAAAACCAACGTCATCTACAAAATTCCATGCAAGGACTGCCACAAAACACTACGTCGGACAAACAGGAAGAAAGTTAGCCACCAGGATACACGAACACCAGTTAGCCACAAAAAGACACGACCCTCTCTCCCTCGTAGTCCTACACACGGATGAAAAAAACCCACCAATTCGACTGGGACAACACATCTGTCCTGGGACAGGCTAAGCAAAGACATGCCAAAGAATTCCTAGAGGCCTGGCACTCCAACCACAATGCCATAAACAAACACATAGATCTAGATGGCATCTATCAACTCCTCAGAAAACGGACAGGAAATGACATCACCACAAACCCCAGGAACCCCATCCAGGAGAAAGATATAAATAGAAAGCAGGAGACAACAGCTTTGCTTCACTTGGAGGTCACCACTGATGATGTTACCTAGCCAGGTAATGAAACATCTGGATATCAAACCTACAGCTCAGTGAGCAAACCTACACCCTAGTTATTGATAGTAAAATTAGTTGTTAAGGAATACTAGGACCCTTGCCTTTTATCAGTCAAAACAGAGATTATAAAATTAGGGAGATTATGTTGGAGCTGTACAGAACTTTGGTTAGATCCACAGCTGAAGTACTGTTTGCAGTTCTAGTCTCTGCCCTATAGCAAAGATGCGATCGCATTGTAGGGGGTACAGAGGAGTTTCACCAGGATGTTATCTGGGATGGAAGACTTTAGTTATGAAGACAGGCTGGATAAGCTTGGGTTGTTTTCTTTGAAACAGATAATGTTGAGAGGGGACCTGATACAGATGTATAAGAGTATGAGGGACATAGACAAGACAAAGTAAGCCGATTCCCTCTGGCGCAGGGTTAGTAACAAAGGGACACAATTTTAAGGCAAAAGGCATACCTTTTAGAGAGGATTTGAGAAAAAAAGAATTCATCCAGAGGATGCTGAGTGTCTGGAATGCACTGACTGAGAGGGTAGTTAAGGTAGGTAACCTCAAACCTTTAAAAAGCACTTGGGTGAGCAAGTACTTGAAATTTGGTAATATTCAAGGCTATGGACCTTGTGCTGGAAAATGGGACTAATGCAGTTAATGTAGCTTTGGTGGTACAGTTTTGAAGGGCTGAAGGCCTCTTCCATACTGTGTGGTTCTATGAAAATGTCTCTCATTCTGAACTGATTTGTTGTAGAAGCTACATTGATAACCTCAATAAAATTCTGTAACATGCCAAAGAAAACTAGGATCCTTAGCTACAAGAGACATTAGCCCAACATAAACAATCATCCTAATGCTTGCATAGTGTGTAATACCCTATCACAGTTGAATTTACTAATAAAAAAAAGAATCCCAATGCCACTTTTCCTGCTTATAATGCTGAGAAATAATTGTTCAAGCTTCAATGTGACCCCACAGGGAACAAAGGTATTAAACATTTTATTTTTGCAAATAGTAAAATTTCTTTACGAATAGGAAATATTTAGTTTAGCTAGTTAATTAACTCCTGCTGTTGCAGAAACTTTCATATTTCATTGGCAAAAAATTGCCTTGGTTTGATGTGTAATTTTGCTTAAATTGGCTAAGTACTGTAAATACAGATTAAACTTTAATATTGCATGTATGGAAAGGAGAGTAGCTAAAGTAAATGTTGGTCTCCAAAACACAGACAGGAGAAATTGTCATGAAGAATAAGAACTTGGCAGAGATCCTAAAATATTGAGAGTTAGAAAGCACAAATTACACACTAAAAAGGGGCACACAAAGGCACTAAAAAGTGAGGAACCTAAAGGTAATATGAAGAGACAAAAAGAATTGGAGAAATGTAAGGAACTAAAGTCTGAAACAATTGAGACCCTGATGGTCTACATCATAAGGTCTAAAAGAGGTGGCTACAGATATTCTGGAGGAAACCCCTCCATCCCAGAACTGTCCCAGCAGACTGGAAAATAGCTAAAGTAACTTTACTATTCAGAAAGTTGGAAAAAAGGGAGAGGCCAATTGGTTTGAAATCAGTAATTGGGAAAATACTGGAAGCCATTCTTAAGAACTTTTAACAATGCACTAATCATTATTGACTTTATTTAGTCATACAAAGTTTTACAAAAGGGAAACTATGTTTGACAAATACATTAGAAATTCGAGGATGTAACAAGAAGGATTAATAAAAGGGGCACTAGTAGATCTGATTATACTTCGATTTCTAAAAGCATACAATAAGATACATCACACACAAGATTAACATTCAAGATCAGAGCTCATGAGTTGCGGTTATATATTAGCATGAATTGAGCTGTTTATAGCAAAGATAGGATATGAAGACAAATGGGTAATTCAAATTCGCAGGTAATGACCATTGGCATTAGATTACTTACATTGTGGAAACAGGCCCTTCGGCCCAACAAGTCCACACCGACCCTCCGAAGAGCAACCCACCCAGACCCATTCCCCTACAACTAACACGATGGGCAATTTAGCATGGCCAATTCACCTAACCTGCACATTTTTGGACTGTGGGAGGAAACCAGAGCACCCGGAGGAAACCCACGCAAACATCAGTGGCAAGGCCTCAACTATTTGTAATAAGTATCAAAGATTTAAGACAAACAGACCAAGGATATTTATGCTCGAGACCAAGTATTTATATTTGATGATGATACAGTGCTGGGTGGGGATCTAAGCTGTGACAAAAGACAGAGAGAGATTGCAAAGAGTTGTAGAAAAGTTCAATGATCGGGTGATGAAACGTCAGGTGGAGCATAGACTAGGAAAATGTCAGTTTCTTCACTTTGATTGTAAGAATGGAAAGCGATTTTTTTTTAAAAAGGGCATAAAATTTGTAATAGGTGATGTTTAGAGATACTCGTAAAAAGAATATATATATTTTGACGTTTTCAAAGAATGAAGGCAGAGTGGTTAATGTTGTCTATGTGGACTTCTGTAAGGCAATGTTCTGTACAGTAGACTGGTTAGCAAGGTTAGATCACATGGAATAGAGGGAAAACTAGCTATACTGATAAAAAATTGGCTTTTAGGGTAGGAGACAGAGGGTGGTGGTGGACGGGTTGCCTCTCAGGCTAGAGGCCTGTGATCAGTGTTGTGCTGCAAGGATCAGTGTTCAGTACACTGCTTTTTGACATTTATATAATTGATTTGGATGCGAGCACTGGAGTATGATTAGTAAGTGCAGATGATACCAAAATTGGGGGTGTCGTGGACAGCGAAGAAGGTTACCTCAGAGTGCAACTGGACCTTGATCAGATGGGTGAACGGGCTGAGTAGTGGCAGATGTAACTTAATTTAGTTAAATATGCTGCATATTGGTAGGGCAAATATAGGCAGGTCTTATACACTTAATGGTAGGGTTCAGCTGAATGTTCGAGGAGAAAGTGAGTTCTGCAGATGCTGGAGATCAGAGCTGAAAATGTGTTGCTGGAACAGCGCAGCAGGTCAGGCAACATCCAGGGAACAGGAGAATCGACGTTTCGGGCATGGGCTTATGCCCGAAACGTCGATTCTCCTGTTCCCTGGATGCTTCCCGACATGCTGCGCTGTTCCAGCAACACATTTTCAGCTGAATGTTGCCGAAAAAAAGAGACCTTCGGGTGCACGTTCACAGCTTCTTGAAAGTGGAGTCAGAGGTAGATAGGATAGTAAAGAAGGCACTGAGGAGAGGATTTGGGAGATCATGTTCTGCGTGGCCACACCATCGGTTAGACCACTTTTAGAATACTGTGTTCAATTCTGGTCTCCCTGCTATAAGAAAGATGCCGTCAAACTTGAAAGGGTTCAGAAAAGATTTACAAGGATGTTGCCAGGGTTGAAGGGTTTGAACTACAGGGAGAGGCTGAATAGGCTGGGGTTATTTTCAATGGAGTGTCACAGAATTGGGGGGGGGGGGGGGGGGGGGTGTGTGTCCTTAGAGGTTTAAAAAAATCAGTAGGGGCATGGATAGGGTGAATAGTCAAGGTTATTTCCTCAAAGTAGGGGAGTCCAAAACCAGATGGCATAGATTTAATGTGAGAGGGGAAAGGTTTAAAAGGGACTTAAGGGACATTTTTCATGCAGAGAGTGGTGTGTGTATAGGATGAGCAGACAAAGGAAGTGGCAGAGACAGGAATATAATTACAACATTTAAAAGGCATTTGGATGGGCATATGAATTGGAAGGGTTTACAGCGAGCAAACTTACATCCAGAACCTTAACCTGACCTACAAATCTTCTCAAAACTCGCTAAGACCTATGGGCACAAATCTTCAAACTTGCTGAGGGTTTAGAGGGATATGGGCCAAATTCTGGCAAACGGGAATAGATAAATGTAGAACATCTGGTCAGTATGTACAAGTTGAATTGAAGGGTCTGTTTCCGTGCTGAACACCCCTATAACTGTAAATGGGCTAGCAAAGATTAGGATTTCCTGACTATTTATAATTAACCTTGAAATGAGTGGTTTGCTAGTTAACAACTGACCACAAATATGTAGGCCGCACCAGGCAAGGATGGCATATCTTCTTAATTGAAGTCAAATTCCACCATGGGTCAGATACAAACCCATGTCTCTAGAACATTAGTTTGGACCTCTGGATAATAAGTCCAGTGACATCAACGCAATGCCTTGGTCTTCCTAATTCGGAGATGCCGGTGTTGGACTGGGGTGTACAAAGTTAAAAATCACACAACACCAGGTTATAGTCCAACAGGTTTAATTTGAAGCACACTAGCTTTCGGAGCAACGCTCCTTCATCAGGCGATTGTGGAGGGCTCGATCGTAACACAGAATTTATCACACTGCAAATTTTTGCTATAAATTCTGTGTTACGATCGAGCCCACCACAATCACCTAATGAAGGAGCGTTGCTCCGAAAGCGAGTGTGCTTCCAATTAAACCTGTTGGACTATAACCTGGTGAAGTGTGATTTTTAACTTGGTCTTCCTAGAGTTAGTGCAGTAAAGGTTCATGACTAGATTGGTACTTAGAACAGCAGATCAAGTAAACTGGGCCTATTAATTTGTAAATTTTCAACAAGAGGGGAGTTCCTTGAAAAATCAGAAGAATCTAAAGGGTTTTGATCGAGCAGAGTTTGAAGACTGCTTCCCTCGACTGGGGAACCTAAAGCAAGGCTGTACAACCTGACATGATCTGATCAATTAGGACTGAGATGAAGAAAATGTATTCACTCAAAAGTTAAAAATATTTAAAATTCTCCATGACTCAGGGAATTCTCGAATTTAGGAGCAGGACTGGCTACGGAAAGGCTGTAGTCATGCCTGCGCACGGATCGGAGGTGTTCTACAAGCAGTCACCCAATCTATATTTGTTTTCTCCAATGTAGAGTAGGTCACATTGGGTGTAGTGAATACAATAGACCAGATTGAAGGAGGTACAGGTGAAATGGAAAGACTGTTTAGGCTCTTGGATGGTGAGCAGGGTGGAGATGAAGGGCAGGTGTACACCTTCTGCCGTTACATGGGAAGGTGCCGTGGGAAGGGGGTGGTGTTGTTGGTGGTCGAGGGATGGACTAGGGTGGAATCCAGACAGGGAGTGTGAGGGGAAGATGTGTGTGGTGGTGGCATTCTGCTGGAGTTATACAAAATGGCAGATAATTATCCTTTGAATGCAGTGGAATGAAAAGTGAGGACATAGGGGACCCAATCATGCTATTGAGAGTGATGGGAAGGGGCAGGGTGGAAGAGCAGATGATAGGTCAGATGCGGTTGAAGGCCCTGCCAACCACAGCGGGCGGGAAACCACCGTCATGGAAGCCGAGGCTGCAGTGCTGTTTTGGATGGTGGCATCATCCAAACAGTTATGACATAGGCTGGGAGAACGGGATGGAATCCTTGAAGGATTCTTTACCTTGTGGAGGATCAATGCCAACGCTCAGACATTTCTTCCTACCTCCCCTTGGACTGTGACCCCACATCTGGACATCAAGCCATTGTTGCCAGGACTGTCACTGACCTCATTATCTCTGGAGATCTTCCCCTCCCGTCTCCAACCTTATAAGAGCTGTTGAGAAAGTAGATGTGGAGGTCAGTGGCCTGGCAGTGGAAGTTTATTCCCCGAAATGGAATGTAGAGGTCAAGGAAAGGAAGAGAAGTGTTAGAAATGGACTGTGTGCAAGTTACAGAAAATGTGTAAATTGGAGGCAAAACGAACAAATTTCTCAAGGACCAGGCGGCACTGAAGTAGTTTTTTTATGTGACGAGAAAAGAGTTGAGGGAGGGGGCCAGTGTAGGACTGGAACAAGGATTGTTCCACCCACAGAGAGGCAGGAATAACTGGGATGCACAAGGGCGCTCTAGCCACTCCTTTGTCTTGGCAGAAGGGACATGAATTAAAGGGGGGCTTGTTTAATGAGAGAACAAGTTCAGCCAAGTGGAGGAGAGTGGTGGTGGATGGAGATTTTTCCAGTTAAGGAAGAAGCCAAGAGCTCTCAGACTATCCTGGTGGGAAATGAAGATATACAGGGATTTGACATCCATGATGAAGAGGAGGTAGTTTGGGCCAGGGAACTGGAAATTGTCAATATGGCGGACAGCATCAGAGGAATCGCAGATGCAGATGGACTGGGTCTGGACAGGGAGGATGGAGTCACGGTAGGAAGAAGGGAGCTCAGTGAGGCAGTAACAGGCTCATATGCTGGGTTTACTGGTATAGTCTGCTTTGTGGATTTTGTTTTGAAGTATCCCTACAGTGTGGAAACAGGCCCTTCGCACCAACAAAGTTCACACTGACCCTCGAACAGTAACCCATCCAGACCCATTCCCCTACTCTATTACTCTACATTTATCCCTGATTAATGCACCTAACCTACACATCCCTAAACACTATGGACAATTTAGCATAGCTGATTCACCTCACCTGCACATGTTTTGGATTGTGGGAGGAAACCGGAACACCCAGCGGAAACCCATACAGACACGAGGAGAACGTGCAAACTCCACACAGACAGTTGCCTGGGGCTGGAATTGAATCTGGCCCCTGACGCTGTGAGACAGCGGTATTAACCACTGAGCCACTGTGCTGTCCTTTTGGGAAGGAGGCAGAAGCAGGCTTGGGAAATTATAAGATTGGAGGTAATGTGAAGGGAAGATCTCTGTTGGTAATGAGGTTGGTGACAGTCTTGACAACAGTAGCTTGATGTTCAGATGTGTGGTCATGGTCCAAGAGCAGGTAGGAAGAAAGTTGGTACGGAGCTTCCACAATGTAAAGATCAGTTCGCTCGACTATAATGGCTTCACCCTTGACGGTGGGTTTAACGACAAGGGTGGAGCCATTGTAGTCGAGCGAACTGAGCTTTACCTTGTGGAAGCTCCATACTAACTTTCTTCCTACTTGCCCTTGCACCACGACCCCACATCTGAACATCGGGTTTGACGACAAAGTTGGGTTGGACCTGAGAGAATGAAGTGTGGAAATTTCAGAAGGACACAGGTTAGACTAGGTGCAGAGAAATTGAGATGGCTGATGTGATGCTGACAGTTGTCAATGAAGAGATCAAGAACAGGTGAGAGGCCAGAGAAGGAGTTCAAGTGGAGGGTGAATGCTGCAGGTAGGTGTTTGTGTGTGTGGATTCCTGCCTGAAGGAGTGAGTACAGAGATGGAAGCGGCAGAAAAACAAATTCTACATCATGGGGAGTCTGAATTTCATTAATGTAGGGGCGTAAGGAGGACAGTATATTCAGGCTCAGATAGGAAGGGCAGGAGGTATGCTGAAAACATGGCAAGGACTAGGATTTGCAGGACAAGGGGGTGACCTCTGAGGGACAGAGAAGGATGACATCGGAGGGCTGGAAAGGGATGGATGCTAAAGGACAGTGAGGGATCTGCACTGAGTGACAAGAGGGGTTGAGGTCCGAGAGGCGTAAAGGGAGGACAGCGCAGGACGGGTGTTGCAGTCCATAAGTTGCTGGAGCTTGCGAGCCTTGATGCCTGAAAGAAAAAGTCTTTTGTTGAAGCAATGGATGAGATGAAGGATGAAGGGAAACTGGGGAAAGCACAAAGTTAAAAATCACACAACACCAGGTTATAGTCCAACAGGTTTAATTGGAAACACTAGCTTTCGGAGTGCTGCTCCTTCATCAGGTGATAAAGGAGCCACCCGATGAAGGAGTGGCGCTCTGAAAACTAGTGCTTTCAATTAAACCTGTTGGACTATAACCTTGGTGTTGTGTGATTTTTAACTTTGTACACCCCAGCCCAACACTGACATCTCCAAATCATGTGGAAAGCACAGCCTTGAGAGAGGGTGAGTTGATGTTGCTTCAGAGTGGGATTGAGTTTGCACATATGATGGCATATGGCACTGATCGCAAGATGCGAGGGAACAGCAGTCTGAAGAACATTGTAAGTCCCTGGAGATACTTGCAATTTTGGGTGGATTCAAAACAAAGGTGAAACTTGAATTGAAATCCATGTGGGGTTTGTCTAAGTCGTTGACAGTCACTGTGAAAGGAAACATAGCTGTGAAAGCGTGGTTCGGAAAGTAATGAAAATTTACAGGGTGTAACAGAGCTGGAATTCCTGACGGAGAGACTAGCAAGACTTTTTTTTTTTTTAAGATTCCCTACAGTGTGGAAACAGGCCCTTCGGCCCAACCAGTCCACACCGACCTTCCGATGAGTAACCCACCCAGACCCATTTCCCTCTGACGAATGCACCTAACACTATGGGCAATTTAGTATGGCCAATTCACCCGACCTGCTCATCTTTGGACTGAGAGGAAACCGGAGCACCCGGAGGAAACCCACGCAGACACAGGGAGAATGCGCAAACTCCACACAGGCAGTCACCCGAGGCTGGAATTGAACCTGGGAACTTAGTGCTGAGAGGCAGCAGTGCTAACCACTGAGCCTCCGTGCCACCCCACTTCAGAGTGGGCATTCCTTGAAGACATGTCATAGAGTCATAGAGACGTACAGCATGGAAACAGACCCTTCAGTCCAACCCGTCCATGCTGACCAGACATCCCAACCCAAACTAGTCCCACCTGCCAACACCCAGCCCATATCCCTCCAAACCCTTCCTATTCATATACCCATCCAAATGCCTCCTAAATGTTGCAATTGTACCAGCCTCCACCACACCCTCTAGCAACTCATTCCATACCCTCTGCGTGAAAAAGTTGCCCCTTAGGTCTTTTATCTTTCCCCTCTCACCCTAAACCTATGCCCTCTAGTTCTGGACTCCCTGACCCCAGGGAAAAGACTTTGTCTATTTATCCTATCCATACCCCTCAAATTTGTAAACCTCTATAAGATCACCCTTCAGCCTCCGACACTCCAGGGAAAACAGCCCCAGCCTGTTCAGCCTCTCCCTGTAGCTCAGATTCTCCAATCCTGGCAACATCCTTGTAAATCTTTTCTGAACCCTTTCAAGTTTCACAACATCTTTCCAATAGGAAGGAGACCAGGATTGCACACAATATTGTAACAGTGGCCTAACCAATGTCCTGTACAGCCGCAACATGACCTCCCAACTCCTGTACTCAATACTCTGACCAATAAAGGAAAGCATACCAAATGCCTTCTTCACTATCCTATCTACCTGCGACTCCACTTTCAAGGAGCTATGAACCTGCACTCCAAGCTCTCTTTGTTCAGCAACACTCCCTAGGACCGTACCATTAAAGCGTTTTTACAAATATATTAAGGACAAAAAAAAAAGAGTAACCAGGGAGAGAATAGGGCCCCTCAAAGATCAGCAAGGCGGCCTTTGCGTGGAGCCACAGAAAATGGGGGAAGAAACTAAGTGAATATTTTGCATCAGTATTTACTGTGGAAAGGGATATAGAAGATATAGATGATGACATCTTGCAAAATGTCCAGATTGCAGAGGAGGAAGTGCTGGACGTCTTGAAACAGTTAAAGGTGGATAAGTCCACAGGACCTGATCAGGTGTACCCGAAAACTCTGTGGGAAGCTAGAGAAGTGATTGCTGGGCTTCTTGCGGAGGTATTTGTATCATCGATAGTCACAGGTGAGGTGCAGGAAGACAGGAGGTTGGCAAACGTGGTGCCACTGTTTAAGAAGGGCGGTAAAGACAAGCCAGGGAACTATAGACCGGTGAGCCTGACCTCAGTGGTGGACAAGTTGTTGGAGGGAATCCTGAGGGACAGGATGTACATGTATTTGGAAAGCCAAGGACTGATTCAGGATAGTCATCATGGCTTTGTGCGTGGGAAATCATGTCTCACAAACTTGATTGAGTTTTTTGAAGTAGTAACAAAGAAGATTGATGAGGGCAGAGCAGTAGATGGGATCTATATGGACTTCAGTAAGGCGTTCGACAAGGTTCCGCATAGGAGACTGATTAGCAAGCTTAGATCTCACAGAATACAGGGAGAACTAGCCATTTGGATACAGAACTGGCTCAAAAGTAGAAGACAGAGGGTGGTGGCGGAGGGTTGTTTTTCGGACTGGAGGCCTGTGACCAGTGGAGTGCCACAAGGATCAGTGCAGGGCCCTCTACTTTTTGTCATTTACGTAACTGATTTGGATGCAAGCAGAAGAGGTACAGTTAGTAAGTTTGCAGATGACACCAAAATTGGAGGTGTAGTGGACAGTGAAGAGGGTTACCTCAGATTACAACAGGATCTTGACCAGACGGGCCAATGGGCTGAGAAGTGGCAGATGAAGTTTAATTCAGATAAATGCGAGGTGCTGCATTTTGGGAAAGCAAATCTTAGCAGGACTTATACACTTTATGGTAAGGTCCTAGGGAGTGTTGCTGAACAAAGACCTTGGAGTACACATGGCGATCGATTAACACAAAATAGGAGAAAATTACTGCAGATGCCAGAATCTGTACTGGTAGCAGCCATGGAGAGAGACAGCAAGCTAACATTTGAGTCTAGATAACCCTTCAGAGTTGATGTGGAGTATGGAAGGGGCAGCATTTATGCAATGGTGGGTGGGTGGAGTGCTGGGGCAGAAAGGGTGTTGATAATCTAGATTACATTATCAGAATGTGAGAATGGCATAACCATGGTGTGTATAACTGTCAAACTGGAGAGAACAGGCAGTCCCACGGGAGTGTGGGGGGGGGGGGGGGGGGGGGGGGGGGGGGGGGGGGAGGGAAGAGAGGACATTGTGACAGAGAATGGAACAAGTAAAGCTAAAAGAAAGGGAAGGAACAGGAGTGGGTTCACAATCTGGAAGTGTTGAATTCAATATTAAGTCCAGAAGGTTGTAACATTTGAGGGGTCATTCACAAGTCTGATAACAGCAACGAAGAAGCTGTTCTTGAATCTGTTCAAAAGTGTATTCAAACCTTATATCTTCTGCCCAAATGGAAGAGGGTGGAAGAGAGTATAATTGGGGTGGAAGGAAGTCTTTGATTATGCTGGTTGCTTTCCCGAGGCAGCAGGGAGTATATATGGAGTAAATGGATGGAAGTTTGGTTTGTGTGTGGACTGGGCTGTGTTCACGATTCTCTGTAGTCATTTGCAATCTTGGGAAGACTGGTTGCTATACCATGCTGTGATGCATCTATAAAAATTGCTAAGAGTTGTCGTGGACATGCTAAATTTCCTTCGCCTGCTGAGGAATTAGAAGCATTGTTGTGCTCTCTTGACTGTTGCACCAATTTAGGTGGACCAGGCCAAATTGTTGGTAATCATCACTCCCAGGAACTTGATGCTTTCAACCTTCGCACCATTGATGTGTGCATGGGCATACCCTTCGCTTTGCTTCTGGAAGTCAGTGACAGCTCCTGCGTTTGCTGACGTAGATGGAGAGATTTCTATTTTCATACCAATCTCTTGCACGGAATCTCTTCCTCGTAGTCTGTCTCGTCGTTGTTTGAGATCCAACGTACAACAGTGGTGTTGTCAGCAAACTTGGAAATAAAGTTAGAACTGAATTTGGCCACACAGTCACAAGGAGTGAAGAAGGGGTTGAGTATGCAGCCTTGCGGGATGCCAGTGTTGACAGTAATGGTGGAGGTGTTGTCACCTCTGGGTCAAGAAGTCATGAATCTAGTTACAGAGGAAGATCTGAGATCTAGGTCTCAGAGTGTAGAGATTGAAATTATGGTGTTAAAGGCCAAACTGTAGTCAATAAGTAGGAGCCTGACATAGGTATCTTTGTTATCCAGATGTTCCAGGTATGAGAGTTGGGCTGGGGGATGGCGTCCACTGTGGACCTGTTGAGCCGTTGGGCAATTTGCAAAGGATCAAAGGTAATTTGGTAGGCTGAAGTTGATGTGTGCCATGACTAACCTCTCAAAGCATTGCATAACTATGGAGGTCAGAATCATTGGGCAGTAGTCATTGAGGCACACTGCATGACACCAGGACTGCTATTACAAAGAAAGGAACAACCTCTTGGAAACTTGGACATTCTGGAAAAATAATGCTTGGAAGTTTAATGTACAAGTAGTTAAAAAAGCTAATTACAGTGAATTGCCATCTTGTACATTTTGTTTTATTTGTGTTTTATATACATAAATTAGATTACTTAAAAAAAGGGAACGTCATCATTTAATATGGTTTTAAAGGGGTGCCTGAGACCTAATGGGTTGAAGGAACATGTGATGGATATATTAAGAGTTAATTGCATGTGAATTTGTTGTATAAATATGGGGTTTTAGTAAACAATGGGGTGAGAGCTAACTGAAATAAAACTCACTAAAACTGTCAATGAAGACACTGTTCAAAAAAAGTTATCTTCTTGTGTATAACAGTCAAAAAACACTTTCTCTCAAGGAACAGGTATCAGTTTGTAGCCCAGGGCCATATGTAATGCTTCTTCAGTAGAGATAATTTAATTTATGAGAAGTGGAGATTAAACCAGGAACCTTCTTTCAGCTTCATAGAGCAGCACAATTACAAGCTACAGAAAATAGTTGTTCTTCCTTAATACTTACCAATAAAAAGAAAAAATGTTCCCTGCAAAATTGTCCACATTTTCATGGATATAAATTATACGACAGCTAAATGTAAATAAAGCAGGTGTGTTTTTTTTACCTTCTACCTTAATCCAGACTTGCTCAGGTAAAGGTTTGCTTCTGTTGCAGTTACTCAGTGCCTGTCTGGCAGATTGGAGTTCCTGCTGGAAACATAAAGAGAATGTCCTTGGCAGGGCAAGCTCCTGAGGGCTGGCAGACTCTAGAGCATGTGCACCCTATTAAAGCCAATTAGATGAACCAGTTATCTGTCACCACATTAAACTAATAGCCACTAAAACATTATTAAGAACCATTTTTAATGTTAAGTGTAAGCTGTAATACATTGTCAGTGTTTCTGAACATTATAACATAATTAATGCCCAACTAGCGCTTTTAACCACCTTAAAATTATTAAAGATCTGAATTTTGATCTTGTATGCAAATTAAAAATAAATTCAGACAGCATTAGATTTATAATGTATGAGCAAACTGAGGCTTCCCACAATACTGTGACAGCTTTCTTAAAACAAAACAATGATATAATTGGGAGATGTCAGATACTGGCTGCACACGGTCTCAGTGACTGGAACAGGTGACAGTTAATAGTTAAATTTAAAAAGGTTATAATTTCTACATTGTGTGCAATTTAGCATCAAGTTCATTAAAAAAAATTACATGGCTCAACGACTAGCATGGGAGAATTGGGTTCTGGTTTGCAGGCCGCTGACATCAGTATTGGGGAAAGTGAGGGCTTGATCTACACCTGAACTGTACTGGGGCCAGCATAATTAGGGAAGCAGAGAGGGTTATAACTATATAGATTAGATTAGATTCCCTACAGTGTGGAAACAAATCCTTCGACCCTCCGAAGAGTAACCCACCCAGACCTATTTCCCTCTGACTAATGCACCTAACACTATGGGCAATTTAGCATAGCCGATTCACCTGACCTGCACATCTTTGGACTGTGGGAGGAAACTGGAGCACCTGGAGGAAATCCACGCAGACCCGGGGAGAATGTGCAAACTCCACACAGGCAGTCGCCAGAGGCTGGAATTGAACGTGGGACCTTAGTGCTGCGAGGTAGCAGTGCTAACTACTGAGCCACCATTGGGGCAAGCGATCAAACATGGAAATGTGACATTTCAGAGAATAGAGATATGGTGAGAGAGGAAAATAGTAATATGTCAATTGATGGTCAAGGAGTGAGAGGAAGAGGCAGAGACAAAACAAGACACATTTGGAATGCATAAACAATAAAGACTAGATGTTAGTGATATCAAAAAGATAAAACAAAAAATCCGGTATTTCAATGCTTGCAGCCTCCATTAAAAAAAACACAAATTGATCACATGCAATTAATTTAATAAATTAAATTTGATTGCTATTACAGCAACGTGGCTTTAAGATGACCAGGTATGTCCTGAATAATGAGGGATATATGACATTTAAGAGAAAAAAGGAAGTTAGGTAAAGGTGGAGTGGGAGATCTGTTAATCAAAGATCTGTTAATCATTGTGCAATAGTTAGAGATGAACTTGGTTCAGGAGATCAGCATGGAATTGATTTGTATAAAAATAGGAATAGTAGAGGAAAAACAAAATCACAAATGGGAGTGGTTCGCAGGTCTGCTGACAGTAACAGGTTGAAATATAAAAAAAAGGAAGGTTGGGTACTTACGGTAAAAGATCATCAGGAATTATGGGGTGGCTTTAATTGACTTATAAACTGGAAAAATCAAACTGGGAGTAGTAGCCTGAATAAGGAGTTCACAGAATGCTTTTGGATAGTTTCTTAGAACAGGATGTTTTGTAACTTACTAGACTTAGCATTGTATGTAGAAGTTACCATAAAATGATTGAATTATGCATCCAGTTTGGAAGGGAAATATTAGCTCCAAGAGTGCTATTTTAAACCTAAATAAGGGCAAGTGTGGCCATGAAAGCTGAGCTAGCTGAAGTGAACTGGCATACTAGACTGGAGACTCAAGCGAATATTTCGGAATACAGAATATGAGAGGTAATGCATTTCAGAAGTAGTAACAAGACAAGGAAGTACTCATTGAATGGCAAGACAGTAGGAATCTCAGACGAACAGAAACATCTTGGAGTGCATGTACACAGATCCCTCAAGGCAGCAGGACGGGGTGGCTAAGAGGTCATATTGAGCACTTGCCTTGATCAGTCGTAACATAGATTATAAGAGCATGAAGGTTATTTTGGAACAGTACAAATGTTTGGTTCACTCAACTGGAGAACTGCATATAGTTCTGAATGCCATAGTACTGGAAGAATATGATTCAGAGAAGGGGGTGCAGAGGAAATTCACCAGGATGTTGCCTGTGTTGGAGCATTTTAGTTACAAAGAGAAGCTGGATAAGCCTGGGTTATTTTCTTTACAGCAGAAAAAAAACTGAGGGGTACATGAGTGAGGTGTATAAAATTATGAGGGACATGAACAGGGTGGATAGGAAACAGCTGTTCCTCAGCTGAAGAGTCAATATGACAGGGGATAATTTTAAGGTGAACGACAGGAGATTTAGAAATGCGTTGTTTGCGAAGGCAATTAAGATGGGAAACATCACAAATTTTACAAGGTGCTTGGATGAGTCTTTGAAATGTCATAACATATAAGGCTATGGGCCAAGTGCTAGAAAGTGGAATTAGTGTAGGTACGTCGGCACAGGCTCAATGGGCCAAAGAGCCTCTTCTGCGCTATATGATTTTAATACTCAAAAGTTTTAAAAGAAAGATCCACTGTATGTTCAGGAAAGCATCAAAATTAAACAAAAAGCATATAACTGTGCAAAGAGAAGTGGAAGGTCAAGTGATTAGTCAGGATAAAGAGCAGCAGAAAATTACTTAAAGATTAGTTAGAACAAAGTCATTAGAATATGACAGGAAGCTAGTTATGAATGTTAAAATACAAAGCAAGAGTTTCTAAAAGTATTGTAAGAAATGAAAAAGAGCATGATTTAAATGGAGAAAAACTGCAGAAAGCTCCAACACAAAAGAAGGGGGGAGGAGGCTACTTGCGCACACAACACAAAACGAGCTCTCAGATGCATCAGTCATAAGGAAAGCTAATGGAATGTTCACAATTATTTCAAGGGGATTGGAGTATAAGAGTAAGGAAGTCTGACTGCAACTGTACAAGGTGCTAGAGAGACCACATCTGAATGTTTATGAACAGTTTTGGTCCCCTTATTTAAAGGAAAAATCATTTCATTGAGCTAGTTCAGAGACAGTTCCTGGTTTGGAAAGATTGCCTTATGAGCAAAAGTCAAACAAGTTGAGACTCTACTCCCTGGAGTTTAGAAGAATGAAAAGTAATATCATTGAAACATAGAATGCTTAAGGGGCTTAACAGAGTAAATGCTGAGAGGGTGTTTCTCTGAGAGGAGCATATAGTCTCAGAATAAAGGGATATCAATTTAAAAAGAAGATGAGGAGGAATGTCTTCTCTTACAGCGTCAAGTGTCTTTGGAACTCCTTGCCACAGAGAGCTGTTGGGACAAAGTCCTTGTGTATTCTGTTTTTCTAGATTCCCTACAGCATGGAAACAAACCCTTCAGCCCAACAAGTCCACACTGACCCTCCAAGGAGTAACCCACCCAGACCCATTTCCCTCTAACAAAAGCACCTAGCACGATGGGCAATTTAGCACGGCCAATTCATCCGACCTGCACATGTCGGGACTGTGGGAGGAAACTGGAGCACCCGGAGGAAACCCACGCAGACATGGGGAAAATGTGCAAACTCCACACAGTTGTCTGAGGCTAGAATCGAACCTGGGTCCCTGGTGCTGAGAGGTAGCAGTGCCAACCACTGAGCCACCAGAAATCAGGAGGGCAAAAAGGGGGCACAAGATAGCCTTGGCTAAGAGGGTTAAGGTGAAGAAAAAGAGGCTCTTTAAGTATATTAAAAGGAAAAAGAATAACTTCAGAGAGAATAGGACCCCTCAAGTACCAAAGTCGACATGTATGTGTGGAACTGCAGGAGATGGGCGAGGTCCTCAATGAATATTTCTCCTCTGTGACATGAAGACTTGGAAACTTGGGGAAGTTTGTGATGATATTTTGGAGACAGTCCATATCACAATTGGGGAAGTTGTCGGACATATTAGAATGTATGAAGGTGGAGAAATCTCCTGGTCCTGACCAGATATATCCAAGAATGCTGCAAAGTGCGAGAGAAGAAATTGCGGAGTCCCTGGTTAATATATTTGCAACATCGTTAGCCATAGGTAAGGTCACAGAAGACAAGAGGGTAGTGAATGTTGTGCCCTTATATAAGAAGGGCTGCAAAGAAAAGCCTGGGAACTCCAGACCACTGATCCTCACATCTGTGGCAGGTAAATTACTTGAGAAAATGCTGAGGCATAAGATATACATGCATTTGGAAAGACAGGGTTTGATTAGGAATAGTCAGCATAGCTTTGTGCATGGGAGATCATGCCTCAAATTTGTTAGAGTTCTTTGATGAAGTGCCCAGGAAGGTTGATAAGAGCAAGGTGGTAAGATGTAGGCCACATGGATTTCAGTAAGGCCTTTGATAAGGTTCCGCATGGTAGGCTGCTGTGGAAAGTTAGGTCACCTGAATCCAAGGAAAGCTGGCAAATTGGATTCATAATTGGCTTAATGGTATGGAAGCAAAGGGTAATAGTGGAAGGATGCTTGTTGGACTGGAAGTCTGTGACTAGTGGTGTGCCTCAGGGCTCGGTACTGGGCCCATTGCTGTTTAGATTAGATTCCATACAGTATAAAAACAGGTTATTTGGCCCAATATGTCCACACTGATCCTCCGAAGAGTAACTCATCCAGATCTATTCCCCTACTCTAAATTTACCCCTGACGAATGCACCTCATACAATGGGCAATTCAGCATGGCCAATTCACCTAACCTGCACATCTGTAGCCTGCGGGAGGAAACCGGAGCACCCGTAAGAAACCCATGCATACACGGGGAGAACGTGCAAACTCTACACAGTCGCCCAAAACAGGAATTGAACCCGGGTCCTTGGTACTGTGAGGCAGCAGTGCTAATCACTGAGCCACCATGCTGCCCATGGTCCACCTTGTTATCTGTATCAATGATTTGAATGAGAATGTACAAGGCATGTAAATCTGCAGATGAACTAAAATAGGTCGTATCATGGACAATCAGGAAGGTTATCAGAAATTGCAGCAGGATCTTGATCACCTGGGGAAGTGGGCCGGGAAATGGCAAATGGAGATGATATAGTTAAGTATTAGGTCTTGAATTTTGGAAAGTCAAATCAAGGTAGAAGTTTCATTCGAATGATAGGGCCTTAAGGACTATAGTGGAATAGAGGGACCTTGGAGTTCAGGTGCACGGTTCTCTGAAAGTGGAATCACAGGTAGATAGGGCAGTTGAAGAAGGCTTTTGGCACACTGACCTTCATCAGTCCGGGCATTTAGCATACAAGTTGGGAAGTTATGTTGCAGTTGTATGGATGTTGGGGAGGCCACACTTCATGTATTGCATTCAGTTTCGGTCACCTTGCTGTAGGAAAGATAATATTAAACTGGAAAGAGTGAAGAAGAAATTTACAAAGATGTTGTCAGGACTCAAGGGTCTGAGTTTTACAGAGAGGTTGAACAATCTAGGAGTTTTTCTAAAAATAGAGTGTTGGTGATGGGGGGGGGGGGGGGGGATCTCATAGAAGTGTACAAGATCAAGTTTATTGTATCTGGTGCTGCTGATGTAGCCTTTTCTACATTGGTGAGACAAAACGTAAACTAAGGGCACATCTCAGCCAGGCCCATATGGGCAGACCTGACTTCCCAGTCACCAACTATTTCAATTCCCCTTGCCACTCCCTCTCTGACATGTCTATCCTCAGTCTCCTCCAATGCCATAGTGAATCAGACTGCAAATTGGAGGAACAGCACTTAATCTTCCATCTGGAGAGTTTTCTAATTTCAAATAACCTTCCCACCCATCCCCCGACTCCCTTTCCAGCCCCGCTTCCTTCCTTCCATCCCGCTGACCGACCCACCCTTCTAGCTACCAACTGGATTCATTCCTCCTATCAATATAACAGATCGTACATATCACCTGTATTCACCTATCACCACCTCACCATTCTGTCCCTCCACCCACCCATAACCTTCCCCCCCTCATCTTTATCTGCAACTCTCACTAACCCCACCTCCATTCCTGAAGAAGGGTTACACTCGAAACGTTGGACTTCTCCATCTCTTGATGCTGCCTGGCATGCTGTGCTCTTCCAGGCTCCTGCTTGTCTACTTAAGATCATTACAGACATGGATAGTCTTTTTCCCAAGGTTGGGGAATCAAGGACTAGAAGGCATCAGCTGGTACACATATGGAATGAGCTGCCAGCAGAAGTGGTTGAGGCAGGATTAAACAACATTTAAAAGACATTTGGACAAATACATGGACAGGAAACGATTAGAACGATCTGGACCAAGTGCAGGGACATGGATTTACTACGGATGGATATTTTGGTCGGCAGGGACCAGTGTGAGTTGAAGGGTCTGTCTCCATGCTGTAGAACTTAATGACTCTACATTCAAACTGGAGATAAACAGATTTCTGATCAGTAGGGGAATCAAGGGTTATTGGGAAAGGCCAAGAAATTGGACATGATTATTGCTAGATCAGCATGATTTGATTTAGTGGCGGAATAGGCTGAAGAACCAATTATGGCCTTCTGAAAAGAGTGAAAAAAGTGAATATTTGTCCCCTTGAGAGTGAGAATGGGAAGTTAATAGATAAAGAAATTGTAAATGAAATGAATAAATATTTTGCTTCTTTCTTCACTATACAAAATACAAAGAAAATTCCAGTAACAGCTCCAAGTCAGGAGATAGAATCATAGAATCCCTCCAGTGTGGAAACAGGCCATTTGGCCCAACAAGTCCACACTGAACCTCCGAAGAGTAAAGCACCTAGACCCATTCCCCTACTATTCTGCATTTACCCTAGACTGATGCACCTAACCTGCACATTTCTGAACATGGGGCAGTTTAGCACGGCCAATCCACCTAACCTGCACATCTTTGGATTGTGGGAGGAAACCGGAGCACCTGGAGGAAAACAGGAACTTGTCGAAATTGCAATCACAAGGGAAGTGGTACCAAGTAAATTGATGGAATTGTGGGCTCACAAGTCTCTATTCCAGGCAGTCTTAATCTTAGGGTCTTAACAGAGGTTGTTAATGAGATAGTAGATGTATTGGCGTTAAATTTTTCAAAATACCTTAGAAAAGTTCCACTGGACTGGAAAGAAGCAAATATAAACCCTCTAGTCAAGAAGGGAGGGAGGCAGAAAAATAGGCTAGTTAACTGATGTCTTTCAAGGGAAAGATGTTAGAATTGATCATTAAAGAGATTATGGCAGTGCACTTACAAAAACACCAGGTAATTAGGAATACTCAGCATGAAATAGTGTTTCACCAATTTATTGGATTTGCTTGAAAGAGTAAAACATGCTTTTCAGAAAGGCATTTGCTAAGGCTCTATAATAAATACTATTGCGGAAAATGAAAGCTCATCGTTTGGGGGATAACATATTAGCATGAATAGAAGATTAGCTGGCTAAAACAGAACACAAATGGATCTTTCTTTGGCAGAATGTGACAAGTGGAGTCCTGCAGTAATCTGTGCTGGGACCCCAGTTTTTCTTTTACTCTTTACATCAATGGCTTATATGAGGGAATGATGACTTGATAGCTAAATTCTCAGGTGACACTAAGATAGGTAGGAAAGTATATGTGGAGAACACATAAGGAAGTTGCAGATAAACACAGATAGGTTGAGTAAGTGTGCAAACATCTGGGAGATGGAAGATAATGTGGGAAAATGTGAAGTTGTTCACTTTGGCATGAAGAATTAAAAATAAAGTAGAATATGACTTAAACGGAGAATGGTGTCGACTGTGGACCTGTTACAACAGTAAGGAAATAGTCGAGGATCAGGGCAATTTGGGAAGCTGGAGTGGATGTGTGCCATGACTAACCTCCCAAAGCACTTCATTTTGATGGATGTTAGAGCCACCAGGCAGTAGTCATTAAGGCATGTGCCTGATTTTTCTTTTGCAGCGAGATGATATTGAAGCCAGTGGGAACCTCAGGTCAGAGTAAGGAGAGGTTAAAGATGTCAGTGAATACTGCCAACAGCCAGTCTGCGCATAACCTGTGTGTATTGCCAGGGACTCCATCTGGGCCAGTCGCTTCTCATGGATTCACCCTCAAGAAGGCCCTTCTGATGTCTGCAGCAGTGACTATGGATAGAGGGGCATCAGAGGCTTTTGGGGCAGGTGATATTATTTCACTAACCTTCTCTTCAATACAAGCATAGAATGCGTTGAACTCATTGGGGAGGGATGTGTTGTTGCCAGCGATTCCACTCAACTTAGTTTTGTAGCCCATTATATCATATAAGCCTTGTCACAATTGATGATGGGTGTTTGTGTGGCTAGTCTGGGATTCTATCTTAGTCTGGTATTGTATCTTGGCAGCCCTAATGGCTTTGAGAAGGCCGTAACTAGATTTTCTGGACAGGTCAGGGCCACCCGACTTGAATGCCTCAGACCTGGATATCAGTAGGGAGTGGATCTCTCGATTTATCCATTATTTTCAGTTGGGGAACACTCCAATTAATTTATTTGGCATGCAGTCCTGTACAATGATGAAGTTTGTGACAATTGTAGCATACTCATTTAGGTTGGCGACTGAGGTCTTGAATATGGACTAGTCCACCAACTCAAAGCAGTTATGTTCGAACTCATCAGTTACCTCAGACTACACTGCCCGACATGATCTTCTTTCTTCAGATAATTTCACTTGCTTGCAAGAGCTCAGAATGACTGGTTCATATTTATAAAGTTTTTGACTTATTGATTAAAAGCCACAGCTTACAGAAACTGATGAAGAAAAATAAACTGACTTTCTTCAGTTGAGGTGTTTTTTTTAAATTGAGAGGAAAGAAACAGCACCTTCCTTTTCAGAGGTCTGATTACCTCTTACCGAGCAATCACACAGAAGATACTTAGGTATGTGGAAGCCAGTTATATAGTTGTTGGCATGCATAATTGGTCACCACTCAACAGACCAATTGGCTATTTGTTGCCAGCTGAATCTCACTCTGGACACATCATCTGACACCAGATCACGTGTTGTGACTTTTTTCCCCAAACTGATTGGACAAGTAGCAGTACAACGGCACTGACAATGTGTGTGTAACCTGCCTACTAAAAATAAAGCAGTAATCCTTTCTACAATCCTTGGTTTTGTAAACAATGCTCTTCCTATTTTAGGCCATAATCAGAAAATACACACAATTAAAAAGGTATGGACTTTACAAACTATAGTTTTCCTTCACTAGCACTGGTTGAAAGACCTGGAACTACTTCTTGAATAGCACAGTGAGCATATCCACAACACACAGATTGCAATGGTTTAAGAATACAGCTCATCACCCCTTCTCAAGGGCAACTGGGAGTGAACAATATATATTGGCTTTGCCAGCAACATTCTAATCCCATAAATGGGAAAAAAAAAAGTGGGCGCAATCAATCATCGAGAGATCATCGTAACAAAACACCAGTATTTCATTTTTTGATCCGGGTGAAAAACTAGACATCTTTTCTAGTGGTGATCAACTTAAGCATAGGAAATCAATGTCACAAAGTGGTCGCAGATGAGTTAGTGGATATGGCAGAATGACGACAACTGATGAGCATGACACACCATAACAGATGGCAGGCAGCAGTAACATTAAGGGGGAGCTTGTGGCATGGTGATATTGTCACTGGACTAACAATCCAACGGCTCATGCTAATTTTCTGAGAAAATGAGTTTAAATCTCACCACGATCAATGGTGAAATTTGAATTCAATTAATAAATCTGAAATGAATGCCAAGGAAGAAAACATTGTTTACTGTTGTAAAAACCTATCTTGTTTACTAATGCCCTTAAGGGGAGTATTATTCTTACCTGAAATAAAACCAAAATGCTGGATAAACTCAGCAGGATTGGCAGCATTTGAGGAGAGAAAAACAGACTTGTTTTGAGTCTGATATGACTATTCTTCAGAACAGAATATTGGATTTGCAACATTAATTCTGTTAGTCTCCAGTGAAGCTGCCAGACCCACGCATTTCTCCACCACTGTTTTTATTTGTGATTTCCAGTAGCTGCAGTATTTTGCTCTTATTGAAATCCTCACTTGGTCTGGCCTACACGTGATTTCTAACTACAGAAATGCAGTGGACTTAGCCACTCAGTTACATCAAAACTGATAAAATCTAAGAAAAGGATTCTGGGTACTCGAAGGAGGAGGATGGGAAAAACTATGGCTATAAGAGTTGCTCCTGTTTGAGGTATTTTCAGTGTTGGAGCTGATTTCCTTGAATTATAGGAGCAATAATTATTGTTTGATAAGCTGTTGCATTGCTTTAGAACTTTGGGGGGGCGGGGGGGGGGAAAGGGAGATCAAAACAACAGCACTTTAAAATGGAGGAAGACAAATAAAGGTGGTGTCCACATGGGATGTGAATCAAATGGATACATAAATCTGTGCTGCTGTCTGACCCAGCAGGGAATCTGAATAGCTGACTGATTTGCTGTTTGATTTCAAGTATCACTGGACATCGGAGTCATCTAAGAAAAATTAACAAACAGCAAAATTCACAGCTGGCCTTAGAGAAACTTGTTCAAAACAGGGAAGCAGCTAAATAACGTTTTAAACTGTCAACTGTACAGGATATTGTACAGGCCACTTTTGAAATACTGCATGTAATTTTGGTCTCCCTGTTATAGGAAGGATGTTGTGAAACCTGAAAGGGCTCAGAAAAATTGACAAGGATATTGTCAGGGTTGGAGGGTGTGAGGCTGAATAGGCTGGGGTTATTTTCCCTGGAGAAGCAGAGGCTGAGAGGTGACCTTATAGAGGTTTATAAAATCATGAGGGGCTTGGATACAGTGAATAGACAAGGTCATTTCCCTGGGGTGGGGGAGTCCAAAACTAGAGGGCACAGGTTTAAGGTGAGAGGGGAACGATTTAAAAGGGACCTAAGGGGCAACTTTTTCATGCATAGGGTGGCACGTGTATGGAATGAGCTGCCAGAGGAGGTGGTGGAGGCTGGTAAAAGTACAACATTTAAAAGGCATCTGGCTGGGTATATGAATAGAAAGGCTTTAAAGGGATATGGGCCAAATGCTGGCAAATGGGACTAGATTTATTTGGGATATCTGGTCAGCATGGACGAGTTGGAGCGAAGGGTTTGTTTCCGTACTGGACATCTCTATGACTGTAAAAGGAACAAAACGGAGTAACCCACACAGCAACTAAGCACTGGAAACATCACCAGCAAACCCTGTAAAGTTTCTCTTGCTGACAAAATTTAGCCAGACTGGGAGAGTTGACTTTAATTTCCAAGATCAAGAGGGGCACAACAGAAGCACTACTGAGTGAACTGGTGAAAACCTAAAGAACATCGTATCAGACTGCATTTGTGACACATTAAGGGATTAAGAGGGGGGAAAAAAAAAATCTATGTGATCTGGTCCTCGCCAATTTAACTGTCACAGACACAGCAATCCATGACAATATCGGTTGAAGTGACCACATTACAGTCCTTGAGGAGATTAATCCCAAAACACAAATTCCACAATGGATACCTTCTGTCATGTTGTATGCCATAACTACTAAATGGGATAGATTTCAAGTGGATCTAGAAACTCAAAACTGGGAATCCATGAGGTGCTGTTTATAGCAGCAGAGTTGCATTCAGATGTCCACTGGTCACTGTATAATGTTCAGCACCATTTGTGACTCCTGACAAATAACAAGTGATGCTGCACAACACTACTGGCAGACAATGACTGTCTATAATCACTGAATCCCCCATTATTAACAATCTGGGAGTTACCACTGCCCAGAAACTGATCTAGACTAGCCATATAAATGATGATGCTACAAGAGTAGGTCAGAGGCTAGGAATCTTGCAGTAAGTAACTAATGTTATGTCTGCGCAAAGCCTGTCCACTAGCCAGAAGAAGTGCAATGAAATACACCCCACTTATCTGGAGCTACACTAATCCAACAAGACTGAAGTTTGATGCCATTTGGGACAATGCAGCCTGCTTGATTGGCACCACATCCACAAACTTTAATTCCCTTCACCACTGATGCTCCATAGCATCAATGTGTACTTTCTACAAGATACACTGCAGAAACCCACCAAGGCTCCTCAGACAACGCTTTCTAAACCTATGATCACTTCCATCTAGCCAAACAAAGGCAGCATTGGAACACCAACATCTGCATATTTCACTTGATGCTATTCACTATCCTGACTTAGAAATATTATCACCCTTCCTTCAGTGTCACTGGGCCAAAATTCTAATGGCTTTTGGACAGCAGCGTTTCAAGAGGCAGCTTACCACCACCTTCACAAAAGCAATTAATGATGGGTATAGATAATGGCGTCCACATGCCATGATGAATAAAAAATACTTGTAACCTTAATGCTCAACACCACCTCAACTCTACCTGTACTATCAAACCAGGTTCCAAACTTAGTTCATTGAAAAGCACATAAGACATGCCAGAAGCAGCACTAAGCATACTGAAAGTAGCATCAGCCTGATGAAGGTACAATACTGAAGTTCACCAAGAGCAGTAGCAGGATGCATTAAACAGGGCAAAGCAATTACACAATCAGCAGATCTGCAGCCCTGCCTCATTCATTATTTCATTGTCCAACATTCACAAGTAACAGAAGAGGGTGCACCACAAATATTCCCAGAAGATCCCAACTGTCAGTGTATAAGACAAGGCTGAAGCAATTGCATTAATCTTCAGCTAAAAGTGTCAAGTGGAAGATCGACTTCTGTTTACTCCTGAGATCTTCAGCCAAATTAATTCACTTGATATGATATAAAAACACATTTAAAGACACTGGATACTTCAAAGGCAACGATTTAGAGTCACAGAGACGCACAGCATAGAAACAGACCCTTCAGTCCAACCCGTCCATGCCAGCCAGATATCCCAACCCAATCTAGTCCCACCTGCCAGCACCCAGCCCATATCCCTCCAAACCCTTCCTATTCATATACCGATCCAAATGCCTCTGAAATGTTGCAATTGTACCAGCCTCCACCACTTCCTCTGGCAGCTCATTCCATACACGTACCATCTTCTGTGTGAAACAGTTGCCCCATAGGTCTCTTTTATATCTTTCCCCTCACCCTAAACCTATGCCCTCTAGTTCTGGACTCCCTGACCCCAGGGAAGAGACTTTGTCTATTTATCCTATCCATATCCCTCATAATTTTGTAAATCTCTACAAGTTCACCACCTCAGCCTCCGACGCTTCAGGGAAAACTGCTCCAGCCTGTTCAGCCTCTCCATATAGCTCAAATCCTCCAACCCTGGCAACATCCTTGTAAATCTTTTCTGAACTCTTTCAAGTTTCACAACATCTTTCAGATAGGAAGGAGACCAGAATTGGACGCAATATTCCAACAGTGGCCTAACCAATGTCCTGTACAGCCGCATCATGACCTCCCAACCCCTGTACTCTGACCAATAAAGGAAAGCATACAAAGGCCTTCTTCACTATCCTATCTACCTGCGTCTCTAATTTCAAGGAGCTATGAACCTGTACTCTTTGTTCAGCAACACTCCCTAGGACCTTACCATTAAGTGTATAAGTCCTGCTAAAATTTGCTTTCCCAAAATGCAGCACGTTGCATTTATCCGAATTAAACTCCATCTGCCACTTCTCAGCCCATTGGCCCAGATCCTGTTGTAATCCGAGGTAACCTTCTTCGCTGTCCACTACATCTCCAATTTTGGTGTCATCAGCAAACTTACTAACTGTACCTCTTATGCTTGCATCCAAATCATTTATATAAATGAAGAAAAGTAGTGGACCCAGCACCAATCCTTGTGGCACTCCACTGGTCACAGGCCTTCAGTCTGAAAAACAACCCTCTATCACCACCCTCTGTCTTCTACCTTTGAGCCAGTTCTGTATCCAAATGGCTAGTTCTCCCTGTATTCTGTGAGATCTAACCTTGCTAACCAGTCTCCCACGGGGAACCTTGTCGAACGCCTTACTGAAGTCCATATAGATTACATCCACTGCTCTGCCCTCATCAATCCTGAGTTTTTTGAAAAAGTAACAATCAAGTTTGTGAGACATGATTTCCCATGCACAAAGCCATGTTCAATGAGCCTGAAACATTCTGGCAGTAGTACTAAAGTTGTACTCTGGAAATAGCCATGCCCCTGTCCAAGCTGTTCCAGTAGTTACAACATGGGTATATACCTAGTCATTTTGAAAACTGTCCTCTCCACAGAAAGCAGGATGTGAAGGTGCTGACCTTAATCAAGGCAGCATTTTACTGAGTGTGCCATCAAACAGACAGAGCAAAATTGGAGTCAATTGGAATTACCAGAAAACTCCCTGCTGGCTAGAATCGTACCTGACACAAGTAATAGTTGTTGGGGGTCAATAATCTCCATTCCAGAATATCACTGGAGGAGTTCCTCAAGAAAAAAAGTGTACGAGGCCCAACTTCTTTAGTTGCATCAGCAGTTATCTTCTGCCCTCAAAATTGAAAGTGGAGGTATCCATTAATGACTGCACAATGATGTTGAGCATTCCTGAAGGGCTTATGCTTGGAACATTGACTCTCTTGCTCCTTGCATGCTGCCTGACCTGCTGTGCTTTTCTAGTACCACCTTTTTAACTGACTTCTCCAGCATGTGCAGTCCTCAATTTCTCCCAATGGTGTTGCAGTACCATGGTGAATCTTTAGAGACTGAAGCAGCACGTGTCAGTGTGTAAGAAGACCTAGACAACATCCAGGCTTGGCTCAGAAAGGAACAAGTGGCAATAGTGCCACACATGTGCCAGATAATGATCCTCTTCAAGAGAGAATCAAATTATTTCATCATGACAGCCAATGTTATTACATCTCCAGTATCAAAATTCAGAGGGTTATCAGTGACCAGAAACTAGCCATATAAGTACTTTGGCTGCAAAGGCAGATCAGAGGCTAGAAACTCTGCAGTAAATAACTCACCTCCTGTCAACTTATTGCCTGTCTATCAACTATAAAGTACAGTCAGGAGTGGGATAGAAAACTCTGTACATGTCTGGATTTGTGCAGCTCCAACAACTCAAGAAGCTAAACAAGATCCAGGACAAACTAGCCCATTTGTCAACCCTGTCTACCATCTTCATCTTCAACATCAACTCTCATCCTCACCAATACATAGTGGTAAGCAAGGCATACCATCTACAGGATGCACTGCAGTGATTCAGTCATGCTCCTTTGACAGCATCTTTCAAACCAGTGATCTGTACTATCTAGAAGGAGAAGGCAGCAGATGCAAAAGTTCTCCTATAAGCCAACTACCATCCTGATTTGGGACTATAATGCTGTTGTTTCACAGTCACTGGGTCAAAATCCTTCAACTCCTTTCCTTCCAGTACATTTGGTATACCTACCTCTGATGGAATGCAATGGTTGAAAAAAGTGACTTCCCACTACCTTCTCAAGGACAATTAAGGATGGACAGTAAATACTGCCCACACCACATGAATGAATAAAAATAAGCTACAAGCAGCATAACAAATGTTTACATTGTTTACAGACGGCATTGAAGACGGTGTAAGAATTTTAAATATAGTATATAATGATAAATTTAAGATAACACTGTTTGGAAATATTAGCTCCAATTACAGTTCTCCTTGGTCTATATTTTGAATAAACACGAAAAATTTCTTTACATGGAGTACTGGAAATATCAAATAAGGAAACAATTTGTGGTGCGAGCAAACTGGCCCGATATCAGGCAGGTAATGTTCTTTCTGAGGCATTAACACCATGACAGAGATTGATATTTATAAATTCTTTACAGACCACTTTGAATCAATATTTATACATGCTTGTCATGACTTTCTTCTCTTTGTAAAGTGCACACTCTACTAGGTAACATAAGAATTACCAATGTTTGCAATAAAATGCTTTGTACTGATCACTCAAGGAGAAACAATCAAAACAAGTACTGATACTCCAAGAACAGTATTACAATGGAGAATACCATAGTTTATGTTATGTGAATGGAATAGATTTCTACTGAAATTGGGTGGAGAATTTTCTCTTATCTACATAATTGGTTAGAGAACTTTCTTACCTGAGTTTGACTAGAGCTAGTACTGCCAGTTGGTGTACATGTATTTGGTGTGTATAAAGGGTATGCAAACTGCAAAGCAGAAGGAGCTCCAGCCTTGCTCTTGACTAAAGTAGTACATTTGTTTTGTTGTGGATGGAGAGGTATCCCCATCAACTCTGAGGGATGCCGGATCAAAGCAACCAAACTACAGAACAATAAAGGGAAAACAGATAATAAATACATCTGTGCACTGTTACAGCATTTGCTATACTGCCTAATACAAGTCATCTAATGCCTCTGGTTCAAAAAAATTAACATTTTGCACAATTTTAGATTTGTAATTTTTAAAAGATGTGTTTACAGTGCAAACTCATCAATATGACTAAAAACATTTTGATGCCTGTTTATTTGCACCATAATCTTCGTGACAAGTAAAAGCGAGATTAGAATGGTCATTCCACCTATTTAATTAAAAGGACATGAAAATACTGTATATTATTTTTTTCTGCAGAGTTGGAACACAGCAAATCTTGATTCAGTGTTTACAATTCAATGTATTTTCCTTAAACCGAGATCTTAAAGGAAACCGGAGCTCAAGGCAAAATTGTTATAGTGGAGTAATTTTTAATTAAGATATAATTTAGTTTGCAAATACAAATGGCAGTGCTTAACTAAACAGTTGATGAATATAAACCTAATACAAACAAAATTGATAAGGTCTTCAACTATTCTGAATAAGAACACAAAATGTCTCTTTCACAGCAGTGGATATGCACTTGGTACTTGGGTATTTACATTTATTCAGCAGTAAGATTTTAATCAAGTTTCAAAAGGAAGTGATTACTTTGCTCTTTTCCTGGAATAACATTCATCTTATCTTGAAAACATTACACGGTGGATCTAAGTTGTCTGACAAGTTCTGGATCCTGATCTGTATTAACCTTGCTCAACATAATACTTAAAATAGTTAAGCACTTCCATTTCTAAAAAAGATTTTATTTGTAAATGTTTGGTAAGGAAATTGAATTTTGCTAATACAGAAAAAATTCCAATAAAGATTTATTGTTAGTGAGTGGAAATTTATTGTGCCACTTCTTAACATGGAACTACACCAGTCAATAAACTAGATGGCAGAAACCAATTTCATGAAGACTACCCATTTCCAATTATTCCAATTCATTAGACTTAACTCTGTCTATGATGAAAACAATAGGTTGTTTTTATGGGCAGGTTTTACAAAAGTTATTAAATCTAGTTATATAACTATTTTCTGAATTCCATGTAGATTTAATATTTCAATGTTGACTAGTTGAGAAACACACTTGTTAAATGTAACTCCAGAGTCCTGTAGCTCCTGTTGATCCTGGTTTTCATTTTGGATTGCATTAAATCTGTCTTCAAGACGAACTCTGGGTCCAGTTTTGCATCTTGACTCTTGTCCTGCCATCGAATTTTCCCCTAAATTTTTCTCCTTGTCTGAATTACCTGCCATGTCCCTGTTTTTCAATGTTAATCCATTAGGTCGGGCAGTTTCTGCAGAAGAATTTTGTGAGAATTTCTCCACATTTGGCAAACTATTACTGCTGTTTACAGGTAACGGAGGGTCATTCAAAAGCATCATTTTTAACTCTTGGAAATCAATATGCCCTAGACATTGACTATTACCCACATAGTGAGAATCTGAGGTTGGGTTTGTAGCACTTGTAACTGGGTATAGATTCTGGTTGGTAGAGCTGGCAGTTGAATAAGGAACTTGGTTAACTGAACTGGCTGTCGGAAATGGAGCCTGGTTGGCTAAATTGGTAGACTGGTACAAAGTAGGATTCAAACGAGTCTCCAGTTCACCCTCCACTGGCTGGGACTCCATGTGAGAGTAAAGGATATGCTGTAGTTGGGTGTATTCAACTTCACTCATATCAACGAGGCTAAGATCAGAGTTAGTGAAGTTCAGTCCGGGCTCCGTAAAAGGACACTCAGAGGCACAAGTGGTTGGGGGTGGATCCGTGGATCTGGAATCATGAGATGGGGAATGGGGGGGCTCTGGCGTAGCCTCAGATGAAAGCATCATCAATTTAAAAGTACTGGAACGTGATCTCCCCACATCTACAATAACCTTGGTAGCAAATAAAAAGGTGTCCTACACTTTGGTAATGAAGTCTTTACCCATCTAAGGCAAATAATATCCTCACAATCCGAACCAAATTTATACAGAGGGATAAACAAAATGAAGACTCACACTTTCCTACTCTGAAACACAAGCTTTAAAATTACTTTTAGGGCAAAAACACAATTCTTGGGGTATGGGTCCCTTATTAAGACTATGGTGAACTCACACAAACGTCCTGCATCACCTCCAGTGGTGACCAAACTGAGGGTCTCACTATCTACTCAATGGTTCTGAACTTCAGATACCCTTAATTTTAAAAAAATCAGCTCCTTCAGGGAGAGTGGGTGAAGGTCCAAATGATCCACGAGCTAAATGGGATAAACCCCACAGCACGAGTTCACACCCATATAACCGCGAGCTGTTTAAAAATACAAAACCACTTCACCGCCTCCCACTCCCACAACTGCCTCCGTATCAATACAACATTTACAATGAGCACCAGAGGGCGAAACAACAACAGCTAGGGAAAACAAATCTACAGGAACTAGTTTGAACACACGCCCAGTTGACTTTGCCCCCCCCTTTTTTATACGCGCGCCCAAAACCACCTCCCTACCCCCACCCACTCCAGCAGACCGCGAGCTGCCAATCCGCGGCTCCGAACGCGCACCACTGCGCCCCTCCCCCACACGACCCTCAACGCCGTTTGAAAAGGCGCTCAACCGCCGCCCAGCCCGCGCGCCCAGAATCCCCAACCCTCCAAACCCCCAGGCCACGCCCCCAATGCGCAGAACCCCGTCCTCAAAACCCCAAGGCGTGTACGCACTCGCACCTCGTCCCGCCCCATCCGCATCTGGACCCGCCCCTGAAACACCTGGCTCCACCGTTCACGCTCTTGACCCCCCCCCGACTCCTGTCACTTTTAAACCCTCCCTCACGAATGGCTCTGTCCCCTTCCAAGCCCCACCTCCGCCGGGACCTTTTCCATACTCACATCTCTGCTTCCACCCCTTCTCTCCGTCACCCTGCCCTTATGTAGGCATCGCTCCTTCCCTCGACAACAGCCATTCTAGACCCCGCCCCTCCACACGCGGCCCCTCCCCTCCCCAAACCACCAGGGACCAGCTTTTGCATTTCGCGCATGCGTCCGGCCTGCCTGAAGCGCGAGCGTCGAAGCAGTTCTGGCGGGGTAGTCGATGTTGTCCAAAATTAAACAGACCGTGCGTATCCTATATAATACATGAGGTAAAAGTATTCACATATCGGGTAAGGAGACTGGAAAAAAGGAAGCATGTAAACTTGACTTTCCCGTGCTCTCATGGTTGGATGTTTTTTGGACTAGATCCCGCCCCGACATTTCGGAGTAATCAGCGGGTTGACGCTAGTCTGACTGAGGGATTTAACTGAGTGTGTAAAACGTGTGTTTGAGCTGAAACACCGTGGTCCTTGTCATGCTGCTATGCCCAACGCAAACCTTGACAACTGGGCAAAACATCAAGGGAGCCCTTGGGGTATGTTCTGCCATTCAGTGCGATGAGGACTGACCTGCAACCTAACACCGTAGTACTTAACGCACTATGGTTCTCTTCATATCTTTAGGTCGCCAAAAATAAAACTGTCATTTCATATAGAATTCCAAACTTCTACTATCCCTTGCACGTGAATGCTTTTCCTAATATCACTAAAGAAAGTTTGGCTCTAATCTTTATATCTCCCAGTCTTAGATTCCCTCATCTGTAGTAAGGATTTCTGATCAATTCTCCTAGTTTCCCTTAAGGTTTCGTAAAGCAGCTCTCACTTTATATGGACAAGCTGAGACATTGTAATAAGGAAGGACAATTTATTATCAGCAGTAGCAGTATAGAGAAGTCATGCCCAAAGAGTCTGTGAGTACTGTCAGCCTTCTGGTATCTTATCCCAAACAGATTTCTTTCATGTTTGAAGTGTTTTGAGTGAGTCCCAGTGGAGTTGGGGTTTGCCCTTGTGCCATAATCACAATTTCACACTATCTAGCAATGGTCACAGCAGCTGAATGGTTAGCACTGCTGCCTCACAACAGACCTGAGTTTGATTCAAGCCTTGGGATGACTGTGTGTAGTTTGCATCTTCACTCTGTATCTGCATGGATTTCTTTTGGGTGCTCCAGTTTCCTCCCACAATCCAAAACCATGTAGGCTTGGTGGATTAGCTGTGGTAAATGCAGGGTTGTGCAGATAGGGTTGGGAGCTGGGTTTGGGTAGAATGCTCTTTGGAGGGTTAAGATTAGATTAGACTAGATTCCCTACAGTATGGAAACAGGCCCTTCGGCCCAACCAGTCCACACTGACACTCTGAGGAATAACCCACCCATTTAGCATGGCCAGTTCACCTGACCTGCACATCTGTGGTCTGTGGGAGGAAACCGGAGCACCCGGAGTAAACCCACGCAGACACGAGGAGAATGTGCAAACTCCACACAGCCAGTCGCCCGAGGTTGGAATCGAACCTGGGACGTTGGTGCTGTGAGGCAGCAGTGCTAACCATGCCAGTAAGGCTAATGTTGTTAATGATATTGTAGGTTTCTTCTAACATATTCCGTTCAGCCCAACAAGTGGGTAGTGAGGCACAGATCTACTAGTTTGAGAATGTTGTCCTTGCTGATGCAGTTGGTGCTGTCTGGTGTTTGTGCCCTTGGTTTGTCTAGTAGTGAGGTCAGTGTTTCTTTGGCCAGGTTGATGTTAATTATGTGAATAGGGCCATTACATCGAAGGAGACCATGACTTCATCCTCTTCTATCTTGGTATCTTTGTTCAGGAATGCTTGGGTAGAGTGGATGAAATGGTTTGAATTTTCTACTAGATATTTCAGTTTATTGGGGGGGGGGGGTGGAAGTGTTGGATGGGATTGGTGGGGGGGGTGGAGGTGTTGGATGGGATTGGGGGCGGGGTTGGGGGTGTTTTGGACGTGGTTCAGGGGCAGGTGGGGATGGGGTCGGTGTTGGATGGGTTTGGGGGCGCACGGGGGACAGGGGCTCTCATGCAGTGTGCTGCTCTAGTCTCCTGAACAGGGATCAGACTTAACAGAAAACTCCAGAGAGAAAGCATTGAATCAATTAACTGAATAATGAATTATCCAAACGAAATAGTGCCTGCCCATCTCATTCGGATAATCGAAGTTCCTCTGCATTGTGTTCTGTTTAGGATGACTGTCATGCGCCCTTTGTCTGCTGGTAGAATGTATGTAAGACTTCTGTAAGACAGGATCTATACAGTGTGCCAGACAAGATTAAAAAGCAACTTGAGGAGAGTGAGCGTTCCAGAGCCATGATTGGATTGTATTAAAGATTGGCAGTGAGTCCTTCCCTCTTCCTGATTTCCTTTCATGGATATTCTAACTGAACAAGTGAGACAGGAAATGCCAAAGTAAAAGTGCTTGCAGATGACACTAAGCACCAGAAGTGTTGTAGGCCCATGACAATATATGAAGAACTGGAGGGAAAGCCTCAGATGAGAAGATTAGTAGACTAAAGATCCAATATATGGACTATCAATTTGAGCCCAGGGAAGAGGATCAGAATTAAGGTATGAAGGTTATTTGTGAAGACTTGAGGAAAGTGAGTAGTTTCGAGTACAGTAGTCCCCCCGTACCTGCAGGGGATACATTCCAAGACTCAGGCTGCCTTGTATCTGGGCAGTAGTGGCAGGAGATGGAAATTAAATAACAGAATAGCTTTGGTTGGAGGACTTGGAAGAAATAGTGGGGAAAAAAAAATTCTGAAACTGAGAGGAAGTACTTACCTGCTCATGAAGTATGGATGTGTGGAGTGATAAGAAAGGACCAGCTCGGGAACCAGTATGTCAGAGGGTATGAAAAATATAGCTGAGAGAGATACAAATCATAAGGTTAACTGTTACAGACAGGAAATGAATGGTGAGAGGTGGAGATATGACTACCAGGAAGAAAAATGGAAAAGGCTTGAGATCACACAGAAGGATGTAATGGCAAAAGTCTTTACTTCAGGGGATTAGAAGTCATGCGGATGATTTAAAGGGCTGATGGAAAAGGATGATCAATCAGTGAGTAACATGGGAAAAGTTGAAAGAAGTGATGTCAATAATATCAGAGGGTAAAGTTGTTAAAAATAACATGTTTATCATGGCGACAAAAAAGGTTTAATTAACTAGACTTGATGTGAATATTTATCTGAACTCCTTTTTGATGGAATTACTAATCCATAGCCTCATCAACTGAGACAGTGTCTACTGCACTGCCTTCGGCTATCTTCTTGATCACCTCTTCAAAAAGACTCAACCAAATTTATGAGACGTGATTTCCCACACACAAAGCTATCCCTAATCAGTCCTTGCCTTTCCAAATGCATATGGATCCTTTCTGTCAGAATCCCCTCCTACAACTTACTCACCATTGATGTTAGGCTCACCAGTCTGTGGTTTTCTGGTGTTTCCTTGCAGCCTTTCTTATATAATGGCACAACATTTGCCATGCACCAGTCTTCTGGCATCTCACCTGTGGCTGTCAGTGATACAGACACCTTTGATAGGTGCTCTGTAATTTCTTCCCTAGCTTCCAACAATATTCTGGGATACACTTTTATTAGACTAGATTCCCTACAATGTGGAAACAGGCCCTTCGGCCCAACAAGTCCACACCGATCCTCCGAAGACCAACCCAACCAGATTCATTCCCCTACATTTACCCCTGCATCTAAAACTACGGGCAATTTAGCATGGCCAATTCACCTAACCTGCACATCTTTGGACTGTGGGAGGAAACCGGAATACCCGGAGGAAACCCATGCAGACATGGGGAGAATGTGCAAACTCCACACACAGTGTTGTCCAAGGTGGGAATTGAACCCGGGTCCCTGCCGCTGTGAGGCAGCAGTGCTAACCACTGAGCCACCGTGCTGCCCTTGATCAGGTCCTGTGGAATTATCTAACTTTATGCATTTTAAGACCTTCAGCAAGAACCCCTCTGTGATGTGGACTCTTCAAGTCATCACTTTTTGCTTCCATATCTTTCTCCATGGTAAATACTGACGAGAAATATTCATTTAGGATCTAATCTATCTCCTGTGGCTCCACATTGATCTTTGAGGGGGGAGGTTCTTATTTTTCCCTAGTTGCTCTTTTATGCTATATCTTCGAGGAGAAAGTGAGGACTGCAGATGCTGGAGATCAGAGCTGAAAATGCTGGAACATTTTCAGCTCTAAGCCTGACCTGCTGCGCTTTTCCAGCAACACATTTTCAGCTTTTATGATATATAATATATATACCGTACTCTAACCTAGTTAAATAAACTTGTAGAATCTTTTTATAGTCTCCTCAACCTTATGTGTCAAAGCTATCAAAAGTCCCCTCTTTGCCCTCCTGATTTCCCTCATAAGTGTACTCCTACACTCCTCAAGGGATTCCCTTATCCCTGTTGCCTATTCCTGAATATGCCTCCTATCAGCGTTGCTGATGACACCTGATGAAGGAGCGATGCTCCGAAAGCTAGTGTGCTTTCAATTAAACCTGTTGGACTATAACCTGGTGTTATGTGATTTTTAACTTTCCCACTTGTCAGACATCCCATTACCTGCGAACAACCTCCACCAATCAACTTTTGAAAGTCCCTGTCTAATGCCATCAAAATTGGCCTTGCCCAAATCCGAAGTTTAATTTGTGGACTAGATGTATCCTTTTCTCTAACTATTTTAAAACTCAAAGAATTATGGCCACTGGTCCCAAAGTGCTCCCTTACTAATATCTCAGTTACTTGCCCGACTTTATTTCCAAAGAGCAGGTCGAGGTGTGCCCCTTCACAAGTCGGCCATCTATATATTGATTGAGAAATTGGAATGAAGAAAGACTGAAGGAGGCTATAGCACAGAGGGATTTAGGAGTTTTCTTACATAAATCACAAGATGTTAACATTCAAGTTCAGCAGGTAATAGGGAAAGCAAATCAAATGCAGGCCTTTATTTAATAGGACAGAGAGCATTAAAACTGGGAAAACTATACAAGGCACTATTTAGATCATATATGCAATTCTGTGAACTGTTTGGTCCCCTTGTCTAAGGAAAGATATACTGGCATTTGAGGTAGTCGAGAGAAACGTCATTAGGTTGATCCCTGGGTAAGGAGGGCCCTCTTATGGGGAGAAGTTGAGTAAACTCTGGAGTTCAGAAGATTGAGACGCAATTTTATTGAAGCATACAAGATTTTTGAATTATTTAACAAGCTAGATGAGGAAAAATAGTTGCCCCTAGGATCAGTGAGCATAATCTCAGAGTAGGGCATTACCCATTTAAGACAGCAATAAGTGATTTCTTCTCTGAAGTTAGATGAATTTATGAAATTCTTTACTGTAGAAGCTGGATGATTAAATATATTAAGAGCAGAGATAAACATATTTTTAATCAGTAATTGAATCTAGGGTTATGGGTAAAAGGCAGGAAGGTGCAGTTGAAGATTATTACATCAGTGATGACTTCATTGAATGATGGAGCATTTTTGATGAGCTGAATGTCCTACTTCTGCTCATACCTCTTTTGATCTTGTACATAAATGAAAAACAGAGTTCTATGATTTGCACAATGTCAAGGGACTGCTCATGAAAGTGGGGAGGGAATGGGGCATTTTTGACTTTCTGATTCTGTTTAATCTTGTAGCATTGTGTAGAGACCACAAAGCAAATAGTGGAATTTCTAGTGTCTCAGTAAAAAAAATAGTTAGACCTGAAGTTCAATTACTATTTTGCTCTTATGAAATTCAGGAAGATTCTTCTGTAGCCAGAAACTCCAGGCCTGAAAAAACATGATTCTTCATGTCTCAGATTTTCAGCAAAGCGACTGTGAAGCCATGGCCTTGCACCTCAGATCACTATCCCAGTTCTAAATCACTGGCACCTTCTCCTGAATATAGGATCATTAGTTCAACCTGTTTAGTCAGATTAAACAGTTACTCAGCATCTATTCACTCAAGCCCTTTAAGAATTATATACATTAAATTCTTGGGTCGGTTAGCTAAGCTGGCTGGATAACTAGTTTGTGATGCAGAGTGATGACAACATCATGAATTCAATTCCCACACCACCTGAAGTTACGATAAAGGTCTCTGTTTATAAGAATGTCTCCCCTTGCCTGAGGTGTGGTGACCCTCAGGTTATATCACCACCATTCATCTGTCTTTAATGAGAGAGCAGCCCTGTAGTCTAGTAAGACTGATAAATTTACCTTACATATAAATTCCAAACTCCCTGTAATATAAGCCCATTTTACTCCAAACATCAAAGGATAGCATCGTCCCAGGCTTCAATCTAGTGCACCTTTGTTGCACTCCCTTTAAAGCAAGTACATTCTTTGGGAGACTGAAACTGTTTTAAAAAAAATCTATCACATCAAAGCCTAATGTAATTGTAGCAATACGTCCTTAGTACAGCCTTATAATCTATGTCTATGCCACAAGCCATTTACCATCATATCTATATATTACACCTGTGAGCCCTTCTGTCATAGACAAGATGAGGAGGTGAATTGAATGATTTTTGTTGTCCTCTTCTGTTCAAAAGAGGTGTTTTTAAAAAAATTCCTCTATTTTTTTCCCCTTTTAAATATGCTTCCCTAAATCCCATTTGTGAAGTCAAATTTAAAAAGATCCACATCGAGTTCTTCAGGGTTAAGACAAAATAGGGTATATTACTACTTTCAAAACTCAAGGAATGGTACGAGACGCATGTTCACACACACATCTCAAGAAAGAAGGAAAAACAAGAAGGTTCAAATTCCTTGCAGTCAGAAGTATCAGAACTAGTGTTCTTCATTTAGTGAGGTTGCTGCTTTAATGTCCAATTGAGTTTCCTTTAGTTGGCAGTGCAAAGTTGGTTTGGACATGGTTAAATTGACGAGGATATCGTCGTTGTAATTGGGGAAATGGTTCATTTCCCAGGTGAAACACAAATTTCTTTTCAGACTTTTGGGAGGTATTGATATCAGAGGCAGGTATTTAGCTAAGCCTATTGCTACATGTTCTTGTTGTTACAGCAGATTGATGGACAAAGGTTAAAAATGGTTCAAACAATCAACAATTTTAGTAGTGCACTTATGGCTTCAGATGGAGACACTCACTAACAAGATAAGCTTGATGTTCCTTTGTCAGAAACCATTGTGTTTTGTAGCAAGTAGTTGGAGACATTTGTACCAAGTCAAGCAATAATGGGTTTTGATGATCTCCTCTGTTCAGGACAAGCTGAGGTCGTCCACTAGTCATCTGTGTTAACTTGGCGAGAACACTCATATAATACGAGGCGTGTTGCAATCCATGAAGTGATAATTTCACTTTGTCCTGATAATTTCTTGAAATTTCTGGAAGCTATGAACCTGAGGATTCATTATTCAATAGCAATCAATATAAAATCCAGCCAAAGCCCATTTTAAAAAAAAGAGGCGGGGGGGAGGGGCAATGACCTAGTGATATTGTTGGACTGTTAATCCAGAGACCCGGATAATGTTCTGGGGACCCAGGTTTGAATCCAATTATAGCAGATGGTGTAATTTGAATTCAATTAAAATCTGGAATTTAGAGTCAGAAGATGACTGTGAATCCACTATTGATTGTTGGAAAAATCCATCTGGTTCACTCATGTTCTTTAGGAAAGTAAACTGCCAACCTTACCCTGGTCTGGTCTACATGTGACTCCAGTCCCACAACAATATTGTTAACTCTTAACTACTACCTGGGACAATTAGGGATGGGCAATAAATGCTGGCCTGGCCAATATCTCTCATATAGTCAATGAATATAAGACAAAAGTACAAAACTCATGTGTCGCTGAGAAAAGACGTTTTGCCAAAATGGATATTATGCAAGTGTACAGCATTTATGAAACCAACATTTATACTGCTTGAGTGGAAATTGCTGATTGGCAAGTGAACTCTGATTAATAGAGGTGTTGCCATAAAGAATGCATTAATTAATACTGATTGATAGTTTACAGATATGCTTTGTTAAATTTTAAACCAGGTAGGTTGACTCTACGTAGAACACAGAACATTACAGGCCCTTCGACCCTCAATGTAGGGCCGACCTGTGAAACTAATCTGAAGCCCATCTAATCTACACTATTCTATTTTCATCCATATGCCTATCCAATGACCATTTAAATTCCTTTAAAGTTGGTGAGTCTACCACTGATGCAGGCAGTGCATTCCATGCCCCAACTACTCTCTGAGTAAAGAAATGACTTCTGACATCTGTCCTATATCTATCATCCCTCACTTTAAAGCTATGTTCCCTCGTGCTAGCCATCATCATCTGAGGAAAACTGCTCTCACTGACCACCCTATCTAACCCTCTGATTATCTTATGTCTCAGTTAAGATCCTTCTCAATCATCTCTCTAAGAGTATGAGAGGGGTCCAGAGGAGCTATACAAGAACAATCTGGGATGAAGGGCTTGTCATATGAGGAGCAGTTGAGGATTCTGGGTCTGTACTTGACAGAGTTTAGAAGGATGAAGGGGCATCTGATTAATACTTTCAGAATACTAAGAGGCCTGGAAAGAGTGGACATGAAGATGTTTCCACGGGTGGGAGAGACTAGGACCTGAGGGCACAGTGTAAGGCTGAAGGGATGACCCTTTAGAACTGAGGTGAGGAGGAATTCAATCAGAGGATGGTGAATCTGTGGAACTCATTCCTGCAGAGAGCTTTGGAGGCCAAGTCATAGAGTGTATTTAAGATAGAAATAGATATGTTCTTGATTGGTAAGGGGATCAAGGATTATAGGGAGAAGGCAGGAGAACAGAGATGAGAAACATATCAGCCACGGTCGAATGGCAGAACAGATTTGCTGGGCCTAATTCTGCTCCTGTGTCTTGTGGTTAATGAGATCTATAGGGAACCTTGATTATCCAAACATGATGGGCAGGCACTATTTCATTTGGATAATCGATTATTCGGTTAATCGATTAATTGCCATTCCTCTGAGGCTCCTTGCTCACTGGTCATTATACTATACATGGGGCACAGGAGGACTCAGTAAATCAACCCCAGTTCTGTAATGGTCTCTGATCATGACATTTAATACTGAAAGTATTTATCTTTGGTCCAGTTTCTAACTAGAGATCAAGGCTGATTCTTTATATCGGATATTAATGTTTGTATTTAAGTTTTACTGTTCTGTCTGAATTAAATGATTCCACAATTTTATTAAACTATTGCCAATAATGTTTTGTCAGCAGATTCTGAGTTAGAATCTTATTGTGGTGCCAATGTAAACAAAATACTCCGGATGCTGGAAATCTGAAAATAAAAACACAGAAAATGTTGGAGAAATCAGCAGGTCTGACAACATGTATCAAGAGTGAAATAGAGATAATATTTCACGTCCAGTGTAACACTGCAGCTATTCTTCAGACTCAAATTTGACATACTTGAGAAGAATCACACTGGACTTGAAACAGTAACTGTTTCTTTCTCCAGAGATGCTGCCAGACTTTCTGAATTTCTTTTATTGTGCTGCTGTTACTTTAACCCATCTTTTCTCTTCTTAGATGTAAACTGCTCTGTTTATTTCTGCCTTTATTTTGTTTCAAATTGACAGACTTCTCCGTTTTCTGTATATTGTATTTGTTAAACATGTCTTTTATATCACTTTTCACAGAAAAGATCTCAGATGTTTTCTAATCAGGAGCAAAAAGAAGTTCAGCAAGTTGATTGGCAAACTTCTGCAAACAAAAGCAAAGCTCTTCAATTCTTGCTGCAGATGATTTTAAAGATGTATATGACATAGTAAGCAAAGATAAAAAGATTGTAAAATAGTATAATTCAAAATGTGGTTGGCTTTTAACTTCCTTCTGAACTGGCCAAGCAAGTCACTCAGTTCAAGGACAGTGAGGGATTACCAACGTCCAATGAAGTGAAAAATACATTTTAAAAAGTGCAGCAATATGGGGGAAGAAAACATCATACACAGATGTTTTTAAAAAATACTATATTTCCACATATGCCTTAATAGCTTTGGTAATCTGAAACTTGTCAATTACAGATTTAAAACTAATAATTGGGAAGAGAATTTGAAATTCTTGTTATCAGTTATGTGTCAAACTTGTATTCTAATTTCACTCTGACATGTGCAAGCTGTGTCCCTAGTCCTCGATTTCTGAACAAGCAAAAATTATTTCTATTATCACTTAGTTCCCTTTAATATCTTGAATCAAATAATACCATAATCTTCTACAAATTAGGAATACAACCTTATTTTGTGTGATCTATAACCTGTGGACTGCTGAACTCTTCCTTAGGCCACTATTTTCTTTCTGAGGATTGATGCCCAGAAGGGTACATTGTTGTCTAAGTGGTCAAGCCAGAGTTTTGTTTAGTCCCATAGAATTTGTACTGTGTAGAAACAAGCCATTTAGCCCAACAAGTCCACACCGGCCCTCAGAAGAGCATCTCACCCAGACCCATCCATCTACCTTTTCCCTGTAATCTTACATTTCCCACAGCTAATGCATCTAACCTATACATCACTGAACACTATGGGCAATTTAGCATGGCTAATCCATCTAACTTGCACGTCTTTGGACTGTAGGAGGAAACCGAAGCACTCAGTGAAAATCCACGCAGACACGGAGAACATGCAAACTCCACACAGATAGTTGCCCAAGAATGGAATCAAACCCAGGTCCCTGACGCTGGGAGATAGCAGTGCTAATCACTCAGCCACTGTGCTGCGCTTACAACACTACTACTCTAAATGCATAGGCCAGAATTATTTTCCTTGTATGTCTATGACATATAAATGATCTATGTACACAGACCCCGGAGTTTCTTTGGACTACCACTACTTCAATCCATTTAGAGGGTGAAAGTGGATATCTTGCTTATATTAAAATCCATTTGCAACAGTTTTGCCTTTGGATCTAATCTATGTATATACCTTAATTTTGTTTCACATACAATGCTTACGTGCTATATGTTTCTGTCCCTTTACAAAGTTGGGAATGTAGCTCTCTTTCCTTTCAACTAAATCATTAATAAATTGTGAACAGCTGAGACCCCAATAGAGATCTCTGTGTCGTACCATTTTATATTATTTGGCACTTAGAATATCTCCTGTTATTCTTACACTTGGTCTCTTGTGCTTGGCTAATTTGTTAAGTAGCTCACTAGTTTGCTTTCAGTTCTTATAACTTCTTACAGGACTTAAGTGTTGTGAGAAAAAAGACACATTTGTAGTGGTTCTGTTCGCCGCGCTGGGAATTTGTGTTGCAGACGTTTCGTCCCCTGTCTAGGTGACATCCTCAATGCTTGGGAGCCTCCTATGAAGCGCTTCTGTGATCTTTCCTCCGGCATTTGTAGTGGTTTGAATCTGCCGCTTCCGGTTGTCCGTTCCAGCTGTCCACTGCAGTGGTCGGTATATTGGGTCCAGGTCGATGTGCTTATTGATTGAATCTGTGGATGAGTGCCATGCCTCTAGGAATTCCCTAGCTGTTCTCTGTTTGGCTTGTCCTATAATAGTAGTGTTGTCCCAGTCGAATTCATGTTGCTTGTCATCTGCGTGTGTGGCTACTAAGGATAGCTGGTCGTGTCATTTCGTGGCTACAAGTGCCGGAGGAAAGATCACAGAAGTGCTTCACAGGAGGCTCCCAACAAGCACTGAGGATGTCACCTAGACAGGGGACGAAACGTCTGCAACACAAATTCCCAGCATGGCGAACAGAACCACAACAACGAGCATCCGAGCTACAAATCTTCTCACAAACTTTAAAGACACATTTCTTCAAAACATTATCTCTGGCTGTCACCTGTTCTATTGTTTTGAATCAAGTGCAGAGTATAGACATCTTTCTGTCTGAAAAGAACGGGGTCTTGTGTACTCACATGTGCAAATTCCAGTACATGTAAGTGTGGTACTGCAAGCCTGACTGACAATCTTGAATTCGTTTCTGGATTAGTGGTGTGGAAGAGCACAACAGTTCAGGCAGCATCCAAGGAGCAGCGAAATCGACGTTTTGGGCAAAAGCTCTTCATCAGGAATAAAGGCAGAGAGCCTGAAGTGTGGAGAGATAAGCTAGAGGAGGATGGGGGTGGGGGGAAAGTATCATAGAGTACAACAGGTGAGTGGGGGAGGGATGAAGGTGATAGGTCAGGGAGGAGAGGGTGGAGTGGATAGGTGGGAAAGGAGATAGGCAGGTAGGACAAGTCATGGGGACAGTGCTGAACTGGAAGTTTGGAACTAGGGTGAGGTGGGGGGAAGGGGAAATGAGGAAACTGTTGAAATCCACATTGATGCCCTGAGGTTGAAGTGTTCTGAGGCGGAAGATGAGGTGTTCTTCCTCCAGGCATCTGGTGGTGAGGGAGCGGCGGTGAAGGAGGCCCAGGACCTCCATGTCCTCAGCAGAGTGGGAGGGGGAGTTGAAATGTTGGGCCACGGGGCGGTGTGGTTGATTGGTGCAGGTGTCCCGGAGATGTTCCTTAAAGCGCTCTGCTAGGAGGCGCCCAGTCTCCCCAATGTAGAGAAGGCCGCATCCGGAGCAACGGATACAATAAATGATATTAGTGGATGTGCAGGGAAAACCTTGGACGTGGAAGGCTCCTTTAGGGCCTTGTATAGAGGTGGGGGAGGAGGTGTGGACGCAGGTTTTACAGTTCCTGCGGTGGCAGGGGAAAGTGTCAGGATGGGAGGGTGGGTTGTAGGGGGGCGTGGATCTGACCAGGTAGTCACGGAGGGAACGGTCTTTGCGGAAGGCGGAAAGGGGTGGGGAGGGAAATATATCCCTGGTGGTAGGGTCTTTTTGGAGGTGGCGGAAATGTCGGCGGATGATTTGGTTTATGTAAAGGTTGGTAGGGTGGAAGGTGAGCACTGGGGCGTTCTGTCCTTGTTACGGTTGGAGGGGTCTGAGGGCGGAGGTGCGGCATGTGGACGAGATGCGTTGGAGGGCATCTTTAACCACGTGGGAAGGGAAATTGCGGTCTCTAAAGAAGGAGGCCATCTAGTGTGTTCTGTGGTGGAACTGGTCCTCCTGGGAGCAGATACGGCGGAGGCGGAGGAATTGGGAATACAGGATGGCATTTTTGCAAGAGGTAGGGTGGGAAGAGGTGTAATCCAGGTAGCTGTGGGAGTCTTTGGGTGTGTAAAAAATGTCAGTGTCAAGTCGGTCGTCATTAATGGAGATGGAGAGGTCCAGGAGGGGGAGGGAGGTGTCAGAGATGGTCCAGGTAAATTTAAGGTCAACGTGGAATGTGTTGGTGAAGTTGATGAATTGCTCAATCTCCTCGCGGGAGCAAGAGGTGGCGCCCATGCAGTCATCAGTGTGGCGGAGGAAGAGGTGGGGCATGGTGCCGGTGTAATTACGGAAGATCAACTGTTCTACGTAGCCAACAAAGAGACAGGCATCGCTGGGGCCCATACATGTGCCCATGGCTACCCCTTTGTTCTGGAGGAAGTGGGAGGATTCGAAGGAAAAATTGTTAAGGGTGAGGACCAGTTCGGTCAAATGAATGAGAGTGTCGGTGAAAGGGTACTGTTGGGGACGTCTGGAGAGGAAAAAACGGAGGGCTTGGAGGCCCTGGTCATGGCGGATGGAGGTGTAGAGGGATTGGATATCCATGGTGAAGATGAGGCGTTGGGGGCCGGGGAAACGGAAGTCTTGGAGGAGGTAGAGGGCGTGGGTGGTGTCGAACGTATGTGGGGAGTTCCTGGACTAGGGGGGATAGGACAGTGTCGAGGTAGATAGAGATGAGTTCAGTGGGGCAGGAGCGTGCTGAGACAATGGGTCGGCCAGGGTGGTCAGGCTTGTGGATCTTGGGAAGGAGGTAGAACCGAGCAGTGCAGGGTTCCCGGACTATGAGGTTGGAAGCTGTGGGTGGGAGATCTCCTGAGGTGATGAGGTTCTGTATGGTCTGGGAGATGATGGTTTGGTGATGGGGGGTGGGGTCATGATCAAGGGGGCAGTAGGAAGAAGTGTCCTTGAGTTGGCTTTTGGCTTCAGCGGTGTAGACTACCACTGCGCCCCCTTTATCCGCTGGCTTGATGGTGAGGTTTGGATTGGCGCAGAGGGATTGGAGGGCTGCGCGTTGAGGGTGAGAAGTTGGAGTGGGGGAGGGGGGTAGACAGGTTGAGGCGGTCAATGTCCAAGTGGCAGTTGGAAATGAAGAGGTCGAGGGCAGGTAAGAGGCCAGCGTGGGGTCTCCAGGTAGATGCAGTGTGTTGGAGGTGGGCGATGGGGTCCTCGGAAGGTGGGCGGGAATCCTGATTGTGAAAGTAAGCTCGGAGGCGGAGGCGACGGAAGAATTGCTCGACGTCACGGCGTATATTAAATTCATTGATGCGTGGACGGAGGGAGATGAAGGTGAATCCTTTGCTGAGGACTGATCGTTCGTCCTTAGTGAGGGGGAGGTCTGGAGGGATGGTGAAAACTCGGAATGGGTTGGGAGCTGGGATCTAGTGTGGGTGTGGAGCTGGGAGTGGGGGCGGAACCTGTAACTGGAGTGGGTGTGGTGGTGGGGGGAATGGAGGTGGAGTCATGAGCAGGGGTGGTGTTCCCCTCTGGGTTCTGGGGGGTGGGGATAGTGACAGTGGGGTCTGTGAGGGGGGTGTGTCAGCAGAATACAGGTGAGTTGCGCTGGTGGGGAGCGGAAGTGGTGGTGACCACGGCAGTAGGGGTGGCGGAAGTCACTGAGCGTGTGGCATCAGCGATGATGTGAGGGGCGGAAGTGATAGCCCACACCTCCGCCCCCACCTCTATCCAAGGCCCTAAAGGAGCCTTCCACATCCATCAAAGTTTTACTTGCACATCCACTAATATCATTTATTGTATCCGTTGCTCCCAAAGCGGTCTCCTCTACATTGGGGAGACCTGGCGCTTCCTAGCAGAGCGCTTTAGGGAACATCTCCGGGACACCCGCACGAATCAACCACACCGCCCCATGGCCCAACATTTCAACTCCCCCTCCCACTCTGCCGAGGACATGGAGGTCCTGGGCCTCGTTCACAGCCGCTCCCTCACCACCAGACACCGGAGGAAGAACGCCTCATCTTCCACCTCGGAACACTTCAACCCCAGGGCATCAATGTGGACTTCAACAGCGTCCTTATTTCCCCTTCCCCCACCTCACCCTAGTTCTAAACTTCCAGCTCAGCACTGTCCCCTTGACCTGTCCGGACTTGTCCTATCTGCCTATCTCCTTTTCCACCAATCCACTCCACCCTCTCCTCCCTGACCTATCACCTTCATTCCCTCCCCCACGCACCTATTGCACTCTATGCTACTTTCTCTCCACCCCCACCCTCCTCTAGCTTCTCCACACTTCAGGCTCACTGCCTTTATTCCTGATGAAGAGCTTTTGCCCAAAACGTGGATTTCGCTGCTCCTTGGATGCTGCCTGAACTGTTGTGCTCTTCCAGCACCACTAATCCAGAATCTGGTTTCCAGCATCTGCAGTCATTGTTTTTACCCCAATCTTGAATTGGTGGTCAGCATAATTCCTCACATATTCAGGATCATCCAGCAAATGTCTAATTGTAGAGTCACCTCATGTTGGACACTGTATTATGAATTTGACAAGTGTGAACTGGTTGGCTACAGTCAGTACCTTCCTTGTTGCAAACAGCTGAAGGAATGTGCTGTTTGATACTATCTACCAGTGTTTGGGACAGACAGCCAGAATGTCTATTCAGCTTGGCAGCAATATCCTGTTAATAGCAGATACCATTCAATTTGCTTCACATAAATCAAACACAGTAGATGAAGGGAACAAAAACAGAACTTAAGTTCTGAATAAAGGTCACGGGCCTAAAATGTTAACTCTACTTTCTCTTCACAGATGATGCAGACCTGCTGAGTTTCTCGAGTGCTTTTTACTTTTGTTTCAGATTTTTGGCCTCCAAAGTTCTTTGTTTTATTGTAGATGAAGGAAAATAATTTCTCTTTGGGAGTGGAATGCTGGATTTAAAATCATGAAGCAGTCTCCGAGAAGAGACAGGCCATTTGGGACTAATGTGAGGAGGGTTTACTTCATTCTGAGGCTTGTGAATCTTTAGAACTTTTGATATAAGAGGGCTGTGGAGGCTCTGTCATTGAGAATGTTGAAGACAGAACTCGAAATTTCTGTATATTGAAGATATTGAGCAGTATGGGGATAATATGACTCTATCATCCAGGAAAATGGTGTTGAGGTAGAAGACCAGCTCTGATCGAGTTGAATGGTGGACAAGACTCAGGGACTGATTGACTGCCTCCTGCTCCTAATTATCATGTTTCTCTAAGTTTCAGTTTTAACTAACAGTTTCTTATGACATACTTTAATGAATTCATTTATGACATTTTATCAAGACTTTCTGTAATACTACTTCCAAGTTCTGTATTACCAGGTTATTTTTTCTCTGCAGTGACAGAAACAACTGGCACCTTCAACCATTCATTCAGCATTTCCTGGCTTCTAGTGGAATATTAAAAATATGTACCAAGGTATCTGTAAGAACCTCTAATTTTCCTCAGTACCTAGGATATGTTAAATGCTGTGTATTTCCTCATTTTTCTCTTTATTATAGCCAGAATCATCTCCATATGTCTAGTGCATTTGAATTTTACTGTTGCTTGCTGTACAGATAAAAACACTTTAAAGGTATCCCTTCAATTTTTCTTATTGACCATAGCCATCCTCTAAAATTCCACTTGAGACATCCTGCTAACATCCTACGGGTTCTGTGACTGATGTGCAGAAACTGTTTTATGATGTAGCTATCTGCGATTTTGCAGAAGATTTGTAGATCAAGTTTGCTTGCTGAGCTGCTGGATTTGTTCCCAGATATTTTGTGACCATGCTAGGTAATATCATCAGTGACCCTCAGATGAAGCGCTGGTGTTCTGTTCCGCTTACTGTTTATCTGTCTTGATCTGTTGTGGTGGGTGATATCACGACTGGTTCTTTTTCTGAGAGGTTGGTAAATGGGGTCCAAATCAATATGTTTGTTAATGGGGCTCCAGTTTGAATGTCAGACCTCCGAATTCCTGTGTGTGTCTTTGATTAGCCTGTCCCAGGATGGATGTATTATCCCAGTTGAACTGGTGTCCCTCTTCGTCTGTGTGTATGGATACTAGTGATTGTTGGCCATCTCTCTTGTTGGCTAGTTGGTGCTCCTGTATCCTGGTGGTTAGTTTCCCGCCTGTCTGTCCAATGTAATGTTTGTTCCAGTCCTTGCAGGGTATTTTGCATATGACGTGCGTTCTGCTGGTTGTTGGTACGGGGTCCTTTAAATTCATCAGGAGCTGTTTCAGTGTGGTGGTAGGTTTGTGCGCTACCATGATGCCGAGGGGTCAGAGATGTCTTTAAAGTATGGCAGGGTGGCTAAAACCTCTGGGCATGTTGTGTCTTCTTGTTTAGGCCTGTCTTGTAGGAATCAGCGAACTGCACTTATCTGTTACCCAGTGTTCCTGATAATGTTGTCTCAGAAATTACAACCAAATTAATCTGGCTCCTAGGCATCATGGTAGCCCATAAACCTACCACCACACTGAAACAGCTCCTGATGAATTTAAAGGACCCCTTACCAACAACCAGCAGAGCATCTTATTCAAAATACCCTGCAAGGACTGCAACAAACATTACATTGGACAGCCGGACAGGGAACTAGCCACCAGGATATATGGGCACCAACGAGCCACCAAGAGACAATGACCAACTATCACTAGTATGCAGACACACATGTGCAGGATAGGGAACTCTGCGACCCCCCATCAGGCACTCTGCTTCCCTTCCCAAGAACAAAGACACGGAGGAGTTCGTCCAAAACTATTTATTCAATTCTGCAGAACCGGGTGTTACCTCAATGGCTTCCCACGAGGCACACACACAGATTGTAATCCCCGCACGTTATATACATGTAGGAGTGGGCGGGGCCTTCTACTGTCTCAGCCAATGAGTGTTAAAGTTCCCCACTGTCCTCCTGATGTATGAGATTATTTGGTTATTCACCCAGCCAATCAGTGTTCGAGTTCCCCGCTTCTCCCTTATATGGATGATGACGTACAGCCGTGGTTGTGGGCGGTCCCTCAGCCACGAGGAAAGCTGTTTCCATTGTTCCATTCATGAAAATCTGGGGGAGTGTCTGCTCGTGCTTACTACAAGGTAGAGAAGACTAAAATGGTGGCTTTGTACTTACTATGTGCTTACTACAACAGTTAATGATTTAAAAATTACACCACCCCCTACAAATCCCCCGTGTCTTTTCTTACGGTTTGTAATTTTTAAACTGGGAGTTTCTTCTCCAGGGCATCCAATAGCTCCCGAGCTTGTTTATCAAGCTGCCCGTCTCTAATGCTACCCCCGCCCAAGAGGGATTCAGACTGTTCTATCTCGAGGTTCATCCTTTCGACCTGCCCATAAGGAATATCCCTCTTAGTAAGGGCGGTTTCGATCAGTCGCTGAGTTAACCCCCTGGCGCAGGGAATGATGCAACACCCGAGGGCAGTTAGTACCCCTGCCACCACTATACATGAGACGAGAAAGGAAACGACCACCCCCTTCCATTTACTGAACCAAGCTTCCAACCAACCCGTGAGGCCAGAATCAATGCCCGAGTTTTCGGCGAGTTCATCCGCCAATGTGGTGAGCCCATCCAGGGCGCGGGTGATGGACCCATCAGGGGCTATGTTGTTGGGGATGAAAGTGCAGCACTGAGTGCCTATCATGACACAAACACCCCCCTTCTCTGCTAACATCATGTCCAGGGCCAACCTATTTTCCCACGCCATTCTGCTAGTGGCGTCTAGTTGTTCTGCCATTCCCTTCACTGCATCCCGAGTATAATTAATGAACCTCTGCTGATTGTAGTAAATATAATTAATCCAATCCACGTTCTTATTGATGGTAACCCACCAGAACAGTGACGACTCAAAACCCGCCGCTATCTGGTTCCTAGCCTTGTATTCATCAGGAACACCCTGGGGACCCCTATGACATCTAAATATATATTATCATCAAAAGAGGTCTCCAAAGCCCTTAGTTCTTCTACTGGAACGGGGTTGCTATTGTTTTTCGAATGCCACGGTGAATGGGATGGCCAATTGAACGATTGCACAAGTGCCCGCCCATTTTTGGGGCAGGGTCGGTCGCAGAATCCTCCCACCACAGTACCACCAGAGGTCTGCCCTAGGCACATGAATGTGGGAGTAATTCCTGTCCCCGGTAGTTTCGTTGACCCGCCGAATTGATCCGCTGCACTTGTCAAATGTCCCCACATCATTGTCCCATTGCAGTCCCGTCCGAGAGACGCAGGCTTGGTGCGTACCCGTTACCCCTGTGAATGACGGAGGGCGGGGCGCCCCTTTAGACCTGACGGGAGGAAACTTCAAACTTAAGGCTCGACAAGTGGGGTCGTTCCAGGCCTCTCGGTCCTGGTACAGCCTTACCATGCAGTCCAAGGCTTGTGGATGTTTCTCCCATCCCAGCGGGAATGGGACCACCTGAGGGTTAGGACGGGCACCCGTAGCAATCACTCTTTTTCATGCTCCTTACCGTATATTTGACCCATTCCATCCAGGCATTCGCCTCCCCGTATCCCGTTTCTATTTCAAAGGTCCTTTCCAAGTCCATCACCTCAATTATCCTAACCTTTTCCTGCTCATCGGGGGTGGATGAGGCCCCAGACCCAGCTTCAATGACCGTGATGGTTGTGCAGCACAGCTGCAACCCCTTCTGTCCTGCCTGGCCCCCAACCCTAATACCCAGGATCGTTCCATTAAGGCTCGTCCCGTTGTTCCCCAAGGTCTTTATGGTCAGATAGAGTGGATTGCACTGATTCTGCTCACAATTCCGCCCAGGGGTGATGGGATCATGGACAATTGACACCATAGCCTGGACCCCGGGGGCCGGAGGCCTATTGATGCCTTCTTTGCCATGCAACTGTAATACTAACGTCTGACCCTGGAATCCCCTTTCTCTCTCTAGGTTACGCTTAGTCTGATTCAGTTCACTTTTAATCGCACAGGGCACCAACCCACATAGGTCTAAACTAAGTGTCTGTGTTGGCTTGTTGGCGGGAACGGAGATGGAGAGCCACCGACGGTCCTCTGCCTGTTTTTTTCCCAGAGGCCGAATTGGGTAACACGCACACTATGACCCAGCCGAAGGATAATGGCAAAGCAAGTTAACAATACGATTGACTGCATTTTGTTGCAACACTCGTGTCCGGCCGGAGGACACAGTCCTTTAAACTCGCCAAAGTCCAATTAGTCTGTTCTCAGGGTCTCTGTTCCTTAGATTCCTCTGTCAGAGAGGTTTGTTTGTCCTCCGTCGGTTGTGGCACCGGTCCCTTGATCCGAGTATAATGTGTCCAGCCCTTTTCGGCCGTGCGGACAGCCGTTTCGGTAGTCAAAAGTACTAGGAAGGGACCGTCCCAAGTTGTTCGAGGGTGTGTTGCTTCCAGCTTTTAATCAGGACCCACTGACCCGGCTTGATGGTGTGCACCGCAAACTCGAGGGGCGGCGTCTGTGCCAAAAGTCCCTGTTGGCGTAAACGAGATAGAGCAGACCCCAGAGCCACCACATATTTTTGCACAAACATGTCCCGAGACTCGAATAAGGGAGGTTCTCCCTTCGGCCCATGGAACGGGAGGCCAAACAGCGTTTCGTAAGGGGAGACGCCCAAATCCCGTCTTGGCTGGGTGCGAATTTGCAACAGGGCGAGGGGTAGGCATTTGGTAACTGTCTTCAGGCCCTGCCTCCCTTCCCAAGAGATGGGGTATTGGTGCACTCTGACGTCGGGGCTCTGGGGCTTTAATTTTACCTCCACAGGTCGAATTGCGAGCCCCCCCCGGTTCCCTTTGGCGACCCAAACCCTAGGGTCTATCTCTGTCAATCGGGACTCACTAAGGTATGACATGGTAATGGCTAATTCTTCCTCTTCTCCCACTTCTATTCGTAGTCCGAAACGGACTATTAAATCCCGTCCCAACAACCCATAGGGAAGGTGCGGGAGGTGAAGGAGTTCCACTTAGAGCTCCTCCTCCTCCAGCCGCAAGGGTTGTGGTTCAAATATTCTTGCACTGAAAACCCCACCCTTTACTCCTGAAATGTTTAATGTTTTAGCCTGGAAGCCAACCCCCCTAGGATGGAGGGGGATTGAGGACCTGCCGGCGCCTGTGTCAACTAAGAAAGTAACATCTTGTCTAAATGGGCCCACCCGTAAATTTACCAGGGGTTCTTGGTAGGCTCGTGTTCCGATCCTCCCCTGACTTCCCTAATCCATTTGTTCGCGCTCCATTTCATACATCCCTTCTCGCTCCCTTTTAAAATCGGGACAATCCCTCTTGAAGTGTCCCAGTTTCCCGCAATGGTAACATCCGGCCGCCTGAGGCCGTTCGATTCCATAAGATCCTCCTCTCCCACTTCTGCCCTTTCTCGCTCCTCTCCCTCTCCAACTTTCCCTCGACCTTCCTCTTTCCATCCCATAACCTTCTTCCCCCATTCCGGTGGATTTACAAGCTTCCCGTATGGCTGCCACCATCATTTTTGTCTTCTGTTTCTCCCTTATTACATCCCTCTGAATGTACACCTTCTGTGCTTCCCGTAATAATTCTGCAACATCTTTTTCAGCCCAATCCTCCACTTTCTGTAATTTCTTCTGAATGTCAGGCCATGACTTAGTCACAAAGTGCACCTTAAGCATGCCCTTGCCTATTTCCCCATCGGAGTCTAAACCTGAATACTTTCGCATGGACTCCCGCAAACGGTCTAAAAACTCACTCGGGGATTCATCCTTTTTCTGTCCAACTTCGAATGCTTTCGCTAAATTCCGCTGTTTAGGCACGCAGGTTTTGATTCCCCTGATTATAAGGTTTCTGAGGTCTGTCATATTAGCCCGTCCCCCCTCGTCATTATGATCCCACCGGGGGTCCTCTAAGGGGTACTTCTGCTCTCCACGCTGAGGGCCGTCCTGATGCTCCCTATCCCAAATGGCCATTGCACTATTCCGGATCATGACAATTTCATCGTAATTAAATAGTATTCTCATCATGGCCTGCAATTCGGCCCATGTGTATATACTGGGCCCCAGAAATTGATCTAATTGTGTTCCCACACTGACAGGGTCGTCCAGTAGACGGGGTAGTTCATTACGGAGTTGTCGGATATCCCCAGAATTTAAAGGTTGTACTACGAATCCGGTCCGTTCGTTCCCAAACGGCACCTCTCGTAAAGGGTTCATCTGTTCAACATTGTTAACCCTCTCAGCACCCAATCTCTCTTCTTGATCTCTCCGCATCTCAATTCGGGCTGATCTCCTAATGCCTGGGGTGGGCTCTTCTTCCCTTCCTGTGTCCCCCCCCCAGCAGGCTCTCCCTCACTGAGCATGACCTGCCGGGAACCGGGATTATCCGACGCAGGAGGGAGGTCCGCGCTGGACGCCTGGCCGTGCGCGGGTTGTACATACGGGGGCGGGGCAGAAGGGGGCAAACCGTCGGTGAGGACGTCCCAAGACTTCTGGGGCTTTCTCGGGTCTGTTTGGGGAATCAGAGGATAGAGACTCGTGGGGTCCCCGCAGTCACTCGCCAACCAGGCGGCGGCGTATTTGCTCTCTTCTGGGTCAAACGGTTGTTTTCTGTTAACATATATATTTAGGAGTTGACACACCCAGTCTTCATCAGACCCATACTCGGGCCAAACTACCGAGGGGGCGCGGATAGGTTCTTTGGTCCATATAAAACAACAATATTTTATCATAGTCTCTTTCTTTAAGTCCTTTATCCTACTGCTTTCCGTCCATAAACTCAATTTCCGACCTAGTGGACTATCGGGGGGTATTTCTTTTCCATTTACAGTCCTCCCTGACTTGTCCTTAGTGGACCTAAAAGTCTGATTTCCCATGGTCTATCTTCGGTCCTGGTCTTAAACGCCTAAAGCATTTTCACAGATAACCGTCAAAACCACAATTTCTCATGGTCTATCTTCGGTCCTGGTCGAAAACACTTAAAGCGTTTTCACAGATGACCGTCAAAACCACGTGGCCAACAAGGAAGAACAAAAGAAACTCTCTTACCTTGATCCGTGCACGGAGTTGTCTGGCCTTTTTAAATGTGTGTACCCCCGCGTATAGTCACTAACCGGTCGTCCCAACACTCGTCCGTGTGTTCCTTTTCTCGGGATCCAAAATTATTTTAATGAGCCGGGTCACTCTCTTGGCCGACGGCTGACGGACCAAGCCGATCCAGTGAGCAGTATAAATATATACCAGACGCGTCTTTTTGTATCAGACTTGATCCACGAGCCGAAGAGAGCCCCGGCAATAATTATTGCATCCCGGAAGAGCCCCCAATTGTGCAGGATAGGGGACTCTGCGACCCCCCATCAGGCACTCTGCTTCCCTTCCCAAGAACAAAGACACGGAGGAGTTCGTCCAAAACTATTTATTCAATTCTGCAGAACCGGGTGTTACCTCAATGGCTTCCCACGAGGCACACACACAGATTGTAATCCCCGCACGTTATATACATGTAGGAGTGGGCGGGGCCTTCTACTGTCTCAGCCAATGAGTGTTAAAGTTCCCCACTGTCCTCCTGATGTATGAGATTATTTGGTTATTCACCCAGCCAATCAGTGTTCGAGTTCCCCGCTTCTCCCTTATATGGATGATGACGTACAGCCGTGGTTGGGGGCGGTCCCTCAGCCACGAGGAAAGCTGTTTCCATTGTTCCATTCATGAAAATCTGGGGGAGTGTCTGCTCGTGCTTACTACAAGGTAGAGAAGACTAAAATGGTGGCTTTGTACTTACTATGTGCTTACTACAACAGTTAATGATTTAAAAATTACACCACCCCCTACACACAGACAAAGAGGGACACCCATTTGACTGGGACAATATATCCATCCTGGGACAGGCTAATCGAAGACATGCACGGGAATTCCTAGAGGCCTGGAATTCAAACTGGAACTCCATCAACAAACATATCGATTTGGACCCCATTTACTAACTCTCAGAAAAAGAGCCAGTAGTGATATCACCCACCACAACAGACCAAGACACACAAATAGCAAGCAGGACAGAACCCCAGTACTTCATCTGAGGCTCACTGATGATGTTACCAAGTATGGTGACAAAACAATTGAGAACACATCTACCAGCTGAGCGAGCAAATTTACAACTTGATGTAGCTGTCAATTATTCTCTCCCACTTCAGTTTAACTTGCCTAATAATTTAGTCAACATGAATTGTTCTTTCTGCCATTTCTTCATTTTATTAGCTTTGAGCAAATTATGGCAAGTCATCAAGTTCTATCTTAGCAATACATAAGTCTTCACATTATTTAGGTCTTTTTTATATGTCATTTTTAAATTCATTATGGCAAACAGTGTGCTTTTATGCTTCAGGTTTGTAGGCATTAGACAGACTATATCAGTAGAACCGTGATCATTTGGTGTCCCTATTTAAGGACCATTGTCAATGTATTGGAAGCAGTTCAGCGAAGGTATACTTGACAAATACTTAGAATGGTCAGATTGTCTTATGAGGAACGTTTGAACAGACTAGGCTTGAGTGCACTAAAGCTTAAAAGAGGAAGAGTCAACTTGATTATGCCACCTAAGAATCTTGATGGGATGCATGTGAAAAGGGTATTTCCTTTTGTGGGAGAATCTAGAACTAAAGATAACCATTTAAAAATAATGGGCAGTCTTTTTAAGATGGAGTTGAAGAGAATTTTTTTGTTTCTGGAGGTTGGGAATCGTTGCTTTCACTACCTATTGAGGAAAGTTCCAGAGTTTTCTCAGGTATTTTTAAGATAGAACTGGATAGATTCTTGTTAAGCCAGGGTGAGTGAAAGGTTATCAGAGATGGGCAGAAATGTGCAGCTGAGGTAACAGTTGAATGGTTTGAGGGGCCAAATAGCTTAATCTTTTTTCCTAACTTCATGTCTCAATATTAAGGCAGCATTGTTATGGACCAGGCCAGACCCCCTCAAAACATTTGAAGTAGCCCAGACCCTAACTTTGCTCGTTGTTTTAAGCAGGTAAAACACAGATATTCCAGGAGTGTTGCAGCTGGTCAAACCACTTAGTTTCAAACAAAACAGAATTTACTTTCAAGATTACCAAATGAAACACAAACAAAAGAGAACAAAATACAAAATAATTTAACCTATCTGAAAACCCACAGATTGTACCAATGTACCATCCACAGGGATCCGTGTTGGGACCACTGTTGTTAGTGATATGTATGCATGATTTGGAAGGTGTAGGTTGCCTTATTAGCAAATTTGCGGATGAGACTAAGATCTGTGGAGTAGCAGATAGTGAAGGGACTGTCGGAGATTACAGCAGAATATGGATAGACTGGAGAGTTGGACAGAGAAATGGCAGATGGCGTTTAATCTGGACATTTGTGAGGTGTTTTTTTTGGTACATTCAATTAAAGAGCAAACTATACAGTAAATGGAAATATCCTGGGGAAAATTGATGTACAGAGAGATCTGGGTGTTCAGGTCCATTGTTCCCTAAAGGTGGCAACGCAGGTCAGTAGAATGGTCAAGAAGGCATATGGCATGCTTTCCTTTATTGGACAGGGGATAGAGTACAAGAGTTGGCATGTCATGCTATAGTTGTATGAGACTTTGGTTCGGCCACCTTTGGAATACTATGTACAGTTCTGGGCGCCACATTACTAAAAGGATGTGAATGCTTTGGAGAGGATGTGTTAGGTTCTTTTCCTGATGTTTCACACACAAGATGCAATTCGCACACACCAATTTCTCAAACAATTAAAGTTTATTAAAGCCTGTACAAGCTAGGTGACCCGTTTGACATTCTTTGAAAGCATGCGAAGTCAAGTCAAAGAGGCCCCAAATAAAGGAAACGTATCCCCTTCATACAGGTCAGTTGGTAATGCTCACAGGTACTTTCGGCCATTCCCCCCCACACACTAACCACTTCTTACGCATGATACAGTGGTAGGATGAGTTGAGATTGTGGTGCTGGGAATCACAGCAGGTCAGGCAGCAACTGAGGAACAGGAGAATAAGCGTTTCGGTAAAACACCCTTTTGCCCGAAACGTTGACTGTCCTCCTCCTCGGATGTTGCCTGACCTACTGTGCTTTAATCTCCAGCATCTGCAGTCCTCACTTTCACCACAGTGATAGGATGAGGTCATCCTGGGAGATAATGTAAATGTAAATGCCCTGTAATCTTGGGGAATCATTATGCAAACTATTTCGTGACTCCATGATTCCCAAGATAATATAGGTGTGATATACTTCAGTATCGGGGGATGATCACTCAAATAAACCTCATTAGCATTTCTCAATGGAAGGTACGGAATGAGAGTTTAATTTGATAATAGCAGAATAGTAGTAAATGGCTGCCCAAATGAAGCATGGATTACAATGGAGAGTCATCTAAATTCTGGCATGCTATCTGTGATACAGAATGTTGCCCCCAACCACTTGCAGAATGTTCAGCTTCTTGGAGAAAGACAGTACAGTTTAACCCTCTGACATTACATTAATGCCCAGAAAGATATTAGAATTTAATCTTTTAACGTTGCATTTCACACTTTATCATTCCATGATAAGCACCTCAATGGCAGTACCAGCTTTCATAAGACTCTGACAGCCAGTATTTAAGCAAGTTATTGACACACAACATGCAATGATTATAACAATAAAAATTACTAGTCCAGGCAGTAGATAGAATCTGTAGGATCCTCCCACATGAAAAAAAAATTCACCAGTAAAGTTCTTAAATTTATAGTCCTTAGTGACAACTCCATTGCCTTCAAGTCGAGTGAAAACGAGCCAGTTATCCAAAATCTCCTTCAGTAAAGTCCAACGTAAAAACAAAATCCGGTCTGTCATTCTGCGTCACTCCACGGACAAATCTGAATTCTTGGATAAGGACGGTTAAATATTAACAAAACTGACGAGACTTCCATCCTTCCGGAGATGCTTCAGATGAAGGATACCAGCGCATCTGAGCATGAAGTGCAGCAGTTGCAGCAGCAGGCTAGGTGAATGCAGCAGTCTTTGCTACTTCAACATTCTCAGTTGTCTTGAAGTCTGTTACTCTGTTCACTATTTATGACAATATCAAGTTTTGTACAATCCATAAACTTCTAAATTGTACTGCCTAAACAATTCAGTAAATAATAAACAACAATCCAAATGGTCCTAAAATCAAATCCTTGCGTACCTCTATCAGGTTATTCAAAAATTATTTTCCTTTAACAAATTAATACTTGGCAAATGTGAAAGTTGTCAGGAAAAGTATTTCAAAAATCTGGAGCAGCAAGAAAGCAACAAAATGTCTCCTGTGCTCGAGCCATTGAAGAGGCTGTTTCAGTTTAGAATTAAATCTCAAATATTTGTGGGAAACAAATGCAGACTACATCAAAATATGTTCTCCAAATAGAGCTTCCCAAATAAAACAGTTGGAATTACAGTGGCAACTTTGGAAGAGATCAACATTCTTTGAATTTGTAATATGAAGCGGTGGGGTGAGTTGCAATGAAGTCTTAATAATAATTGAAAGAATTTAAACAGTTCGGCCGCAAGTTCTAATATTCGCTAAAATCTTAACACATCAAACTTAAAATGCACTCTTCTTTTTGTGAAACACTCTGCATTAAAAACACAGCAGCAAAGAGATTATAATACAATACTCTCATCTGTCTAAAACATGACTACTGACAGAATTTTTTTTTAAACAGGCGTTGTAGAATTTCAAACAACTCAGGGGCTCAAGGTCCTCAATCAATTTGTTTTAAGGTTGCAAGTTTGATAATTTTAAAAAGGACCTAATGTTGTATAATAATGTAAGAACAAAATCTGCCCTATTACATAGGTCACAAAACACTGAGATCCTAATTCAAATAAAGCAAAACAGTTACTTTGATATTTTCTGAACCAGTATTTTAACAAACCAAAATATTTAAATATCAAATGCTTTCGGTATGGTGTAATTTATATTGAAACTTCCTTTTTTGACCCAAGTATTAGTACAACCTTAATTTCAGCCTTTCTCTTTTTTTTGCATCCTCTCGTGAAATTACACTTATGAAAAGAGAAAACCCTCACAGCGGACCACATGGTGCTGCAGGCCAAGCCATTCCCGCCCCCAGAAGAGAGACTCGCCGAGTCAAGTCCACACACCAGAAACTGAGACTCACACAACAAAAATCCAGACAAAACTTCACTGGCAGTAAATGCACTTCACTGTCGGGATCTGAGTGGGCCAGTTCCACTTTCTCCCCCTTTTCCCAGTGACGTCATGTTCTCCTAAAAGTACTTCTAAGGGGAGGTGTGGGGATAAAGGCGATAATTTTAACAAGTACCAAAAGGTTTCTGGTTTCTAACTTTTTTTGTACGCTCTGGAGCCTCAAACCTCATGTCCGTAGGACTCCAAACTACTTTTTCCAGGGGATTTAACCCCCTTTTACCTAGAGGACTTGAACCCCAATTAAAACCCAGCTTCATGACTCGGTGTGCAAGTGTGCGAGTTACCTCAAAGATTCCGTCACCACAGAGTCCCAGGAGATGAGACGTTGACTGAGTGTTAAGTTTAGAAAGAGAGATCAAGGTGAATCTTACCTTGTGGGCCCATCCGTCTTATGCACCAATACTCAGACGATCACTTATTCAGTCCACCTGGAAGCTCCGAGTATGTTGAAATCCCACCGTTACCACCATATGTTAGGATCTTTTCTGGGAGTTTCTCACGAGATGCAATTCACACACCAACTTGTGCAAACAATTAAAGTTTATTAAGTCTGTACAAGCTGGGTGACCCCTTTGACACTCTTCGCAGGCGTGCGAAGTCAAGTCAAAGAGGCCCCAAACAAAGGAAACACATCTCCTTTATACAAGTCAGTTGGTGATATCACATGTACTCTGCCCACTCCCCCATGCTGCCCCAATAACCACATGTTACCTCAGGTACTATGATAGGATGAGGTCATCCTTGGAGATAATGTAAATGTAAATGCCCTAATTTTGGGGAATCATTATGCAAACTATTTCCTGATTCTGTGATTCCCCAAGACAATGTAGGTGTGATATACTTCAGTATTGGGAGATGGTCACGAAAACAAATTTCTTTGGCTGGGGAATGCCTATGAAAGCATTTCTGAATGGAAGGAACTGAATGAGAGTTTAATTTGTTAATAGTAGTAGAATAGTAGTAAATGGCTACCCAAATGAAATGTGGATTACAATGGATAGTCATCTAATTTCTGGCATGCTGTCTGTGAGACAGAATGTTGCCCCCCACCCACTTGCAGAATATTCAGCTTCTTTGAGAAAGACAATACAAGTTAACCCTTTAGCATTACATTAATGTCCAGAAAGATGGTACAAGTTAATCTTTTAACATGACAGGTGCAGAGGAGTTTCACCAGGATATTGCCTGGTATGGAGTGTGCTAACTATGAGGACAGGTTGAATACATTAGGAATACTTTCATTGGAAAGGAGGAGGTTAAGGGGGAGTCCTGATTGAGGCCTACAAGATCATGAGAGGTATACACAGGGTGGATAGCAAGAAGCTTTTTCCCAGAGTGGAGAACTCAATTGCTAGGGGTCATGAGTTCAAAGTGAGAGGGGAAAAATTTAGGAGAGATAGGCATGGAAGGTTCTTAATGCAGAGGGTGGTGGGTACCTAGAATGTGTTGCCAATGGAGGTGGTAGCATTGGGACCAATATCGTAATTTAAGATGGATCTAGACAGATACATGAATGGATAGGGAGCAAAGGGATACGGATCCATAGAAAATAGGTGGCATGTTTAGATAGAGGCTCTGGATCGGTGTCGGCTTGGAGAGCTGAAGGGTCTGCTCCTGTGTTATAATGTTCTTTGTTCTTCTTTCTTCTTTAATGATGCTGTTCCCTAAACTTGGAACAATCCCAATAAATATTCCTTGGCACAAAAGGTAAAATCAAACACAAGGTATTACAAGAGAGCGGGATATGGCAGCATGGAACACCCTCTTCTATGTCGGTATTTCTTGGATCAGCTGCCTCAAAACTGCCTGACAGCTTTCACTGAATAGCCAGACTGCCAAAACCAAATTAAACCAAAGAAAAGCTGAGCTGGGAGACCTGGCCACGCCCCTTTCACTGTACAATTGTTTTTGTCTAAAAACTTGAAAGCCTTTTGTCTGAGGCAATATTTGTTAGCTATAATCAATTTGGCCCTAAAACCCATCCAAGGCAGATCTTTTGGAAGCGCAGCTTTTATAGCCTCTCTGAAAAAACCCAAAGACAATGAAACCTCGCTGAAGGGGCAACATCTTCACACCTCTCCTTTTATGTAAAAAAAAGAACCATCAATATCCAAAGATGGCTTCATTTTAATACCCCTTAATCTTAATTTTTTAGTACACTACAACAAGGACAAAAATGGAATTGCGTAGATTAGATAGGCTTCCTGGACCTCTCCATCTCCATTAATGACGACCGACTTGACACTGACATTTTTTACAAACTCATCAACTCCCACAGCTACCTGGATTACACCTTTTCCCACCCTACCTCTTGCAAAAATGCCATCCTGTATTCCCAATTCCTCCGCCTCCGCCGTATCTGCTCCCAGGAGAACCAGTTCCACCACAGAACACACCAGATGGCCTCCTTCTTTAGAGACCGCAATTTCCCTTCCCACGTGGTAAAAGATGCTCTCCAACGCATCTCGTCCACATCCCACACCTCCGCTCTCAGACCCCACCCCTCCAACCGTAACAAGGACAGAACGACCCTGGTGCTCACCTTCCACCCTACCAACCTTTGCATAAACCAAATCATCCACCGACATTTCCGCCACCTCCAAAAAGACCCCACCACCAGGGATATATTTCCCTCCCCACCCCTTTCCGCCTTCCGCAAAAACCGTTCCCTCCGTGACTACCTGGTCAGGTCCATGCCCCCCTACAACCCTCCCATCCTGGCACTTTCCCCTGCCACCGCAGGAACTGTAAAACCTGCGCCCACACCTCCTCCCTCACCTCTATCCAAGGCCCTAAAGGAGCCTTCCACATCCATCAAAGTTTTACTTGCACATCCACTAATATCATTTATTGAATCCGTTGCTCCCGATGTGGTCTCCTCTACATTGGGGAGACTGGGCACCTCCTAGCAGAGCGCTTTAGGGAACATCTCCGGGACACCCGCACCAATCAACCACACCGCCCCGTGGCCCAACATTTCAACTCCCCCTCCCACTCTACCGAGGACATGGAGGTCCTGGGCCTCCTTCACCACCGGTCCCTCACCACCAGATGCCTGGAGGAAGAACGCCTCATCTTCTGCCTCGGAACACTTCAACCCCCAGGGCATCAATGTGGACTTCAACAGCTTCCTCATTTCCCCTTCCCCCACCTCATCCTAGTTTCAAACTTCCAGCTCAGCACTGTCCCCTTGACTTGTCCGGACTTGTCCTACCTGCCTATCTCCTTTTCCACCTATCCACTCCACCCTCTCCTCCCTGACCTATCATCTTCATCCCCTCCCCCACTCACCCATTGTACTCTATGCTACTTTCTCCCCACCTCCACCCTCCTCTAGCCTATCTCTCCAGGCTCACTGCCTTCATTCCTGTTGAAGGGCTTTTGCCCGAAACGTCGATTTCGCTGCTCCTTGGATGCTGCCTGAACTGCTGTGCTCTTTCAGCACCACTAATCCAGAATCTGGATTGGTTTCACAGGTCGATGCAACATCGAGGACCGAAAGGCCTGCACTGCACTGTAATATTCCATGTTCTATAACATCCCTACACATTACATTGACAAGTATCATGCAAACATGCACTACTTCTTTTTGTTTCAGTCTGTTTTACTCCAGCCACCGAATGCTTCCACTTTTCATTTAAGTCTCGATAATGTCTCGGCAATCATGTTTTATCATCCTGCTGCGTGTACAATTTTCAAATTGAACAGCTGTAACAACAAGCTCCATCTAAACTCCAGAATTTTTGTCCTTTTTTTTTCTCAACAAACTTCAATGGGTAATGGTCAGTGTATATGATTGTCTTAGATACATTACTGGTGACATGAACATTGAAATGTTGTAACTCTGCACCAAGCTCAAAGTCTCCTTCTTGACTGTTGAATATTTCTGATGATGAATGTTCAATTTCCTGGAGAAATACCTGATAGGTCTTTCCAATTTCTCGTCATCTTCCTGCAAGAGTACAGCACCGACACTTATATCGATAGCCACCTTGAATGGCTTTGCGTAATTAGGTGTGCCTAATTCTGGGGCAGTGATTAACACGGCTTTCAGGCTGTGAAATGCCTTCTGATAGTCTGCTGTCCACTGAAACTTCTTGCCTATCTTTCGCAATTCTGAGTGGAGCAACCATCGTGCTAAAATTTGGTACGAATTTTCGATAAAATCCAATCAATCCCAGGAATCAAAGTACTGCTCTTTTTGTCGATGGTATGGGAAACTCCTCAATTACCTTTGTTTTTGCATTCCATGTGGCTATTTGTCTATGTCCAATAACATGGCCCAGGAAGGTGACTTGGGCTTTGGCAAATTCACTTTTAGCCAGTTTTATCACCAAACCTGCCTTCTGAAGTTGATTGAACAAGTCTGATAAATGTTGCAAACGTTCCTTCTATGTGTCACTAAAAATCACCAGGTCACCTGTGACACAATTGTGTAATCCAACCTTATTGGTTAGTCTCAGAAATGTGGCCTGCACTTACTTCATACCAAATAACATGAGTTTAAACTGATATAGTCCATTCAGCGTTACGAAAGCCAAAATTGCCTTGGCTCATTCGGACAAAGGTACCTGCCAGTATCCTCTGATCAAGAACAATTTAGAAATATAAGTTGCTTGTCCCACCTTCTCAACACAGTCTTCCAAACACAGAATCGGATGTGCATTAGTCTTTGTAAGTGCACTGATTTTGCGACTGTCCACACATAACAATTGGGGACCATCTGGTTTTGGCACCATTACCATGGGTGAGCTCCAGTCACTTGAACTAACTTTGATGATGTCATCTTGAAGCACATGCCAACTTTGGAGGGTTACGCCTGTAAGGATGTTGCTTTATTCAAACGGCATCTCCTACTATCTACATCATGCATAATTAGGTTAGTACTTCCCACATATCTCCCCTTGTGATAGTAATAACTCTTTCAGGTCATTTCGATTTTCCTCTGAGAAGTAACTCAATAATTTATCCTAATATTTGACAACTTCCTCATGGTCCAATTCAGAAACCTCTGAACTTGGTTCTTCCTTCTATGTTGTACTCATTAACACAGTCTCCTTTGGCTTTCCTTCCCTAAAAATACCTTTTGAGCATATTCACATGACACATTCTGTGAGATTTTCTGCCTGGAGTCCTCATCAAATAGTTCACCGCATTCAATTTCCTTTTGACTTGATATGGTCCACTAAACTTTGCTTTTAACATTTCACCTATTACTGAATGTAACACTAACACCTTATCTCTGATAGCAAAATTGAGAGCTTTTGATTTCTTGTCTGCTTCCCGTTTCATTGTATGCTGTGATACTTTTAAATGCTGTCGAGCCAACTCCCCCGCTATATTTAAACATTCCCAAAAATTTGACACATAGCTCAAAGATGTGGTCTCTGAATTCTGACCTACCAATTTCTCCTTTAACAATTTTAACGGTCCTCTTACTTCATGCCCAAAAGCTAATTCAAATGGACTGAATTTGGTCGATTCATTTGGTGCATCTCTGATCGCAGAAAGTACAAATGGAATTCCCTTATCCTAATCATCTGACTAGTCTTGACTATAAGCCTTCAACATGGTCTTTAATGTCTGATGTCACCTTCCTAGCGCTCCCTCTGATTTTGAATGGTATGCAGTAGATTTGAATTGTTTTATTCCTCAGCTGTCCATAACTTCCTTGAATAATTTTGATATAAAGTTTAACCCTTGATCTGATTGTATCCCTGTGGGTAATTCATATCTGAAGAAAAATTGGAGTAACCCCTCTACAATCCTTTTAACTGTGATATTGCGAAATTGAATGGCCTCTGGAAATATAGTGGACACATCCATTGTTGTTAACAAATATTAATGTCCCACACAATCAATTAAGATTCTTGTAAAAGGTTCCTCAAGCGCAGGAACAGGTATTAAAGGTGCAGATTTTATTACTGCTTGTGGTTTTCCAATTATCTGACATCTATGACACATCTGGCAAAATTCAACTACATCCATGTACAGTCCAGGCTAGTAAAAATGTTTTTGTATTTTAGCTTGAGTTTTTCTCACTCCTAAATGACCCTCTAGTAGTAGCTCTGGCACCATTCGCAACTCCTCCTTTCTAAAACCCATTGGCACTATGACTTGATGAACTTCTGCCCATTTCTCATCTGTCTGAATATGTCATCGTCTCCATTTCCTCGTTAAGACATCATTTTTAACGTAATAACATTCAAGGATACACTCTGACTCTGTGTATGTCTTTTGATACAATTGCTTTAAATTTTCATCTTTCTGCTGGAACTCAGTTAATTTATCTGAGCTAAAAATGTCTGCTCTGTCATCGATCTGCTCCTAGATTGTCTCCACCTTCTGATCAAACAGGGTCTCTGCTAATTCTTCTCTGTATTCTTTGATCTCTCCTGTTTCAACTGGTGACGTTGTGACCTCATCACCATACAGTCAAGAAAAATCTCAGATGTGTCCTGCAATAATTCAGTTGTCTGAGTTCACATTGGCTTTTCAACCACAGTAGGCAGCACTCCTATCTGTGAACCAGCTATGTCATTAGCAAGGACAAATTGTATTCCTGGAGCTGAGAGTTTGTTGCCTTCTTTTATCATGACTTCTCCACTCACCACTGGACACTCTAACTTCACTTTGCATAGCTGAGTGCTTCTTGTCTCACTATGAATTCCTGTTACTAGCATTTTTTCAGAAGTACATATCTCCTCATCTTTCAACATCACAGATTTAGAGGATCCTGTATCTCTTAATATTGTAATCTCTTTACCTGCTGCTCCTAGCCAATGCGAATAAACTTTACCTTTACAAGTATATGGTTTGAGAAGATCTGGCACTTCCTCCTTAACCAACCTCCAACCAGCTTGTACATTCTGGTATAGCTTTCTCGTCTCCACTGTTCTTTCCGTTACCACTCCAATAAAATTCACTGGCTTGTCCTGTTTTCCTACATCTGGCTTCCCAGTGCTTTTCCTAACCCACCAACACTGATTTCATGTGGCCTACTTTATTGCAGTGAAAACACTGGAGCTTTTTAACTTCTCTTTCACCTTCAAGGGTTTCCTCTTTATGCTGTGGTAAGTTATCTTTATAATCTTCACCGAGATCTACCTTTTCTTTTCTCCAATTTCTATACCTCATGGATTGAAATTGATTTTGGAAACTAAACTTTGATTTATGGACCAACTCATAACCATTTCGGCTGCTAATCTTGCTGTTTTAACTCTTTGCTCTTCCACATGCATTCTCACTACTTCAGGAAGTGAACTTTTGAATTGCTCCAAAGTAATTGTCTCTCTAAGAATGTCATAGGTTTGCTCTAGTTTGAATGTCCTTATCCACATATCAAAATTACTTTGTTTGATCTTTTCAAACTCAATGTAGGTTTGACCTTCTTAGATTCTTGAATAGTTATCTGTAGACCTCTATCACAAGCTCATATGCACTTAAGATGGCTTTCTTCACCTCCTCATATGCCCAAGGTATGAGGCTTTTCAACTACTATCACTCTGATTGTGATGCAAATACTTCCACTAGCTTGACGTGCAAGTTTTGTTTGGATCAATAAAATCCACATGGCCACATGCCACCGCATTTGCTTCGATACCTTTTCAAATGAGATGAAAAAGGCTTCCACATCCTTCTCATCAAATTCAGGCAATGCTTGAATATATTTAAACATTTTCTCATCAGGCCTTTGGCTACCGTGTGTTTGCTCATCCTTACTCTCTTTCTCACTAAGTTTACCTTCAGCTTTCATCTCCATCCTTTTAAGCTGACTTTCCGTCTAAGTGCCACTTTCTGAAGTTCAAACTCACTCTCCTTCTTCTGCTTTTCTCTTTTTCTCTCTCTTTTTCTTTTGGTTCTGCTAAGCCAATTCTTCCTTTTTCTCTTTCATCTGCTTTTAATTGTGATTCAAACTGTTTCATTTCTGTTGCCCTTTCCTTGTCTTTTGCCTCTAACTCAACTTGTTTCATTTTCAATTAGATTTTAGCCATCTCTAAAGATTCTGATGGTATTTCCAGGAAATTTAAATGCTGAGTTATTGCTGTAATTATCTCTTCTTTCCTCACGGAAGGGGGCAACTCCAACTCCAGCTTGTCTGCTAGTTCCAGCAGCTTGGTCTCAATCACCTTTTGCAAAACCCTCAAAGGCACTTCTTCCACTCCCAGAAAACTCTTGGTGACTGAAAGAGCCATTAATATCCCAAGCAATGATTAAACCAATCGAAATCAACATCCGGAACAAAAAGCACCTACACTTACCACATGTTGCATTTGAGTCCAACAACCCTAATCCCAAACTGGAACTATAGAACAAATCCTGGACAAGCCCCCAATCTGTTATGAATTAGGCCAGACCCCTCAAAACATTTCAGGAAAGTAGCCCAGACCCTAACTTAGTTTGTTGTTTTAAGCAGGTGTAACATGGATATTCCAGGAGGGATCTAACCACTTAGTTTCAAACAAAACAGAACTTACTTGCAAGATTACCGAATGAAACACAAACAAAACAGAACAGAATACAGAATAACTTAACCTATCTGACAACCCAACAGATTATACTAAATTAATGATGCTGTTCCCAATACTTGCAACAATCTCTGTAAACACCCCTTGGCACAAAAGGTAAAATCAAACACAGGGTCTTACAGGAAAGAGAGAGCTGGCGGCATGGAACACCCTCTTCCATGTTGGTATTTCTTGGATCAGCAGCCTCAAAACTGCCTGACTGCTTTCAGTGAATAGCCAGACTGCCAAAACCAAATCAAACCAAAGAAAAGCTGAGCTGAGAGAACTGGCCACTCCCCTTTCACTGTACAAGTGTTTTTTTCTAAAAACTTGAAAACCTTTTGCCTGAGGCAATATTTGTTAACTATAATCAAATTGGCCTTAGAACCCATCCAAGCCAGACTTTTTGGAATCACTGCTACTACAACCTCACTTTTTAAAAAAAAACCAAGACCAACCAAACCTTGTTAAAGAAGCAGCATCATAACAGCATTTAGGCAAAAGGGCATTAAGAATTCCTCATAAAATGGAAACTGTTATAATACTCTAGAATTAGCCCCATGTGACAACCTGTATTTATATATTGTTTTTAATGTAGAAAAACCCCCCAGGTAGTTCACGGACTATGGCACTAAGTAACATAAGGAGACATAAGAAAACTTATAAGAAAGGCTTGAGTAAAGAAATACTTTTAAAGAGTGTTTTAATGGACAAAGGTAGAAATTCAGGGAGTTATCAAAAGGCAGTTCCAGAGTTGGCAGCTGAAGTCACTGTGCATTTTGAAATTGGCATAAGTAAGAGGTCAGATTTGGAAGAACGAAGAGAGCATGAAGACTTTACAAAGTAGAGGGGTGACACCAAGGCAGGAATTTGCATGAGTCTGTATGTGACATATCCGTATTATTTAATAAGGTTGCAATGAAGCTGACTCAATGAAGCTGAAGCTTTGGTAAAAGGTGTGATGTACTGGGAGCCAAAGGCCTAACTTACATCAGTACTAGCAATACCAAACTGACACCAAGGAAACCAAAAGAGAAAATGCTGGAAAATCTCAGCAGGTCTAGCAGCATCTGTAAGGAGAGAAAAGAGCTGATGTTTTGAGTCTTACTGACCCTTTGCCAAAGGATCAGCTTTGACAAAGGGTCAGTTAGACTCGAAACGTCAGCTCTTTTCTCTCCTTACAGATGCTGCCAGACCTGCTGAGATTTTCCAGCATTTTCTCTTTTGGTTTCAGATTCCAGCATCCATAGTAATTTGCTTTTATTTTGACACCAAGGAAAATTGTTATTGGAGGTAAATCATCTCAGCCCCAAAACATTGCTGCATGCTTTATTCAGGAAAATAGTGGCTGGAACAATTTCAACTGATTGTCATTGACTTTCATTGTAGCATTGAGTTTAGAGCTATTCTGCAGTGCTCAACTCCATTCACAATCTTACGATAATGAAGGAGTCTATGCCATTCTATAACAGCTCTTGGAAAACATCTAGGTTTACGTTAAGTTGCAGTAACATACCTGCTATAGAAGTTCCAAACGTTTATCGACTTAAGCAAGATAAAGGGTCGAGAATGTGATGCTGGAAAAGCACAGCAGGTCAGGCAGCTTCTGAGAAGCAGGAAAATCAATGCATTGGGCATAACCCTTCTTCAGGAATTAGGATTGTGGGCCAGGGGGCTGAGAGATAAATAAGATGGCGGTGGGATTGGGGGGAAGTTAGCTGGGAATGTGATAGGTAGTTGAAGGTGGGGGTGTAAATGGTAAAAGGTCGGAGAGGAGGATGGAGCGGATAGGTGAGAAGAAAGATGGACAGGTCAGTGGAATACAGGGAGAACTAGCCATTTGGTACAGAATTGGCTCAAAGATATGAGACAGAGGGTGGTGGTGGAGGGTTGTTTTTCAGACTGGAGGCCTGTGACCAATGGAGTGCCACAAGGATCGGTGCTGGGTCCACTACTTTTCATCATTAATATAAATGATTTGGATGTGAGCATAAGAGGTATAGTTAGTAAGTTTGCAGATGATACCAAAATTGGAGGTGTAGTGGACAGCAAAGAAGGTTACCTCAGATTACAACAGGATCTTGATCAGATGGGCCAATGGGCTGAGAAGTGGCAGATGGAGTTTAATTTAGACAAACGTGAGGTGCTGCATTTTGGAAAAGCAAATCTTAGCAGGTCTTATACATGTAATGGTAAGGTCCAAGGGAGTATTGCTGAACAAAGAGACCTTGGAGTGCAGGTGCATAGCTCCTTGAAAGTGGAGTCGCAGATAGGTAAGATAGTGAAGAAGGCTTTTGGTATGCTTTCCTTTATTGGTCAGAGTATTGAGTACAGGAGTTGGGAGATCATGTTGCGGCTGTACAGGACATTGCTTAGGTCACTGTTGGAATATTGCGTGCAATTCTGGTCTCCTTCCTATTGGAAAGGTGATGTGAAACTTGAAAGGGTTCAGAAAAGATTTACAAGGATATTGCCAGGGTTGGAGGATTTCAGCTTTAGGGAGAGGTTGAATAGGGGCTGTTTTCCTTGGAGCGTCGGAGGCTGAGGGGTGACCTTATAGAGGTTTACAAATTTGAGGGGCATGGATAGGAGAAATAGACAAAGTCTTTTCTCTGGGGTTGGGGAGTCTCGAACGAGAGGGCATAGGGTTAGGGTGAGAGGGGAAAGATATAAAAGAGATTAGATTAGATTAAATTCCCTACGGTGTGGAAACAGGCCCCCGGCCCAACAAGTCCACACCGACCCTCCGAAGAGTAACCCACTCCCCCCTCTGACTAATGCACCTAACAACTATGCACAATTTAGCATAGCCAATTCACCTGACCTGTCTAAGGGGCAACTTTTTCACGCAGAGGATGGTACATGTATGGAATGAGCTGCCAGAGGAAGTGGTGGAAGCTAGTACAATTGCAACATTTAGAAGACATCTGGGTGGGTTTACAAATAGGAAGGGTTTGGAGGGATATGGACCGGGTGCTGGGAGGGAGAACTAGACTAGGTTGGGATATCTGGTTGGCATGGACGAGTTAGTCTGAAGGGTCTGTTTCCCTGCTGCACATCTCTATGACTCTAAGAGGGCAGTTGGAGACTTGAGACTGGGAATAAGGTGGGGGGAGGGGAAATGAAGAAACTGGTAAAATCCACATTGATCCTGTGTGTTTGCAGGGTGTCAAGGTGGAAAATGAGTCGTGGTTAGGGATTGGCAATGGAGGAAGCCCAGGAACTGTATGTCTTTGGTGGAGTGGGAGGGGAAGTTGAAGTGTTCAGCCACGGGGCAGCGGGGTTGGATGGTGTGGGTGTCCCAGATATGTTCTCTGAAATGACCTGCAAGATGACCTCATGTCTCCCTGATAGATAGGAGACCACATTGGGTGCAACAGTTACAATAGATGACATGTATGGAAGTACACGTAAATTTCTGTTGGATGTAGAAGGATCCTTTGGGGCGTTGGAGGGGGGGAGGTGTGGGCACAGGTTTTGCAATTCTTGCATTGGCAGGGGAAGGTGTGGGGAATGGGGTGTGGGCTGGTGGGGGGCATGGATCTGACAAGGGAGTCACAGAGCGAATAGTCTCTCCGAAACACAGATAGGGTTGGGGAGTGAAATATATCCCGAGTGGTGTGGTCTGTTTGCAGGTGGTATAGTGGTGGACAATAATGTAATGTAACTGGAGGTTAGTGGGGTGGAAGGTGGGGACCAGGGGATTTCTGGTCCTGACTTTCCACCCCACCAACCTCCAGATACATTGCATCATCCTCCGCCACCTACAAACAGACCACACCACTCGGGATATATTTCCCTCCCCACTCCATCTGCATTTCGGAGAAACCATTTCCTCTGCGACTCCCTTATCAGATCCATGCCCTGTCACCAGCCCACACCCCACGCCCGGCAATGCAAGAAGTACAAATCTGCGCCCTAATTTCTCCCCTCACCTCCACCCAAGGCTCCAAAGGATCCTTCCACAGCCAACAGAAATTTATCAGTGCTTCCACACGCATCGTCTGCTGTATCCTCTCCATTATGGAGACAGGACGCCAACTTGCAGATCGTTTCAGAGAACATCTCTGGGACACCCACACCAACCAACCTCACTGCCCCGTGGCCGAGCACTTTAACTCCTCTTCCCACTCCACCTCCATCGCTAATCCCTAACGACCTGACACCTGCTACCACACAACATCATTGTGAATTTCACCAGTTTCCTCATCTCCCCTCCACCCACCCAAGTCTCCAACTCGGCACCGCCCTCTTGACCTGTCTATTTTTCTTCCTACCTATCCGCTCCACCCTCCTCTCCGACCTATCTCCTTTCCCCCTGCATCTTCACCTACCTAGCACATTCCCAGCTACCTTCCCCCAGCCCCACGCCTTTCCCATTTATCTGTCAGCCCCCTCGGCCTTCAAGCCCCATTCCTGATGAAGGGCTTTTTTTTAAGATGACTTCGTGTAGAAACAGGCCCTTCAGCCCAACAAGTCCACACCAACCCTTCGAAGAGCAACCCACTGAGACCCATTCCCCTACACTTACCCCTTCACCTAACACTACGGGCAATTTAGCGTGGCTAATTCACCTAACCTGCACATTTTTAGACTGTGGGAGGAAACCCACACAGACACGTGGATTTCCTCCACACAGAAAGTTGCCTGAGGCGGGAATTGAACCTGGATCTCTGGCGCTATGAGGCAGCAGTGCTAACCACTGTGCCACCGTGCTGCCCACTTATGCCTGAAATATCGATTTCTCCTGATCCTCGGATGCTGCCTGAACTGTTGTGCTTTTCCAAACACCACACTCTGGACTCTGATTTGCAGCATCTGCAGTCCTCACTTCTCTTCCCTTAGACAAGATAAAGCCCAGCCTGCCTGTCGTACTAAATCCATTATTATCAATGTTTTTAATTAACTAGAAACTTAATTGTACTAGCTATATGAGAAGCGTGACTACAGAAGCAAGACAAAGGCTGGGAATTCTGCAATTCTGGTTTTTTGACTCAAAGTTTCTTCAGCATTTGCAAGGCTCACATCAAAGAGTGTTCGTGTGTTTTCTCATTCATATGGATGAAGACATTGGAAATGATACAAGAAATTCAACATTATTCAGCTTAGAGTAATTTGATTGACCAGTGCTTTTCTCTTAGCGTCACATGGCAAAAGGCCGAATACCATGGCTAAAAGTATATGATTTACAGGATTTATTGCAGAATCTCATCAAGTTTACAACACCAAAATTAATTATTTCAGATGCCGGAAAGACAAAGTAAAAACTGGAAATGCTCAACACGTAGGGCAGTATCTGTGGAAAGAGAATTATTTCGGTTTGATGACCTTTCATCACAATTGGCAAAAGTCAGAAATGTACAGGGTTTTAAACAGGTAAAATGGGGGAGAGAGGAAAAAAACGCGGAAAGGTCTATGAAAAAAGATGGAAGACATTAAATAACAAAGGAGTCTGTTGTGCAGGTCCAAAGGGGATAGTAATGGAATTAAAGAAATGACAGATGAGTCTGGAGTAGATGTGACTACTGCCCACAAAACAAAAATAAGTAAAACAAGATCAAGATCTAACAGTTAAAGAAAAAGAACCAAATGAGGGCAAAGAATACAGTCTTAAGTTGTTCACCTCGGTGTTGAGGTGCAAAGTACCTCAATGAAAGATAATGTGCCATTCCTCTCACTTGTGTTGAGCTATATTCTTTATGTAATGCAGTACACTGGAGTGGTCAGCATAAAAACAAAGTGGAGAATTAAAATTGCAGGCCATTGGAGGTTCAGTATCATTCTTGTCGACTAAATTGAATTTTCTGCAAAATGATAATTCAATTTGCATTTGGTCTCCCTTAGATAGATAGGGAAGATTGCACTGTGAGCAGTTAATGCAGTGTTCTATAGTAATAGAAGTACAGATAAATCACAATCACCTGGAAGTAGTGCTTGGTCTGGGGTCTCAAATGGTGCAGGTGACAGCATATTTTCCCCTACTGCCTAATCTACTGAGAAAGAAAAGAACAGCAAATTGAGAAGTCATTAGTGACTTGGCTTTAGCATATATCGTTATTTGTTACGGTCTAGTATTCAATAGTTAAAATAGATCCCTTCCCTCTGGCTTCTCACGGCAGTTAGAGATAGGAATAATTTTGCTCACATCACTCAGATCTTAAGACCAAATACATTAGAATTTCATCCATTTCCCTTCCATTGATCACTAGGTCATTTAGTAAAGTTGAGCCAACACAAAATGTGACAGCAGTATACTATTAATCTCAAACCAGCTAGACCTCCATATTTTAAAATTCAATAATGGAATGACCCAAACCATTAAAGTGCTTCCCTAACTCTGTCCATGCTTGCTGACATGACTCCTTACATCAATAGATGCTTCTTAGAGACCTACCAGCCAATGTGGTTGTCCCCAGTTCCTCACCAATCCCTGTTCTAAGTGGACAATTGAACTCTCTCAACACCATTACTTTTGATTAATTAGATAGCTCATTGGCCCATATCCCTCCAAACCCTTCCTATTCATGTACCCATCCAGATGCTTTTTAAATGTTGCAATTGTACTAGCCTCCACCACTTCCTCTGGCAGCTCATTCCATACACGTACCACCCTCTGTGTGAAGACGTTGTCCCTTAGGTCTCTTTTATATCTTTCCCCTGTCGCCGTAACCCTATGCCCTCTTTTGCTGGACTCCCCCACCCCAGGGAAATGGCTTTGTTTATTTATCCTATTATTGTCCTTCATGAGTTTATAAACCTTTATAAGGTCACCCCTCAGCCTCCGATGCTCCAGGAAAAATAGCCCCAGCCTATTCAGCCTCTCCCTCTTGCTCAAATCCTGCAACCCTGGCAATATCCTTGTAAATCTTTTATGAACCCTTTCAAGTTTCACAACATCCTTCCGATCGGATGGCAGAATTGCACGCAATATTTCAAAAGTGGCCTAACCAATGTCCTGTGCAGCAACAACAACTCCCAACTCCCATACTCTATACTCTGACCAATAAAGGAAAGCATACCTTCACTATCCTATCTACCTGCAACTCTAAAGGAGCTATGAACTTGCACTCCAAGGTCTCTTTGTTTAGTAACACTCCCTAGGAGAAGGTGGGTACTGCAGATGCTGGAGATTAGAGTCAAGATTAGAGTGGTGCTGGATGCCATTCCTGATGAAGGACTTTTGCCCGAAACGTCTATTTTCGTGCTCTTCGGATGCTGCCTGACCTGCTGAGCTTTTCCAGCACCACTCTAATCTCAACATTCCCTAGGACCTTCCTATTAAGTGTATAAGTCCTGCTAAGATTTGTTTCCCCAAACTATTACATTTCTGTTTTTAATACTTAAAACTGTCCTTTGAGGAAAATATGTGAACATTTATTTTCTTTGAATTCCAGAATTTGAGATAATTTGGGTGTTCCTTCATGTTAATACATTACCTGATTTATTTTAAGACTTTCTTGAAGACTAAACAGGAAATGTGGTTGGCAGGTGGGGTGAAGCATTTTTTCTTAATATTGCAAAAATGGGACTTACATTTAGAATTAAAGTAGGTGCTAAGTACTAATAAGTGTATAAGACATCAAAATTACAATTTTAGGAGCAGAATCCAATGCAAACTAAATCTTAAATAATGCAGCTTCTGTTTTAATATATGCAGTAAAAGTAATTAAATATTGGTGGTACTTCTGAGTTAATTTATGGTGACCTCAATGTAGATCCAATTGAATTTCTTGTAATGAGGACTGGACGAGGCAGTGATGATATCACTAGACTCGTAATTCAGAGGCCTAGAGATATGATGTGGAGGTGCAGTGTTGGACTGGAGTGGACAGTCAGAAGTCACACAATTCTAGATTAGTGGTGCTGGAAGAGCACAGCAGTTCAGGCAGCATCCAAGGAGCAGCGAAATCGACGTTTCGGGCAAAAGCCAACACCAGGTTTTAGTCCAACAGGTTTATTTGAAATCACAAGCTTTCCAAGCGCTTTTCCTGAAGGAGCACACTAAACCTGGTGACATATAACTAATGACGGTTCAGAGATATGAATTCAATTCCATGATAGCATTCAATTAATAACTGTGGGAAATAAAACTGGCCATCAGAATTGGTGACGATGATAATTATCGATTGTTGTTACCCAATTTCTTTACTAGGATCCTTCAGGGAATGAAGCTATTCTGTTCTGTGCAATGTGGTTGAAACTCAATTGTCCCCTGAAATGACATTTGAAAGCGCCTTGGGCAACGGGGCATGGGTATCCCTCAAAAGAATAAAGGGGAAAATAAGTATCCAGGGTTACACATACGATAGAATCAGGGCAACTTTTATAAGTTGTTGTCAACAATTTCTAGTATATTCCGGTGTGGTTGGTTACCGCTAGTCAGCATTGGTAATGTGAAGGGAAAAGATGTGATGTATATTCGTGTGACCTTGGGTACAACGAGAGACTTTGGGAGCTTGCAGCTTTGCTCTCAGCGTGACCCCGCCCCTCAGTCACATGGGCTGGGGTCACGTGGGTAGTTCGTAATGGCGCTGTCTCTCCGGCGGAGCCTGCTCTCGGATTGAGGCAGCACTGCAAGCCGCGTGTCGGCTTTGAGCCGGGATTAGGCCAACGCTGTCGTTACCCCGGAGTGTCGTCGATAAACAGAAGACACAAACCATCTAAAGCCTTTCTGTTTCCCCGTGAGTAGCGCTGCACGTATGGTGGCCGGGGGGGGGGGTTAAGGCGCTGGGAGTTAGGCCCCAGGGTGCACGGTAGGCCGCGATAAAGCTCGACGTTCGAACGGCCCGATCCGCTTTGTTCCTGGAGTTGGAACGCTTATTTGGCCACCCCTGGAACCTGGATCCGGTTGTTTCGTCTCGTTGGTAGCTTGACCCGTCTGGGGTCGCAAGTTTAGCAAGGCTAAATCGTTGGGATAAACCCTTGGCTGTTCCAGTCACTCCCCTCCCCCCTCCATTTCCAGTCTCGGTGGGATAGTTGCTCGGATTTATAGTCCTTATGTTTTACTTATCTCTGATTAATCTGTAGCTCAGAATGCGACTGTGGATCAGATTAAATATGGCCTGTGTGCAGATATGATGAGGGGTGTTTAGCTTGCGCTTGGTCCTGTTGGACGTGGGTTTGGCTTATTTTATACCAGTAGGAAGCTGTCAAGGGATATACGTACAATGTCCCGGAGTTCGACATGAACACTTAGGCAAATATTTTTAGAGATTTACATAATCAGCTGACAAAGATTGCCTCCTCCTCCTCCTCTTCCTGAAATTGGCTAGGGGATAATGAGTCCAATGAACCAGTTCATGTGCCGATAATAGGAAAATAGTAGTCAAATTTTAAAAAATACTTCCTCAGGCAGCACCTGCGGAGGACAAAAAAATCATGTTGACTCTTGAGGTATTTGCGCACACATGCTGGTAATAGCTTGAGGAATTGTTGAAAAAGGCAAAAGACCTTTTTTCTTTATAAAAAGAGATGCATGGTAGAGAACCAAGAAAATTATGATTAATTTTAACTCAATCAACTTGAATCATGTTTCCATTTCAGGGCATCACACTTCAGGAAGGGTTTGAGGGATTTTAGATTCATGGGAAAAAATGGAGTTGCTGAGTTGTTCTCCTTTGTGAAGCTAGGTTTGAGAAGAGGGTTGATAGAGCTGTTCAAAAGTATAGATAATGCAAATAGAATTGATAGGGAGAAAGTGTCCTATTGATGGAATTGAGAATCAGAGAGCACAGATTTAGGCAACAAATGACAGGCAAAGTGATGTAAACACAGTGAATAGTTAAGATCTGGAATGCAGGGTTGGAAGCAGATTCAAACGTTTTTCAGAAGGGATTTGCACGAACATTTGAAAAGTAAGAAATTGCAGGGCTACAGTAAGAAAGGCTATGTGTGAGACTTGCTGACTTGAGAGGTGCCTTGATTGTGGTGGACTGAATTGCCTCCTGTGTTGTAAATTCTGATTGACTCAATTCTTACTGGACAATTTCATTGCTATCCCATGATTAACATATATATTCTGAAAGCAACATGGTCTGTTTATAATTATTGAAGTTGTAGGAATTAAAATATTTTGAACAGCAAAAGTATTTTCCAGGACTGGCTTGAAGCATCCAGTAGCTCTGTGCAATAATTCTGGATACTTGGGACATGGTTTATGCAGTCCCCCCCCCTAATTTTCAATTTAGTGTTATTCAGTATATCTGTTAAAACTGTTATGTTTCACTGAATATCTTGATTCAAATATACACATGCAACTAAATTATTTGTACATCTACATGTCTGTAAGCAACTATTTAGATCAGCTGACCATATCAAAAAGAGCAGCAGCTTAAGAGTTTAAATTATACTTAATTATTTCATCCATGCTACTAGATGCTGTATCCCTTTCAGGTATATCACTTAACCTGACAACAGAAATTGTTTTTGAGTATTTTAAATTTCAAGTAACTTTCACTGATCATCTATTAGTGTACTGCGGTGTGGTAAAACTGCAGCAGCATAACTCCTGTGACTAATACAGTGTGAGTTTTGCTCCCTAGTCAAGTTTCATATGAGCAATGATGGTATCTAGCTCTCTTTCAACACCAAATCACTCAATCTCTCAACTACTTCATTTGTAATGTTTTTTATTCATTCATGGAATGTGAGCTTTGTTCGCTAAGCCAGATTAATTGCCTTTAATATAGTGGTCATAGAGCACAGAAACAGGCCCTTTGACCCAAACTGGACCATGCAGACCAAAATGTCCATCCATGCTAACGCCATTACCCTGCACTTGTCCCATATCCTGCTAATCCTTTCCTATCCATGTATTTGTCCAAATGCCTTTTAAGTATTGCTAATGTACCTGCCTCAACCACTTCTGCTGGCAACTCATTCTATGTGTGTACCACCCTCTGTGTAAAAACAGTTGCCCTTCAGGTGAACTGCCGCCTTGAACCACTACACTCCATTTGGGATGGGTAGACCCACAGTGCCTTTAGAGTGGGAATTTCGGGATTTTCACCCAATGGCATTAAAAGAGCAGCATAATAGTTCCAAGCAAAAATGGTGAGTGGCTTGGAGTGCCAGTTGCAGGTGATGGTTTTACCATGTATCTGCTGCCCTTGTCCTTTTACTTAGTAGTGGTCATCAGTTTGGAAGGTGCTGTCGAAGAAGTCTTGGTGAATTTCTTCGTTGCATCTAGTTGATAGTACACACATTATAATGAGTGTTGATGGAGGTTGGTGAAGCAGGGGTGGAGTTGATTGTTTTCGAGATGGAGTTACTTGGTCTCGGTAATGGCACTGATGATTAGAAGCTCAACTTAAGAGCAAATATAACACTCACATTGCAAATTTGTTTATGCCTCAGACTGTTACAAGAGAGGGATGTGTTCAATAGCTAGGGAACAAAGTTTATGAGGAGACTGACATCAGTGGCTTTGACCTCTCTCAATTTGGGTGGAGAAAATTCCTATTCTTCAAGTTGTTGACCACTAACAGTCCTAAAGACTTTATGGTGCAACAGTTGACGAGCAGTGGGGAAATTCAAAGAAATTTCTCAAATGCTCAGCAGAAGTATATTCTGGTGACTAGGAAGGACTGTAAGAGGAGAGGTAATCTGCCATGGGTATTTAAGGAAATTAGGTAGGCTATCAAAGTGAAAGATAAGGTATACGAAGTGGCCAAAAGCAGCAGGAATCTAGAAGATTGTGAAAGCCACAAAAAGAACAATAAAGAAAGTAAGATAGAGTATGAGAAAAAACTAGCACAGAATAGAAGACAGATAACAAAAGTTTCTATCAATGTATAAAACGAAGAAGAGTGGCTAAAGTAAATGTTGGTCCTTTGGAGGATGAGAAGAGGCAGTTAGTTATGGGATATGACGAAATGGCTGAGGCATTGAACAGGTTCTTTGCAATGGTCTTGACAGTGGAGGATACTAATAACATGCCAGTAAGTGATGGAGACAAAGGTAGGTGAGGATTTGGAAACAATTACTATTACAGAAGAGTTAGTGTTGGGTAAGCTAATGAAACTAAGGATAGATAAATCTCCTGGCCCTGATGGAATGCATCCCAGGGTACTAAAAGAAATGGCAGGATAAATAGCAGTGGACTGGCAGTAATTTTCCAAAGTTTGCTGGACTCTGAGGCAGTCCTAGTAGATTGGAAAATAGCAAATGTGATGCCACTGTTCAAAAAGGGAAGTAGACAATAGATGGGGGGGAAATAGGCCAGTGAGCGTAACCTCTGTAGTGGGGAAGATTCTTGAGTCTTAGTGAGGTTTGCTTGCTGAGCTGGAAGGTTCGTTTTCAGATGTTTTGTCACCATACTAGGTAACATCTTCAGTGAGCCTCCGGGTGAAGCATTGGTGGCATAGCCTGCTTTCTATTTGTTAGGTAAAAACAAGACTGCAGATGCTGGAAACCAGATTCTAGATTAGAGTGGTGCTGGAAAAGCACAGCATTTCAGGCAGCATCCGAGGAGCAGGAAAATCGATGTTTCAGGCAAAAGCCCTTCAGTCCTTCATCTATTTGTGTATGGGTTTCCTTAAGTTATTGATGTCATTTTCTGTGGTGATGTCACCAACCCAAGGAAACCTAAACCCGTAAATAGAAAGCGGGCCATGCCACCAGTGCTTCCATTGGAGGTTCACTGATGATGTTACCTAGTATGGTGATGAAACGTCTGAAAACGAACCTTCCAGCTCAGTAAGCAAACCTACATCCAGAACCTCAATCTGAGCTACAAATCTTCGCAAAACTCACTAAGGATGCATGGTGTTAGAAGTATAGCATTAGCGTGGATAGAGGATTGGTTGACTTACAACAAGCAAAGAGTGGGGATAAATGAGTACTATTCTGGCTGGCATTCAGTGATTCATGGTGCGCCTCAGGGATTGGTGTTTGGACCACAATTACTTACAATTTACATAGATTTGGAGTTGGGGACCACGTGTATGGTGTCAAAATTTTGCTCATGACACTAAGATGAGTGGCAGTGCAAAGTGTGCAGAGGACTGTGAAACTTTGCAGAGAAACATAGATTCATTGAGTGAGTGGGCAGAGGTCAAGCAGATAGAATACAATGTTAATAAATGTGAAATCATACATTTTGGTAGGAGTAACAGCAAAATAGATTATTACTTGAATGGTAAAAAGTTGCAGCATGCTTATTTGCAGAGCAACCTGGTGTCCTTGTGGATGAATCGCAGCAGGTTGGTCTGCAGGTACAATAAGTAATTAGGAAGGCAAATGGAATTTTGTCCTTCATTACTAAAGGGGTTGAGTTATAAGCAGAGAGGTAATGTGACAGTTGTACAAGGTGTTAGTGAGACTACACCGAGAGTACGATGTGCAGATTTGGTGTCTTTGTTTGAGAAGGGGTATACTGGCTTTGGAGGGGGTGCAGAGGAAGTTCACTAGGTTGATTCTGGAGTTGAAGGGCTTGGTTTACGAGGAGAGGCTGAGATTGGGATTATATTCATTGGAATTCAGAAGAATGGGGAGGAATCTTTATCGAAACATATAAAATTATGAAGGGAATCTATAAAATAGAAATAGATAAGATGTTTCCATGGCAGGTGAAACTAGGATAAGAGGGCATGGCCTCAAGATTAGTGGAAGCAGGTTTAGCACTGAACTGAAAAGGCACGTCTTCACCCAGAGGGTCGTTAATCTATGAAATTCTTTGCCCAGGGAAGTAGTTGAAGCTACTTCAGTAATCCACTTTTAAAGCTAAGGTAGATAATTTCTTGAAAATGAAAGGAATTAAGGGAGATGGTGAAAACACAGGTAAGTGGAGCTGAGTCCACAAAAAGACTAGCCCTGATCTTATTGAGAGGTGGAGCTGGCTCAAAGAGCTGGATGGCCTACTCCTGCTCTTAATTCTTATGTTCTAAAGTTTGTTTTTAAATGCAGTATGCTTCAGAAAGCTATGTAGTGATATGCTAGCAGTACATTTGCTGAAATCTATACTTGTATAAATTCTCTGTTGTATTTTGGTTTAATATGGAATGAAATTGAGATTGTTTAGTGTGGCTGTGATAGTGATTTGCTATAATATTAGTATTGTTTTGCTCCAGCTGTTACCCAGTATGAAAATGCAATGTTACATTAGATTAAATTACATTTGGACTTTAAAACGTGGAAAAGGTGCACACTTGTCCTTGTAGTGCAGTAGTTTGATTAGATTAGATTACTTATAGTGTGGAAACAGGCCCTTCGGCCCAACAAGTCCACACCGATGTGCAACCCACCCAGATCTACGTAACACTACGGGCAGTTTAGCATGGACAATTCGCTTAACCTGCATTTTGTTTTTGACTGTGGGAGGAAACTGGAGCACCCAGAGGAAACCCACGCAGACATGGGGAGAATGTGCAAACTCCACACAGACAGTTGCCTAAGGTGGAAATTGAACCCGGGTCTCTGGCGCTGTGAGACAGCAGTGCTAACCACTGTGCCACCGTGCTTACCACTGGTTGTGACAGTTGATAGGATTCTGACTGCTGCCTGTGAATCTTCAGCTTGTAGATTATTTCTTTACTGTGTCAACATGATATTGCAGAGCAAATACAGTATTTGAAGCAGAGAGGTTCAGGTAGCAGACAGTCTTTCACTTAGTGACAAATTCAAATTGGTGTAGACTGGGACTTTTACCCTCCTAATAGTTGTCTACCTGTATTGTTTGTTTTTTTAACTTGAAGTTTTACTCCAGTGTTATATCTCCCAGTGGTTTCCTTTATTATATGTGGGGTGAATTTTGGATTTTAGTAGTTTCTGTTTTCGTTTTGGCAGTTAATGTGGTTTATATATAGGAAAGGCTAGACCTGTGTCTCTGGAGTTCAGATGAGTCAGAGATGACTTAATTGAAACATACAAGGTCCCAGGGGAATTTGATTGGGTGAGTGTGTAAAGGATGTTTTCTCTTGCAGAAATATCCAGAACTAGAGTTTATAGTTTAAAAATAAGGGGTTGCCAGTTTGAGAAAGATGAGGAAAACTAATATTCTCCCAGGGCATTTTGTCTTTGGAATTCCCTTTCTTAAAAGGCAGTGGATTTCAAACTCTTTGGTATTTTTAAGGCTGAAATAGACCAATTTTTATTAACTAAGGGAATGAAAAATTATTGGGGGTATGCAGGAATGTAAAGTTGAGGCTAAAATCACATCAGCCATGATCTTACTGAATGGCAGAACAAGCTCCAAGGTTCAAATGGCCTTGGTTGAATGTTCATATGCTGTCCAAAGTCATTTCACAGGCTGTACGGGGAATTTCATGCTACTTGTTTGATCACCGGCTGTAATTTTGACAAGTGTCGTAACTACTTTGCTTTTATTGCTTCTGAATTCAAAATATTTTTGGCCTTTAATTATGTTCCTGTCTTTTCCACTTGAGTCCAACAGTTGCATCATTATTCAAAACAACTTAAAATAATAAATGAGGCCAAGAGCATGTTTGTGATGCTCTTATTCTTCGGAATAGTCAAAGATTTTTTTTTTAGTTGATCGGGCTATTCAGGCAGTTGTGTACTTGCCCTATATTGGTCTTAGAGTCAGAGATCATATAGCACGGAAACAAACCTTTCGGGCCCCTTTGTCCATGTCGACTGGATTTTCTAAACTGGACTAGTCCCATTTGCGTGTGTTTAGCCCATATTCCTCTGTATTTCCTATCTGCGTACTTGTCCAAATATCTTCCTCAGGAACTTAGTGGTCATGACATCTGAGAAGGGAGCATATGATTGCCATACCCAATACCCAACAGGTAAGGGTTATCCTGCACAAAGTTCATGAGTCACACATTCCAAACTCCTTTCAATTTCTTTTTAAATCTTTAGGATTTATACTAATGGTATGTTCCAAGCATTTAATGAAGTTAGTACTTGTTATTATACTTACACCGTTCCTTTATTTCTCCTGTCGAGTACAGAGTTCATTGGAATAAGTAAAGAAATAATAGTTGTGCTACCTATGAATTGATAAGATCAGTGACCTATTCAGTGAAAACAGGAAGTGCTGGAAAGCTCAAGTCTGGCAGCATCTATGGAGAGAGAAAGTAAGTTAACATTTTGAGTCCAGTATTACTCTTTGGAACTGAATGATGTGAGAAAATAGTGTGGCTGCTAATGAGAGTAAGGGAGAGATGTCGCTGGATTATACAATACAAAGGAAGCCCATTGTGTCTGTATTGCCAAAAATATACTATGACCCATACCAGTCCCATTTCCTGACTCTAGGATCGTAGTTTTGAATTTTTTTTTGATTCTTCAAGTATTCATCCAAGTATAAAGGTTGAGGTTACCTGCCTCAACTCTTTCCCCCCCGCCAGGCAGTGCATGTCAGACCCTCAACATCCTCAAGGGGGAAACCTTTACCTCAAATCCCCTCTAAACCTCCTACCTTGGCTTTAAAAGAGTGTCTCCTTGTTCCTGACTGTTAACTAAGAGAAAGAGCTGCTTTCCATCCCCATTGTCTGTGCCTTCTATAGCCTTTTGCACCTCTGTCAGGTTCACCCCCCACGCACACACACACTCGAGTCTTGGCAGCATCTATGGAGAGAGAAAGTAAGCTAACATTTTGAGTCCAGTATTACTCTTTGGAACTGAATGATGCGAGAAAATAGTGTGGCTGCTAATGAGAGTAAGGGAGAGATATCGCTGAATTATACGCGCACACAACCTTCTCTTTGAAGGAAACTGCAGTAAATAAATGCAAAATAGTTGTTAGTAGTAAGTGAAGGGTAGTGCTCATTCTTTTGAGTTGAAATAAATGTTGAGTGGTGAAGACTAAAGTTCTAAGGTGGAAAGTAAAGTGCTGTGTTTCCAACTTGCAGTGGACTTTGAAGAAATACTGTAGCTTATTTATGACAGGCAAAGTTAGTGTCTGAGCAAAATAATTTATTGAAATGGAAGTTTGGTGTCATTCTTGCAGACAGTGTTGTGCAAACTTGCCAACCAGTCTACATTTAGTGGTGTTAATGGAGAGGCAATAGCTTTGTGAGCAGCGAATACTGTGGATTAGATCGAATGATATACGAGTAAACCACTGCTTCCCATGGAAAGTGTGTTTTAGGCTTCGGACAGGGAGGAGTAAAGGGTGTAGTTGTATACCTTCTGCTGTTGTATGAGAAGGTGCACTGGGTGAGTCAGCATGTCTGGAGATGATAGCACCATGTTAATATCTTTGGAGAAGTAATCCGGGGATCTGGGGGTATAGGTTCAAATTGCACCCTGGCAGTTAGTGGAATTTAAATGGAATGAATAAAATCTGGAATTAAAACTTTGTCTTATAAACCAAAGTCAACTATTGTAAAAACCCATCTGGTTCACTAATCCCCTTTAGGGAATGAAATTTCCATCCTTATCTAATCTGGTTTACCTGTGACTCCTGACCTAGAGCAATGTAGTTAACTGCTATCTAAAATTGACCTTGTGAACCACTTAGTTAAGGGAACTGAAGACAGGCAACAAATATCAACCTTGTCATCAATGTCCAAATACCAGGGAGAGTACACTTTTTAAAAGGCTGAATATATTGTGTTTAATTTGAATTCGTTCATGGTATGTGGGCAACATTTGCCAGGCCAGCATTTGTTGCCCATCCTTAGTTTCTCTTGAGAAAGTGGAGGTGAGCTGCCTTCTTCAACTGCAGCAGCCCATTCAGTGTATGTAGACCCAAAGTGCTGTTATGAAGGTAGTTCGAGACCTAGTAACACTTATTCAAGTGTGCAAGTCAGGATTGTGACTGGCCAAGAGTAGAGAGGGTCAAAAGATTTTCGGTAGTGTAGGATTGCAGTCAAGTGAAAATTTAAATAAATACTTTGGATCTCTCTTGATGAAGCAAAATGTGCTGCGGTAGCGGTAGGCATGGTAAAAGAGGTGGTGTTTCATACATAAAGAAGATTTAAGTTAATCAGGAGATGTATGGCTAGTATGTCTATACATAAAGTTGATAGGAGCAGATGGGAGACATTCTTGGCAGGAAGCAAGAATGGAAATTGGAGAGGTGTTGGCCATAGTTTTCCAATATTTTCTCGACTCAAGGTGGTGCCAGAGGATTGAACTGGCGAGTTTTGAGAAGATTTGCAGCTTGGGTTGAGATTCTAGAGGTAAGTTTGCTCGCTGAGCTAGAAGGTTCGTTTTTAGACATATCACCACCATACTAGGTAACGTCTTCAGTGAGCCTCTGGATGAAGCGCTGGTGATGTAGCCCGCATTCTATTTACTACGTGTTTGTTTCCGTGGGTTGGTGATGTCATTTCCGGTTTTTTTTCTCAGAGAGTGGTAAATGGGATCCAAGTCAGTGTCGTTGATCCAACCGGAACTCTATCAACAAACGCATTGACTTGGATCCTGTTTACCACCCCCTGAGAAAAAGAACTGGAAATGACATCACCACCAAAGGAAATGACATCACCAACCCAAGGAAACATAAGCACGTAAATAGAAAGCGGGCGACACCACCAGTGCTTCATCCGGAGGCTCACTGTAGACGTTACTTAGTGTGGCGACGAAACGTCTGACCATGAACCTTCCAGCTCAGTGAGCAAACCTACATCTAGAGGATTGAATAATTGTAAATAATAGGCCCTTCTTCAAACAAAAGTGGAAGGATCAGACCAGCAATTACAAGCAGTCAGTTTAACATTAGTCAAACAAGAGCAGAAATTGCTGGCAAAACTCTGCAGCCCTGTGGGGATAAAGTGGAGTTAATATTTCAAATGTGGTGACTCCTTATCAGAACTGTTAACCTTTTATTTCTTTAGATGCTGCCAGGGCTACTGAGTTATACCAGCAATTTCTGTTCTTATTTCAGATCTCCACATTGTTTTAGTTTAATCTTGGTGGTGGCAGAGCTTTGAGGAAAAAAAAATATTAGTCTCTTGTGTAGTTAAGGATAGCCAGCAAAGTTTTATGATGAGCTAAAAAGGAGGGTTGATGAGCGTAATGGTATTTATATGGTGTACACAGACTTCCAAAGGGCTTTTCATAAAGTGCTGGACAGCAGGTTTTTATGCAAAGCAGGAACACATGGAATAAAAAGGACAGAAGAACATGGCTGCAAAATTGGCTGAAACTGAATTTTACTTAAGGTACTGTGGATACAGGAAATCTGAAACAAATAGGATCCTGGAGAAACTCAGAAGGTCTGGCCATATATATGGATAGAGAAAGAGTTAAGGTTTCAAGTCCGATGTGACAACTTAAGAACGTAATTTAATCTTAATCTTCAGAACTTGTTAATTTAACAAGGTGTCTTTCACTGAAGTACAAACACCACACTGTAGTTTTGGTTTTAACAATAAAACAAGCTGATTACCAAATCAATGAAGATGAAATTGAATAAACTAAACTATTCACACAATATAATTTGAAAGACTTTGAAACACGTGGTAAAATATTCCATCTCTCCCAACCACACCCATTTATAGCTCTCAAAACAGAGTGAGTTTGCTTCTCTGTCAAATCTAAAGATTGGCTTGATGATTTCTTTTGATTCCTAGTTCTGAGTGTTTGATCCCCCTTTTCTTGAGCCGCACAACTGAGTTTAGACTTCCTCAGCTTAGAATGACCCCTTCAGAGTTCTAACCAAACACTTCTGGTCTGAAACGTTCCAACTGAACTCCTTACGTTTTGAGTAACTTATTCCTGAACAGTTCTAAACTATCTTCTTTAGGAGCACTTGTTTTACATATCTGACGTGCACAAGGACCTCTTGAAAACTGAAACCAAAAGGTTTTCTGTGTAGGTGTTCCCGAAGCAAAAAAAAAACACTCGATCCTTGAAATTGAAGGCAGCCTAATGCTCTTCATTGTGTAGTCTGTCCAACCATAAAAACTGTCCTATTGCAAATAATTACCAAATTGAACTCCAGGAACACACTAACTCATTTGAAAAAAAACTCCCAAAAACGCAAGTTGCACAGGAATAAGGCATTCATTCACATAATCACAACCTCTCCTCCAGCTAGTATAGGGTTTGCATTAATCTTGGAATTTTATAATATATTATTTCAGATTGATTCAGAGAATTGATGTGCATGTGCCACATGCTAAATCTAGATAGAAACCCTAGCCATTTATACACTTACTGAATTTTGATTGTATAGTGTGGTTAATGAAGTAAATCTGCATTGACCCATCTTGATATGACTTAGAAAACCGACACAATAATTGAATATGCCAGCCTTGGGATTTTACAATTCTGCAATTCATTTGGTAGTGGCATCCAAACTGTCTGTGCTTAGAATTCCAGTTTTAAACAAGAAGGGGTAGGGGCAATTCCATTTAGCTCCTATGCTTTCTCTGCTGTTTAACATGGTTATAGAGCATATATTACCTCCCCTTCACTTCTCTGCATTCATTCTATTAGATTCCAACTATCCATTAATCTTGAATATATTCAACAATGGAATTCCAAAGTTGCATAATGCTTCGAATCATTCCATTTCTCCTCCTCTTGATCAAAATGGCACAGTGTCTCACTGGTTTCCGACTATGCCCGCTAGATCTAGAATCTTCAGAGTGGAATAAACATTGAGAGGTGTGTAGGGTGAGGCAGATTTTAAAAAAAAGTTTGTCTGTGCATCCAAGGGACTTAAAGCTTTGTAGAGGTGTAAAACTAAGAGGTCTGAAGGTAGCTTTATTGATATTAAGGAAATTGTATAAAAGACAGAGTTAGAACTAAAAATAATGAATAGGTAACGACAGCAGAATGTTGTAGACATGTTAAGATGTCATGGATTGATTTTAAATGTACTAGGTTCTGTGAGTTAGTGAGCAACTGGGACTTAATTCTGCATGAAGTGGAGGAAGGTAAAATTTGAAGTTGAAGTTTGTGGAGATTGGGAGGATAGCTGCTAGACACTAAAATTAAATCGCGAGGTAAAAGTATCGATTGGGCTTTTGAAGCTGTTGAAGTTGGTAGTGTTTCTAAGGCGGACACGTGGTTTTGGTGAGAGTAGGTTTGGAGTTTCAAGTTTTGGGATGAACAAGACATTAAGGCTTCTCATGTGCTCAGTAAGTGATTGGGAAGGCGGGTAGATTGCATGCAAGGGAGTGCAGCTTAACACAAGGTTGAAGATGTTTCCATTGCTAAGAGAGATAGGACCTGAGGGCACAGCCTTAGAGTAAAGAGAAGACCTTTTTAGAACAGAGATAAGGAGAATCTTCTTCAGCAGCGAGAGGTAAATCTATGGACTTCATTGCCACAGAAGGCTGTGGAGTATATTTAAGACAAGATAGGTTCTTGAGTATCAAGAGTTAAGGGGAGAAAGCAGGAGAATGGGGTTGAGAAGCTTATCAACCAAGATTGAAGGCAGATCAGACTGAATGGTCTGAATAGCCTAATTTCTGCTCCAATATCTTATGGTCCTAATGGCTCTGATTTTCTGTACTTAGTTGTAGGGTATATTAACTCATCCACAACTAGAAATCTGAAGGGTACCGGGGATGTTAATGAAGTGGCAAAGCAGTGTTGTATGTCATCCCTGAAATACTGAACATCATTCCAGTGGATGTTCATACAGAGACATGATAGATCCTTGGAGAATTTAGGAAAAGCAAAGTGCAAGTAGGTAGGGACAAGCATAATTATCAAAGGATCTGTGTCTGAAAAAGTAAACTTCTAGCCACAGTGCACACCAAAAATAATGCCATTTGTCAGGGATAAAAAGTTTGACCAGGAATACTTGTACTTTGGCTTAATTTGAGTATTTCCAAATAATATTACTAATTTTTTTGGTATGCAGACATCCATGGTCTCTGCATTCTAGTGGGTTTGGAAACCAGAAGTTAATGCATCTGCATACTAATTTTCATGCAAGGAGCTTTGGAGCAGCTGCATAACGCACTGTTTAGATGGAACATTCCTTCCAAATGGGTAAAGGATATGAAGATACATATTATGGCTGATATATTTGTACATTCTGGAGAAGTACTTCTCAAACCTTTTCCCATTGGCCTTTTTTCGAGATTTGAAAATTGTTTAAACTCCTTTGTTAGAAGCTGGAGAACAGGGTGGGTGGATAAGACTGATGAGAGCAGGAGGAAGGGCTATCAGCGATTGATGTCTCAGAGCTCATGGTCCCCAGATTTCAACTCTTATCTCCACCCTAAGTTAGGAATTTATGCTCTAAGGCATTTAAACCAAGGATTTTGGGTAGCTGAAGTTTTTTAAAAAAAAAATGTAGTCTTCATTATTCCAGTTGTTATTTCTCTCAGCTTAACTTTTATTTGCCCTTCAAAATATCGTAGAGCTCACCGTTCTTTTATATATCATGCTTCAGGTAGAATGGCTAGCCGCTAACTCTATTGTTTAAGATTTTTCCTCCTGAGGTTTTTACACACTTGATGCAACTGCAACATCCCAACATTTGTGAACAAGCAACCAAATTTATTAAGCACAATACAGTACAATACAAGCTAGGTGACCCCCTTTGATTCTCTTCACAGGCATGCGAAAATGAGGCTCTGAACAAAGAAAGCACATTCCCTTTATGCAGGTCAGTTGCAATGCTCACAGATACTGTGGCCACATTCCCACAGTAACATGCCACTCAAGACAACCCCCAGTTGCTCACAGTTACCCAGGTACAATGGCAAGGTGAGATCTACCCTAATCCTGGGGAATCATTATGCAGATGATTTCTGGACTCCGTGCTTTCCCAAGACAATACGGGTATAACATGCCTCTGGCCAGAGAGCATTTCTGAATGGAAGAGATTGAATTGATGGTTTAACTTGACAGTAGCTTGGGAGTAATGTCTAAATGAAGTGTAAATTACAATGGATAGTCATCCGCATACTTTCATGGCTTTTGTCCCCACCCAAAGACAGTGCAGTTTAACCCTTTAATATCAAATGAATGTCTAGAGAATCGCAGGTATTGGTTAAAATGTCACATTCGAGTTTAATATCTTCTGATAGTGCATGACATTAGAAACCTGAAAGTCCATCACTCACGTCCAGGTTCCAAAATTGTGAACTGATCGGTCAATTTGTGTTAAATTAGTGACCCTCCTGTGTTGAAGATGACTAAGTTTTCTTCAACAATTTGTGGATTCAAAGTTTGGGTGAAGATTTGTAGCTCGGGTGCTCGTTGTTGTGGTTCTGTTCGCCGAGCTTGAAATTTTTGTTGCAAACGTTTTGTCCCCTGTCTAGGTGACATCCTCAGTGCTTGGGAGCCTCCTGTGAAGCGCTTCTGTGGTGTTTCCTCCGGCATTTATAGTGGCCTGTCCCTGCCGTTTCCGGTTGTCAGTTTCAGCTGTCCGCTGTAGTGGCCGGTATATGGACCCAATATACCGGCCACTACAGCGGACAGCTGAAACTAATTGATACTCAGTCTTAACAATGTTGTGCAGGAGAGAGATCCAGATTTACTCTAGTTTTGGTGAAAAAGGTGTTTCTGACATCACCTACCAGTGAACTGCAAATAGAACATAGAACAGTACAGCACAGAACAGGCCCTTCAGGTTGAACTCCATCTGCCACCTCTCAGCCCATCTCTGCATCCTGTCAATGTCCCGCTGCAGCCTACAACAGCCCTCTATACTGTCAACGACACCTCCAACCTTTGTGTCATCTGCAAACTTGCTGACCCATCCTTCAATCCCCTCATCCAAGTCATTAATAAAAATTACAAACAGTACAAATCCAAGGACAGAGCCCTCACCACTGACTTTCAGGCAGATTATTTTCCTTCTACTACCACTCGCTGTCTTCTGTCGACCAGCCAATTCTGTATCCAGACAGCTAAGTTCCCCTGTATCCCATTCCTCCTGACCTTCTGAATGAGCCTACCATGGGGAATCTTATCAAATGCCTTGCTGAAGTCCATATACACCACATCCACAGCTCGACCCTCATCAACGTTTCTAGTCACATCCTCAAAGAACTTGATAAGGTTTGTGAGGTATGACCTGCCCCTCACAAAGCCGTGTTGACTGCATTTAATCAAGCCATGCTCTTCCAGATGGTCAAATCCTATCCCTCAGAATCCTTTCTAACACCTTGCAGACAACAGACATGAGACTGACTGATCTGTAATTGCCGGGGATTTTCCTATTTCCTTTCTTGAGAGGAATTGCATTTGCCTCTCTCCAGTCCTCAGGTACGATTCCAGTGGAGAGCGAGATGCAAGTGGCGAAGTAATTGCATTTCTCGTTTCCCACAGCAGCTGAGGACAAAACTGGTCCGGGCCTGGCGACTTGTCAATCTTAATGTTTGACAAAATTTTCAGCACCTCAGCTTCCTCTATCTCTATCCGTTCCAGCATGCACACCTGCTTTCATTCACTACAAAGTTCGTTTCTTTCGTAAAGACAGAAGCAAAAAACTCATTTAGGGCTTCCCCTACCACCTCAGACTCCACACGCAAATTCCCTATGCTATCCCTGATCGGTCCTACTCTTTCTTTGACCATTCTCTTATTCCTCACATAAGTGTAAAATGCCTTTGTGTTCTCCCTAATCCATTCTGCTAAGCCTTTCTCGTGCCCCCTCCTGGCTCTCCTCAGACCATTTTTGAGCTCCTTCCTCGCCTGCCTGTAATCCTCTAGAGCTGAGCTTGTCCCTAGCTTCCTCCACCTTATGTAAGCTACCTTCTTCCTTTTGACAAGAAGCTCCACCGCTCTTGTCATCCAAGGTTCTTTTATCTTACCCCTTCTTGCCTGTCTCAGAGGGACATATTTATTCATCACTCGTAACAACTGTTCCTTAAACAGTCTCCACATGTCTATAGTGCCTTTACCATGCAACAATTGCTCCCATTCCATGCTTCCTAACTCCAGTCTAATTGTATCATAGTTTCCTCTTCCCCAATTAAATATTCTCACATTTTGCCTAATCCTCTCCTTCTCCATAGCTATGTATAATGTGAGGCAGTTGTGGTCACTATACAGGAAAGCCACACACACAGACCAAGTCCTGAACTATGAAAGCAACCACCCCAAAACACACAAACGAAGTTGCATCAAGACACTATTCAAAAGGGCCACAACACACTGCAGCGCACCAGAACTGCAAAAAGAGGAAGAGGAACACCTGTACAAGATATTCGCCAAAAACGGATACCCGTGCAATTTCATCAACAGATGCCTAAGAGAAAGACAACGGAACGAGGACATGCCGCAACCCAAAGGACTAGCCACAGTACCATACATCAGGAGCATTTCAGAACTGACAGCCAGACTACTGCGACCACTAGGACTTATAACAGCACACAAACCAATAGCCACCCTCAGACAACAACTCACCAGAACGAAGGACCCGATACCCAGCATGAGCAAAACTAATGTAGTGTACAAAATCCCATGCAAGGACTGCACAAAACACTACATAGGACAAACAGGAAGACAGCTAATGATCCGCATCCATGAACATCAACTAGCCACGAAACGACACGACCTGCTAGCCTTAGTAGCCACACACGCAGACGACAAGCTACATGAATTCGACTGGGACAACACTACCATTATAGGGCAAGCGAAACAAAGAACAGCCAGGGAATTCCTAGAAGCATGGCACTCATCCACAACCTCCATCAACAAACACATCAACCTGGACCCAAAATACCGGCCACTACAGCGGACAGCTGAAACTGACAACCGGAAGCGGCAGGGACAGGCCACTATAAATGCCGGAGGAAGCACCACAGAAGCGCTTCACAGGAGGCTCCCAAGCACTGAGGATGTCACCTAGACAGGGGACGAAACGTTTGCAACAAAAATTTCCAGCTCGGCGAACAGAACCACAACAAAATGCTCTCCCACCACAACATCTGATACCTGTCCCGGCTCGTTTCTGAGCACCAAGTCTAGAAAGGCCTCTCCCCTTGTCGGCCTGTCAACGTACTGAGTTAGGAAACTCTCCTGAACACACCTTACAAAAACAGCTCCATTCAAATCTTCTGCTCGAAGGAGGTTCCAATCAATATTGGGAAAGTTAAAGTCACCCATTACAACAACCCTACTACGTCCACACTTTTCCAAAATCTGCCGACCTATGCTTTCTTCAATCTCCCTGCTGCTATTGGGGGGCCTGTAGTAAACCCCTAACGAGGTGACTGCTCCCTTGCTATTCCTAATTTCCACCCATACTGACTCGGTAGGCAGATCTTCCTCGACAGTGGCAGCTTCTGTAGCTGTGATACCCTCTCTGATTAGTAGTGCTACACACCCTCCTTTTTTTTTCCCCCCCTCCCTATTCTTTTTAAATGCTTTAAACCCTGGAACATCCAGCAACCATTCCTGCCCCTGAGAAACCCATGTGTCTGTTATGGCCACAACATCATAGCACAAGGTACTGATCCATGCTCTAAGTTCATCACTTTTATTCCTGATACTCCTTGCATTAAAGCAAACACACTTTAACTGATCCCTTGGTTCCTTCCCAGGAAAATCCTTCCCACTAGCTGGTCTACCTCTTGCTATTGCCTCATCTGCATCAACTCTCACCTCAGGTATACAGCTCAGGTTCCCACCCCCCTGCCATACTAGTTTAAACCCTTTCGAACTACTCGAGCAAACCTTCGCCCAGGACGTTGGTCCCCTTCCAGTTCAGATGCAACCCGTCCTTCTTGTATAGGTCCCACCTTCCCCAGAAGGCATCCCAATTATCTACATATCTGAAGCCCTCCCTACACCAGCTGCGCAGCCACGTGTTAAGCTGCACCCGCTCCCTGTTCCTTGCCTCGCTATCTCGTGGCACCGGTAGTAAACTAGAGAACACTATTCTGTTTGTCCTGCTTTGCAGCTTCCATCCTAACTCCATGAAGTCACTCTCTATATCCTCAATCCTTTTTCTGGCTATATCAGAAGTGCAAATATGTAACACGATTTCTGGCTGTTCTCCCTCCCCTTTTAGAACCTTATACACCCGATCGGAGACGTCTTGGACCCTGGCACCAGGGAGCCAACATACCTTCCGGGAATCCTGATCCTGACCACAAAATCTCCTGTTGATTCCCCTAACTATCGAGTCCCCTACCACGAGTACTTTTCTATTCTGTCCCCTTCCCTCCTTTGCCACAGTATCAGGCTCAGTGCCAGAGAACTGACTACTATGGCTTTCCTCTGATAGGTCATCCTCTCCAGCAGTATCCAAAACGGTATACTTATTGCTGAGGGGAATGTCCACAGGGGATCTCTGCACTGTCTGTCTGTCCCTTTTCCTCCCCCTAACTGTAACCCATCTAACCTTGTCCTGAGCCTGAGGAGTGACCAACTCCCAGTAACTCCTCTCAATTACCTCCTCAGCCTCCTGAATGATCCGTAGTTCATCCAGCTCCAGTTCCAATTCCCTAACACTGTTTTCTGGAGCTGGAAATGTTACGACCTCGTGGTGTAAAGTTGGCAGAGTCACAGAAGACCATAGTGCTGCGCTTTCATTTGAAAGACACAACTGGTGGGGTTTAACCTGAGGGTCATCGTGCCTGAGACGAGGGGCAAAGTTGAAAAGGAGACTGTGTTTAATGGTGACCTCAGCTGCTGAGGGAATTGAACTAGTGCTGTTGGCATCACTCAATGTAGTAAACGAGCCATCTAGCCAACTGAGCTAACCGACCTACTGGGCATGTGTGCTGTCAATTGTCCCTCGCTGTTCCTGGAGTTGTATGAAATGTTAGTTATTTTTAAGGTATGCACAGTACCTCAGTTTACCTGACTTGGAAACCAAAGGTAACAGAAAGCACAGAGTAGATTTCTGCATTAAACAAGAATTAGTTAGTATAAGTATTTAGACTATAGCTACAGTAAACAAATATAAAACATTGATCTTTTTAACACTACTGCCAAAAATTCTAAATCTTTATAGAATTTCCTTACAGACAAATAAATCGGGGACATTGATTATTGATAGGTAGAACAGACCGGAAATTCTCTGCTTTCCCACTTTGATGTTGAGGTGATTCTTTGGCTAGTCATGCTTATGGTGTTGTCTTTCTCTGGAAGATTTCACTGGTTTGCAGGAAGTTCAGATTCACTTGGAAAATGTCTGCATAAATCCAAAAGATGTAGCTTACAACAACAATAGAAAGATTTGTTGTAAGTTTACACTCAGTTTCTTTTACTGCAGAGAACAGCCAGCTTCTGCTGGGGAGAACAAGTGCACATTCTTCTGCATCTTTCACTGTTTGTAATTTGTTTCCCATTCCAAAGTGCTGATTTACCTGAGGACCTATCAGCCTTACCTGTAAACAATTTCTCGGCACTCGATTGTCTGCACTTTGTAAGAATCCACAGTCACAAAAGCATAATACTGTGCCTCACTCTATTGCAAGCCCATAGATAACCTCACAATGCTGCACCTCTCTAGATTCCACCCTAAACATGTTAAAGAAGCCGTTGCCGACAGACAAGCCCTGTGTATACATAGGATCTGCTCAGATGAGGAGGAACGCAACAGACACTGAAAGATGCTGGAAGAAGCTCATAAGAACGGGACACAATGTTTAACTCATTGCCAGTTCTGATGTTTCACAATGAAAAACCACAATAATCTCCTCAGAAGACAGACGCAAGACACAACTGATAAAGTATCCTTTGTCATTCAATACTTCCCTGGATTGGAGAAACTACGCCATGTTCTTAGCAGCCTTCAGTGTATCGTTGATGACGACCATCTCGCCAAGATCATCCCTATGCCTCCACTTCTCACCTTCAAACAACTGTCAACTTTTAACAGGCCATCGTTTGCAGCAAACTGCCCAGTCTTCAGGATAGCATCGACCGCCACACCACACAACCCTGCCATGGCAGCCTCTGCAAGATATGTCAGATTTTTTGACATGGATATTACTATCACATCTGAGAACATCTCCCATGTACATGGCAGATACTCATGTGACTTGGCCAGTGTTGTCTACCTCATACGCTGCAGGCAAGAATGCCCTGAGGAACTGTTATTTGATGAGACCGTGAGACACTACGACAATGGATGAATTTACTCTGTGCAAAAATCGCCAGACAGGAATATTCCCTCCCAGTTGGGAAACACTTCAGCCTTCGATCTTCAGGCAAATCTTCAGGCAAAGCAGCCTTTGCAATACACAACAATGCAGAATCGCCGATCAGAAACTGATAGCCAAGTTCTACACATGAAGGTGGACTTGGTCTTGATATTGGATTCATGTCGTGCTAAATGCAACCTCATTGTCCTGTATCTGTAAAGTCTTCCTTACTGTCACATTCTGGCTATTGAGGGAGTGCAGCGTAGGTTCACGAGGTCAATTCCTGGAATGGTGGGACTACCTTACGCTGAAAGACTGGAGTGACTGGGCTTGTATACCCTTGAGTTTAGAAGACTGAGAGGGGATCTGATTGAGACATATAAGATTATTAAAGGATTGGACACTCTGGAGGCAGGAAACAGGTTTCCGCTGATGGGTGAGTGCCGAACCAGAGGGCACAGCTTAAAAATATGGGGTAGACCATTTAGGACAGAGATGAGGAGAAACTTCTTCACCCAGAGAGTGGTGGCTGTGTGGAATGCTCTGTCCCAGAGGGCAGTGGAGGCCCAGTCTATGGATTCACTTAAGAAAGAGTTGGATAGAGCTCTCCAGGATTGTGGAATCAAGGGTTATGGAGATAAGGCAGGAACAGGATACTGATTGAGAATGATCAGCCATGATCACATTAAGTAGTGGTGCAGGCTCGAAGGGCCTACTCCTGCACCTATTGTCTATTTTGATACCATCACCTTGACAAGGTTGTGGTCAAAGTGAGTACAATTTCACCATGAAAGAAACCCATAAACAGCTGGAGTACATATGGAGGGATATGGACCAATGGCAGGCATATGGGACTAGTTTTAAATAGTAAAAACTGGGTGGTGTGGGTAAGTTGGGTTGATGGGCCTGTTTACATTCTGTGATTCTGTAATCCACCTGAAATAGAAGATTCCGTTATATAATCAGAAGTTTGAGTACAGAATGCAACAGAGGTTTAATAAAGTTACATGACTGGATATTTTCTTTTCAAAAAACTTTTGTCCATCTGTATAATGCTAAAAGATAAGTATTTTTTCATTATTTTGAAATGAGGGTTGTACAGGCTGACTGAAATTATTGTAAAGAATATAAACTAAGCATCTGATGAATTGAACTTCTGTGAACAGAACCATCAATTGTGATTAGTTGTTGTCAATTCTGAGGAATTGCAGTTTTTGGATAGCCTTCTTTAGTGTTTTTGGTATGCTATAAGCATCAGCAATTCATTAGGATCGGTCTTGCTGAGACTGAGGAACAGGCTAAAAAATGAAAACTGTACACTTTCTATTTCGAAATGTTCTCCTTTAATTTCTGGATCAAGGTTTTGTACTTTATAAATTTGTTCACTGCTCTTCTATAATGCAGGTTGGGAGTGTCTGATCCAATGGAAACATTTACATTAAAGTTTTCACACAGCAGCTTACGATTACTCCCTGCTTAAAAAGTGTTCTTTACCTGAATCTAGCTGTCTGACTTACCAACTTAGAATATAGTAATCACTATGAATCAGTTAACAGATGCCTTTTTAATCAACAATTTTATTTCATTATGCTTCAACTTTACAAAACCTTGGTGTGGCCGCACTTGGGAGTATTGTGTACATTTCTGGTCACTGCATTGTAGGAAGGATGTGAAAACGTGAAAGCTTTGGAAAGGGTTTGAAGAAGATGTACTAGGTTGTTGCCTGATATGGAGGGCAGGCTGAGGTACTTAAGGCTGTTTTCGTTAGAGAGAAGAGGTTGAGAAGTGACTTAACTGAGACATGTAAGATAATCGAGGGTTAGATAGGATGGACAGTGAAAGCGTTTTTCCTCGGATGGAGATGGCTAGCATGGGGGGGGGGGGGACATAGCTTTAAATTGAGGGATGATAGATGTAAGGACAGATGTCAGAGGTGGTTTCTTTACTCAGAGTAATAGGGGTGTGGAAAGCACTGCCTGCAACAGTAGTAGACTCGCCAACTTTAAGGGCATTTAAATGGTCATTAGGTAGGCATGTGGATGAAAATGGAATAGTGTAGGATAGATGGGCTTCTGATTGGTTTCACAAGTCGGCACAGCATTGAGGGCCGAAAGGCCTGTACTGCGCTGTAATGTTCCATGTTCTATTAATGCCTATTTGCTTTTTCATGTACTAACGAGAGTTTAGCTTTCTGTTTCACATTCTCCATTATCTTCAGGATTTACTGGGCACTCTTTCTATGTCACAATTTTAAGTGGCTTTCCTACCATTTAGAATGAAACTGTGCATGCAGTTATTTGTATCAGGAATTCTGTTGTAAACGTTTTGCTATCAACACTGTTTGATGAAGTGAACCAGTTGACTCACTTAGTCCTTTTTTTAAAACTTGTGCTGCCATAGCCCAGGTTAAGAATTTAAAGAGAACTTTCAAGTTTAATTGCACATCTGCTGTGTACTTTGGATGTATTTTTTATTAAAATTTTATTTGAAGGCATTATCCTCTCCCAAATGTATGGGCTCAGATTGTATATTTTATTAGAACTATGGAAGTTAGTTGGCACCGATTGCTTCAGCTTTCTAACAGTTATTTCAAAATCCAGAAGGCACAATTTTCAAACTTATGCAGATAATGATTAAACTGAAAATAAGAATACCAACAATGTTGGAAACTTGAAATAAAAACAGAAAATGCTAGAAATAATCACAGGCCACGCAGCATTTGTAGAGAGAAAAAAACAGTTAACGTTTCTAGTTAATGACTTTTCGTCAGAATTGAAAGATTATCAATGTGATATGGTAATTCTGTTTCTTCCAGTGATTATATTGAGTTTTGGGTGTGCACCTGTTGTAATAAATACTGGGTACAACTTGTGTCTTCTGAAAATTTCAGGCAGTGTATCAACACGAGAGTAAGATTATCAGAGCCTTTCTCCTAATTGAAGTTCTATTTAAGAAAAAGATAAATAACTTCACTTTTGAAAGTACGCAAACTCAATCATCTATCTTTTGATGGTTTAGAAATGTGCACATTTCATTTAGTAATGCAGCTAGCAGAAATTGCTGAATTCAGATTTGTTTTTTGTGATAATGCTGTCAGATCCAGTACTTCTCTCTTTTGGTACCTGCTTGCCTTTACCATTTACTGGGCATAGACTTCATGCTTCTTTTCCTCTAACATCAAATATCAAATTGTTTCTGATTTACATCTGGAATTCTTTCAGTTTTTATCAGACATCCTGCAGTGAGTTAAAGCATTGCATCCAGCCTGAAATCCTGGCAGCAAATCCATCATACTAAAATTTTCTCTGTGAAATACCAGACCAAAGGTTGTGGCTACTACCATGTTGTCAAATGCTAGCAGTATCAGTAAGGTTTTATCCCCCACATGGTACAGTTCCCTTTTTGTTTTCTCTGTTCATTCACAGGATGTTGTTTTCATTGACTGGGCCAGCATTTATTGGCCATCCTGAGTTGTGCTTTAAAAGGTGATGTTGATTTGACTACTTGAACTTGTACAGACCATTTGTTATCGGTGTGCCTCCAGTGTTGGGGGGTGAATTCCAGGACTTTTGACAAACAAAAGAGAAGGTTAAATGAACATTGCTATGCCAGCTATACCACACAGGCCAGTGGTTAGCATTCCTTGAGCTAACAAAATAGTTTTCATCTGCTGCAAATTGATTTTATGTGGAATTTGAGTATTTACTGACCTGCATTTCCAACATTACAGTGACTAAATTCAGAAGTAATTCATTGCTTTGGGCAGTTTTGAGGTCATAAATGGTATTATATAGATCTCTACAAACTGTATAACTAAGTAAAATAAGGCTATATTTTTGACAGAGTAGTAGCCTGCGGAGGTTGAAAGGTGCCTGTCAAGGATTTCATGTGGTATAATCTGTACATTTAGACAATTTTAGCTCCTTGCTTGTAGTTTGGGAAGCTAAAACTTGGAAAAGGCTTGGAAAGACACTGGTACATAGAAAGACAAGGCATAATATGTATCTTATGGCTTTATGGCAGATACTAAAGACGCAATACATATGTAGCATGAGGGATGTAAAAAGTGCAGGGAGGTCATTAAAATGAACTTAAGAAAACAAAGGAAGTACTGGCAGTGGAAAGAAAAGGAAAAACCTAAATTTGTTTCTGTAAATACATGAAGAGCAAAAGAATAATTAGAGAACGTGTAGAGTCCATTAGGGACTATAAAGGTGATCTATGTGATGGCCTGCAAGACACGGGCAAAGTTCTCAAAGAACACTTTCAGTTTTTGCAGTAGAAAAGCATTGTGCAAGTATAGACATCAATGTATCAAATATTACTGGAGAGTAACACAGAGAAAGGAGGAGCTACCAGGTTTAACAGTGTTAAAAGTGGATAAATCCACTAGCCTGGATGAGATTTATTCCAGGCTGCTGAGGGAGGCAAGGGAAGGCATATCAGAAACCCTGGAAGTAATTTTCAAATCCCTTTCTCCACGGGTAAGGCATCGGAGGACTAAAGAACAACTAATGACCCCTCATTAATTTTCAAAAAGGGAGGAAAGGATAGGTGAGGAAATCACAGGCAGGCAGTCAGTCTAATGTCTGTGTTAGGAAAGTAGTTTTAAAGAATTGAGGGGTAGAAAATGTCGGCACTTTAAGAGATATGGATTAATTGGGAATGGCATGGATTTGTTAAGGGAAAATAGTGTTTGAATTTAATTAAATTTTTTGAAGTAATCAAACATATTGATGGCGGTAATGCATTTAATCATGTCTACATGACCTGCAGCAAGGCTTTCAGTATGTCTCTTGTGACAGAATGCTCAAGAAAATAAGAGCCCATAGGATCCAAGACACAATGACATTTTGAAACCAGATTTGGCTGAGACATTTAGCAGGGGGTGGTGATCGAAAGATATGTGACTGGAAGTCTGTTTCCACTGGAGTTCTGCAGGCTCGAGTGATAGGGGCCCATGCTGTTGGGTATACTTGGGTTTAGACTTGAGTTAAGCAGTGTGATTGAGAAGTTTGTGGTTGACATGAAAATTGGCAAGGTGGTAAATGGTGAGGAAGAGAGCTGTAAAGAGCTGGAGGACATCAATATTACTGATCAAATGGGTAGAACGGTGATGAATGGAAGTATGAGGTAATACAAATTAAGGTGGACTAACAAGGCTTGGGATCATGACATGTACAAGACCCTAGAAAGCATTAAGATCCAGGGACCTTCATGTGCATATTCAGGAATCCCTGAAGGTAGCAGGGCATGTAGAAAAAGTGGTTAAGGCATTTGGGATACTTGCCTTTATATTGCAGGAGCAGGAAAGATGTGCTGGAACTGTATAAAATGCTAGACGAAAGTGAGGACTGCAGATGTTGGAGATTAGAGTCGAGATTAGCGTGGTGCTGGAAAAGCACAGCAGGTCCGGCAACATCTGAGGAGCAGGAAAATCAACGTTTTGGGCAGGAGCCTTTTGTCAAGAATGAGGCTGAGAGCCTCTGGGGTGGAGGAATAACTGGGAGGGGGTGGGGCTGGGGAGAAAGTAGTTGAGCGTGCAGTAGGTGGATGGAGGAAGGGTTAAAGGTGAGAGGGTGGAGCGGATAGGTGGGAAGGAAGATTGACAGGTGGGACAGGTCATGAGAATGGTGCTGAGCTGGAAGTTTGGAACTGGGGTAAGGTGGGGGGAGGGGAAATGAGGAAACTGGTGAAGTCCACGTTGAGGGCTTCCCATCTATCCACTCCACCCTTCCCACCTATCCCAGATGGACCAATGGGCTGAGAAATGGCAGATGGAGTTTAATTTATATAAATGAGGTGCTGCATTTTGGGAAAGCAAATCTTAGCAGGGCTTCTACACTAAATGGTAAGGTCCTAGGGAGTGTTGCTGAACAAAGACCTTGGAGTGCAGATTCATAGCTCCTTGAAAGTAGAGTCGCAAGTAGATAGGGTAGTGAAGAAGGCATTTGGTATGCTTTCCTTTATTCGCCAGTGTATTGAGTACAGGAGTTGAGGTCATGTTGCGGCTGTACAGGACATTGGTTAGGCCACTTTAGGAATATTGCGTGCAATTCTGGTCTCCTTCCTATCGGAAAGATGTTGTGAAACTTGAAAGGGTTCAGAAAAGATTTACAAGGATGTTGCCAGAATTGGAGGATCTGAGCTACAGGGAGAGATTGACTAGGCTAGGGCTGTTTTCCCTAGATTGTCGGAGACTGAGGGGTGACATTTATAGAGGTTTATAAAATCATGAGGGGCATTAGGTAAATAGACAAAATCTTTTCCCTGGGGTGGGGGAGTCCGGAACTAGAGGGCATAGGTTTAGGGTGAGAGGAGAAATATATAAAAGAGACCTAAGGGGCTACGTTTTCATGCAGAGGGTGGAATGTGTATGGAATGAGCTGTGAGAAGAAGTGGTGAAGGCTAGTACGATTGCAGCATTTAAAAGGCATCTGGATGGGTATGGGCCAGGTGCTGGCAGGTGGGACTGCGTTGGGTTGGGATATCTGGTTGGCGTGGACAAGTTGGACCGGAGGGTCTGTTTCCATGCTATACATGTCTATGACTCTACGTGTGAATGGATTAAAACACAGAAACATAATTAACTAAAGGTTGGGATTTTGTTGTGATGCATTTAACTTAGATGTGTCCCACTGCCAAGAGGCAGCATTTGCTCTGAACTGGATTAGTTTCTCAAATGCTTCTGTGTGCTAAGCATTATTGGAATTTTAAAAGTCTGTGTAATTTTACCAGATGCCACATGTATCAACAATCATGGGATCAAGCTCCCCTACAAATTATGTACACTTTGTAGTGACACTTCAGCACAGCATTGTTAGACAGATGTGTTGTCTCTTGGATGAAATGTTGAATGTAGGTTTGTGTTTTGGTCAATCCCTGCCATTGAAAAGCATTAACTAACCACTTGTTTCATTTCTATTCAGAAATTGAAAGATCACAGTCTAAATTTTCAAGTTTGTTGTTTGTGGTGTTGGTGACGGTGATTCTCAACAGGATAACTTGATGCATTAACAATAATAATTGGCATTAACTGTAATTGCATTGAAAAAGCCAGTGTGTTTAAGTTTCTATTTATCTTGCACTCCTGCTATTGACTTACCTGTATTGATTTTCAAAAGAGAAGTTTTGAGTCACTTAAGAAATAGCACATTCTAGGAAAATCTGTAACAAGCCTGTTTCAAATTCTTTCAGTAGGAATATACATCACTGCAGCCTGCCTTCCCCTTCACAAATAATGTAACCATAGACTCATCGTAAGCATGTCCATGAGAAATTGAATTATAGGAATTAACAGCATAGAAAGAGGCCACTCAACATGCAGCTACCTAAACCTTGTGTTGAAGCTGCTCACTCATTTCTGTTTCCATAACAGTTCCCTGTACCTTTAGTGTGTCACCTTTCAGTTGCTATTCATTTCCCTTCATAATTATGCTGCTGCTGAAATGGCTACTTGAGCTGAAGTAACTCAAATTCCTGTTGGAATGCTAACAATTTTCCATTCACGTAATGATGCTTGAGTGTTTGTGGATATACCAATTAATCTGAACAGTTTTTGCTATTTGTCATAAGTTGAAACATTTTTGAGTTCTTCCTTTTGTTTCACAATCAAAAATTAACCTTTTAATCTTGTCACAATGCATTTCTAAACTTGAACACCATTACTCCCAGGGTCATCCCAAAAATCTAAAGACTTGATCAGATTATTCAAAGTCCCAAGTTTACCCCTCAGATGAACTTGGGTTCGCAGAAAGCACTGACCAGGTTTCTCTATTTAATAAGAAGCTACCACTGGTTGTAAAGAAATCAATTCTAACCACAGGCAAACAAAACTATTAGTAACACAAAACCCTACTAGCTAAAACTCTAACCCCCTCTTAAAGCCATTAGACACGTAGATAGACACAGGCAAACACTCATTTCCCTCCACTCATAGCATACATAGTTCAGTCACTCCAGTGCACCGGATTCGTTGAGGTATCCCTTTCATTATCAAGATCTTCAGATCTGATCACCTTATGCTTTTCAAGTTCTTTACTGTAGACCCAGGGCAATTGAAACTGATTGTTAAGTTTCATAATCACTGATTAGCGGTAACAGCTTGTAGCAAATGATGGAAGAGAACAGCTAGATATAAGAGGATGAGAATGCAAGTAGTAGGAGTCAGGAATAGGCCATCCGGCCCATCGAGCCTGCTCCGCCATTCGATAAGATCATGGCTGAGCATTTCGTGGACTCGGCTCCACTTACAACACACAATAACCTTTACTTCCTTTAATGTTCAGAAATCTATCTTTGCCTTTAAAAGTATTCAATGATGTAACCTCACCTGCTTCACTGGGCAAGGAATCCCACAGATTCACAACCCTTGAATCCTCCTCAACTTAGTTCTAAGTCTGCTCCCCCTTATTTTGAGGCTCTGCCCCCTAGTGTTAGTTTCACCCACCAGCGGAAACAACCTTCCTGCTTCTGTCTTATCTATTCTCTTCATAGAACATAGAACATTACAGCGCAATATAGGCCCTTCGGCCTTCGATGTTGCATTGACCTATAGTACCAATCTGAAGCCATTTTCACTATTCCATTTCCATCCAATGACCATTTAAATGCCCTTTATGCTGGCGAGTCTACTATGATGCAGTGCATTCCATGCTGCTACTACTGAGTAAAGTAACTACCTCTGACATCTGTCCTATATCTATCACACCTCAGTTTAAAGCTATGTCCCCTCGTGCTAGCCATCAATATCGGGGGAAAAAAGGCTCTCGCTGTCCATAATTTTATGTTTCCACAAGACCCTCCATCCCACTCCATTCTTTTAAATTCCTATGCATAGTCACAGGCTAATCAATGTCTCCTCATAAGCCAACTGTCTCAATTTCAGAATCAACCAAGTGTACCTCCTCTGCACCCCCTTCAGTGCCAGTACATCCTTTCTCGAGCAAGGAGACCAAAACCCCACACACTACTCCAGGTGTGGCCTCGCCAGTACCCTATGCAGCTGCAACCTAGCCCTGCTATTTCTAAACTCCACCCCAGAGCTTCCAGATTTTAGTATGTTTTTTTAAACAACAAAGAGACCCTTTCCCTTCTAATCTGGAGGTCTCTTAGCACCTGTCTTGTTTGTACACACTTGCCACCTACCAAGGTACCAATCAGAGTTGTCATGCTAATAACTCCTGACCTCCTCCACCTTGGTCCTGATTGCATAAACAAATCAGCAACCCATCTTGGGCAAAGCTTGCTCTGCACGCAGTCATGGAGCTGTTGGTGTCTTAGCATTATCCCTCGTCACTTGAACAAAGCAACAGTCAAAACGCAGCTCACAATGAGTTTCAGTAAATTATTTTTAAAAGTGCAGCAATTCCTTGCACAGTCTTTAGTTTAAGTAATCTATTCCCTATTTTGATCCACAGTCCAAAATAAAAATGAAAGATGTGGTATTTATAATGCTTTATAATTAGACTCATTCCTGGAGCACAGAAGCAGAATATTGCTGATGGTGGAAATCTGAGGTACCATTATCCCTTTCATTCCATGATCTACAGCTTTTCTCACAAGCCTGTTGTGTGTGACACTGTATCAAATGCCTTTTGAAAATCCAAATAAACCACATCAACATATCCACTTCAATTCTTTGTCTCCACATCAAAAAAAAGTCCAGCCAGTTAATCAAACACAATTTCTCTTTTCGAAGTCTATGCTGGCTCTTTCTAAACAGCCACCTTTTATCATGTAACTATCAATTCTCTCCTGAATAATTGGACCACTGAAGTTAAATTGTTATTGCTGGATTCATCCTTAGACTTTATTGGACAGGGGTGTAATGTCTGCAATTCTTGATCCTTTGGTGCCTTCCCAGAGTCTAGGAAAGATTCAAAGATGATGGCTAATGCCCCTCCAACCTCCATTCTCACTTCAACAATATGTTTGGATACTTCCTTCTCTGTCACTATGGCCTGGGTAGCAGCTGCTCCTTGGTAAAGACAGATGTAAAGTATTCATTTAATGTCCCAATTATGCCTCTTGCCTCCATATGTGAAACCACTTCTTGGTCTCCAATCTGCCTTACTCAAGGTTGATCAGGTTTGTGCACAAGGGAGGTTGATGTAGTTTATAAGGATTTTAGCCAAGCTTTTGACAAGGTACCATATAGGAGACTGACTGAAAAGTTTAAAGCGTGAGGAATTCCGGGAAACACGATGAAATCGGTCAGAAACTGGCTTAGTAATAGAGGACACAAAGTAGTGGTAGAAGGCTGCCCGTGTGACTGGAAGCCAGCCAGTGGTGTACCACAGAGATTAGTACTGGGACCCTTACTGTTTGTTATATACATAAAAAAATGATATAGATGAAAAATATGGGGGAAATGTTAACCATGCTTACAGACAACTACTCTACCAGTGTTGGTGTCAGTAATGAAGACGATGGCTTTAGGTTACTGGAAGATATAAATAAGTTGATCAGATGGGCAGTGGCAGATAATATTTAACCTTGATTGAAGTAATGTGCTCAGTTCTGGTCTCGCTGTTCTCTGAGAGATGTTGTGAAACTTGAAAGAGTTCAGAAAAGATTGACAACGATATTGCCAGGATTTGAGCAATGGGGAGCGCTGAATAGACTGGGGCTATTCTCTCTGGATGATCAGAGGCTGAAGAGTGACCTTATAGAGGTGAATAAAATCATGAGGGGCATGGATAGGGTAAATAGCCATGATCTTCTCCCCATGGTGGGGGAGTCCACAATGAGGGGCGTAAGTTTAAGCTGAGAGAGGAAAGATTTAAAAGGGACTTGAAGGGGAACTTTTTCATGTGTATGGATTGAGCTGCCAGAGATCGTGATGGAGGCTGATACAATTACAGCATTCAAAAGGCATCTGGATGGGTATATGAATAGGAAGGATTTAGAGGATGTGGGCCAAATGATGGCAAATGGGACTAGATTAATTTAGAATATCTGGAGGAGTTGGACCGAACGGTGTCTTTCCGAGCTGTCCATCTCTACGACTCTAGAAAATAGTGTGGTGTGATGCATTTCGGAAGAAGATACAAAATGAGGGAGTGTTTAATGAATGACAAGACACTGGGTAGCCCAATGGAACAGAGATCTTAGGTCCCTGAAGCTGACACAGCAATGAATAGGTTAAGAAGGCATATAGGTCATTTGCTTTCATCAGTCGTGGCATAGAGTACAAGAGCAAAGAGGTAATGTGTGAGTTGTCCAGAACATTGATTAGGTCACAGCTGGAGTAATGTATGCAGATCTGGTCACCTCACTGCAAAAGGATGTGATAGGATTAGAGGGAATACAGAGGAGGTTTACCAGGACGTTGCCTGGGTTGGAGCAACTGAACTACAGGGAAAGACTAAGTTTGAATTGCTTTCTTCAAAGAAGAGAAGGCTCAGGGGAGAGATGATTTCAGGTTGAGGGGGGTGGATAGAGTGTGTAGGGAACAGCTGTTGTATTCTAGTTTTTTTGCAGTTTTTCTCCATTTAAATAATTCTTGGTTCTTTTGTTCTCCATTCAAAAATGAAGAACTTCACTTTTTCCCGCATTACTATTTACCAACATTTTGCCCGTTTACTTCAACTTTCAGTATCTCTCTGTAAATTGTTTGTGTCCCTCTCACACCTTGCCTTTCTACCTATTTTTGTGTAGTCTGCAAGTATTTACATTGTATTGGCTTCCTTCCTCCAAGTTATCAATACATGTTGTGGAACCTCACTGGTCACAGGTCACTAACCTGAAAAATAATCCTTTATTCCCATTTGCTGTTTCCTGCTCATTAACCAATTCTCTATCTATGTCAATATACTGCCACCAATAGTGTGGGTTCTTAGCTTATGACTTAACCTTTTTATTGCGGTACAGTTGGTTCCGTGATAACACGCGTTTCTTCAATGCAAATTGGCTTTAATGCAATTGAAGTATTTAGACAGTTATTTGTAGAATGCGAACTTTCCTTACCTGTTATTGGCTATAATGTAATTCTGGCCCCTTTAGTTTAAATGGTGTGGCTATTGCATGATTTTCTTAGAACGCGCGATTGCACAAAACAGAACTATTGCATGTAGCAGAACTGACTGTACCTCGTCAAAATGCTTTCCGGAAGTCCAGATGAAATATATCTACTGATTTCCCCTCTATTCGCTTTGGTTCAGGCTTCTTCAAAAAAAAACTTTAATAAATTAGTCGGACACTATTTCCCTTTCTTTGAGCCATGCTAACTCTGCTTGACTAGATTATGATTTCCCAAATATTCTGCTGTTGCTCCCTTAACAATTGGTGTGTTTCTCCAGAAATAGATGCTAAGTTACTTGTCCTATAGTTGGCTAATTTTTGCCTCCCTTCCTGTTGGTGTGCTTGTAGAATTCATTGGAGTTCCTCCTTATGTTATCTGTCGTCTTTTCTCATGATTCCTTTTTGCTACTGCAATCTTTTCGTGATCTCCTCTGAATCTTCAGTATTCCTTTTCATTATTGGTTTTATTTTCTACCAGATATCTGTGTTGAGCACAACTTCTTCTTTGATTTAATTTCTGTCACCCCAGTAATCCATGGCGCTCTGGATTTGTTGCCCTTCTGTTTTGTTTTGAGGGGGAACCTTAAGTGTACTTGAACCATGTCCTCTTTGAAGTATCCATTCTTCATGATTTATTTCTCCTGTCAGTCATTGTTTATTCCAGCTTGGCCTGGTTCCATTCTTGCCCCATTGATGCTAATCCTCCAGAAATTAATTATTCATATTGTCCTTTTCTATCATCCTCCTAAACCTTAAGGTACAGTGATCACTGTTTCCTAAATATTCTTCCACTTGACCTATTTCACCCACATCATTTCCAAGAAACAGATGCCGTAGTGTATGCTTTTTAGTTCGACAGGGTGCATACTGCTGGAGGAGATCTTTCTGAGCACAATCTTGGAATGTTTGCCCCTCCCTTCTCTTAGTGCTATCACTGTTCCAGTCTACATTTGAATAATTAAAATCCTTAGTAATTTCTCTACAATGTTGCCGTCTTGATAAGTTCCTTGTATGTTTGTCCCTCTATGTCCTTTGACTAGTTGGTGGACTAGAGAATGTGAACAAGCAATATAATTGCACTCTTTTTGTTCCTTCACTGTAGCCAGATTGATTCCTTCCTTGAACCCCCCTGGGGCATCCTGTGGCGCTGCAGTGATTTCCTCAACCAATACTGCCACCGGTCCTCCTTTCCTGTTTTTTCTGAATACTTCGTGCTCAGGAATATTTAACATGTGCTTTTCCTTTAGCCAGATCTTTATTGCCATCACATCATATTTCCATATGATAATCGGTGCTTTGAACTCCCCAATTTTATTTACTGTACTTTGTGCATTCACATTCACCTGATGCTGATTTAGACTTCATTACTTTTTCCCTTACTCCGACTTCGTCTATTAACATTCTATTTTATATATTCGTGTTATCTATCTGTCCAATATTTTTGTTCTCTGGTATTTTAAAACAATTAGACACCTCAGTGGTTAATTTCACTGAGACGTTTATTTCCAGACTTATAAAAAACTGAACTGAAATGTTTAAACTGTTGGGCCTGGCCTTGGGAATATTTGCCAAGGCTTCTGGATTATCAATCGTGTAAGAATTAGGTAACAGACCTAGAGTATACTGACAACGTGGGTAGGAAGGGAAAGTGCTGCATGGGATCTCTCAATCTTAATGCTAGTATGAAATGAGAAAGGAATATTGATCAGAAGCAGCTAAATCTTTCACTAAATGATTATAAACTATTGCAATTGAGCAGGAAAATGGCAAAATAAATTATGTTTTCATTACATATAACAATCATTTGTCAAAGGATATACAATGAATAGAATTAAGCTGCATGTTGGAGAGGAATCTGACAATAATAGTTTATGATAAGCTACGAATCTCTAACTTTCATACATATCCTGTTTGTTTTTTGAACCTGGGTTGCTAGGTTGGACAGTAAGAGCTTTTTTTTCTGGATGATGATGGCTAGCATGAGGGATGTAGCTGTAAATTGAGGGGTGATAGATATAAGACAGATGTCAGAGATAGTTTCTCTACTCAGAGTAATAGGGGTCTGAAACGCATTGCCTGCAGCAATAGTAGACTTGCCAACTTTAAAGGCATTTAAATGGTGATTGGATAGGCATATAGACGAGAATAGAATAGTGTAGGTTAGGTCAGCTTTAGATTGTTGTGCCGACCTGTAGAACCATCGAGGGCTGAAGGGCCTGTACTGCACTGTAATGTTTTATGTTCTATTGATGTCCTGGAGCAATGTTATTGAATAGAAATCACTTATGGGCCATAGGTGTGGCTATTGTGAAACAGTGCCACATGTCCCAGTTTGAAGAAAACGCCCAGCATGTAATACAGGTCAAAGGTTTTCATGCAAATGTTTGCTTAACATTCAGTGCAGAACTTTGCAGAACGAGTCTTTTTGACAAAGCTTGTATTTCTGCCATAACTTTACCAGATGATGCAAATGTCAGTGCAGCATTGAAATTTTTTGTCCTGTAGTTGCCGACAGTATGTTAACGTCAAGTGTGCAAGTCCTATGTAAGTCTGCATTTTCAGCAATCAATCCAATAATGTATAACAGATAGTGCCCTGCTCTCTCCCAAACACTGAATGCTGCTTCTGCATGCTTTGGAGTTACTTGTTAGCTTATTGACCAGAAATGCACTACATTGACACTGGTTGGTATTTTATCTCCATACAAAATTGTTATTTCTCTAGTATTGAAGTCCATCCTTTTCACCATTGTTAAAAGATAACCAATAAGCGCACACATTCCTTTTTCAGTTTACCATCCAGTGTAGAGAAAGTTTTTAAACTACACCTGAATTTGCATTTTACTAATTGTAGAATTCCCACAGTGCAGAAAGAGGCCATTTGACCCATTTGAGTCTGCACCAACCCTGAAAAGACCATCCAATCCAAACCCAGCTCCCACTCTATCCCCAAATTCCCATTCTTAGAGTGGCTAATCAATTTATCCTGCACAACCCAAGACACTACGGACAATTTAGCCAAACCAGTCCACATAACTTTCACATCTTTGGACTGTGGAAGAAAAGTTTAGCAGAAACCCACACAGATGTGGGAAGAATAGGTAATCTCCAACTGCAGTCCCCAAGCTGGAATCGAACCCATGTCGCTAGTACTGAGCCAGTAGTGCTAACTGTTGAGCCACAGTGCTGCCCATTTGTTCAGATCACGTTGTACCTTTGATAAAGTAAGACATTCCGAGGTGCTTCACAGGCAGTTTATAAAGCAGAGTACGACAACTGATCCTCAGAAAAGGAGATATTAGGTCAGAGACCTAAAGCTTGGTCAAAAAGGTTGTTTTTAAATAGTGCTTTAAAGGAGGTAAGCCAGACAGTGTTGCTGAGAAATGTAGGGAGAGTATTTCAGAGCTTTGAGCCAAGTCATCTGAAGGCTTGGCAACCATAGTGGAACAGTTCAAATTGGGGATATATAAGGGAAGAACGGAGTCGCATAGATATTTCTGCGGAATTATAGTGCTGATGGAGATTATGGGAATAGGGAAAGGTGAGGCCATAGAGATTTGAAAGCAATGCTGAGAACTTCAAAATCAAATCATTGCTTGTTTAGGAGTCACTATAGGCTAGTAAGCAGAGATCTGATAGCTGAACAGAACTTATTGCAAGGAAAGATCCTGTTGACAGAGTTTTGGAGCAATCTGTTCTCCTTGTGCAACTCTCACCTGCCCAGAAAGACATCCCAATGATCCACACGCCTGAAGGCCTTCCAACTCTTCAGCCACGTATTTAACTGTACTATCGTCCTATTTCTTCACCTCACTTGCACGTGGTACACTAATTAATCCTGGGATTATAAACACCGAGGTCCTGCTTTTCCTACCTGAACTCCCTTAGCAGGATCTCATTTCCCTTTTTGCTTATATTGTTGGTACCAATATGGACCACAACCTCTGGCTGCACAATCTCCCACTTCAGAACATCCTGTACTCAGAGCTATTCTTGACCCTGGCACCAGGGAGGCAAAACTCAATTCTGGAGTCTCCCTTGCAGTCACAGAAATGCCTATCTGTATCCTTGACTATAGGGTCCTTATCATCGTTTACTACTCATCCTCACTTGATAGAATCCCTACAGTGTGGAAGTAGGCTATTTGGCTTATTGAGTCCATGTTGACCCTCTGAAGACCCCAGACCCCTTCCCTATCCTTGTAACCCTGCATTTCCAGCCTGCACATCCTGGATGCTATGGGCAACTTAGCATGGCCAATTCACCTAACCTGTACATCTTTGGGCTGTGAGAGGAAACACAAGCAGGCACAAGGAAAATGTGCAAACTCTACACAGTCACCCGAGGATGGCATGTCAGCTGGGACCCTGGTGCTGTGAGGCAACAGTGCTCAGCATTGAGCACCACTCGACCCTCCCTGTTGTGGAACAGAGGCAGTTGTGCTGCCACTGACCTGGCTGCTGCCTGAGACCCTATTTTAGGATGTTCCTGTTTGAGAAGGGAATGATCACGTTTTCTGTCTGTGTGACCAGCTTGCTAAATGTCCTATCTATGACATCCTCAGACTCATGGATTCTCCACAGCGAGTCCGTCCGCATTCCTGGTGCTCCATTCAAAATATTAGGAGCTGCAGCTGAATATACTTTCTGTACACTTAGTCCATTGAGACTGGACGTCTCTCTGATTTCCCACATATTGCAGGAGGCAGATTCCGTGGAGCTGAGTTCTTCTGCCATTGTGAATCCTATCGACTAATTCAACCTTATCCACTGTAGACAATAATTCAGGAACTGATCACACACCTAAACCAGTAGTCACCAAACTCAGATCTAGTGTCAGGCATAGGCTGGACTGGTAAGGATGGCAGATTTCCTGTCCTGAAAGGTATTAGTGAATCAAATGGTTTTTTTTTCTTAAATCTGGCAGATCATAGTTACTGAAAGTAGCTTTTTATTCCAGATGTTAATTGACTATGAATTTTTCCAGCTGTCATTGTGGAATTTGAACTTGTACTCTTGATAAGGTACTTTAAAATTAGTCAGGACACCACAGTATCTCTCCCGCTCTTCAGAATAATTGTAAAATAGTTTTGATCCTACTGAGAGGGCAGGTAGTGTTTGGTTTAACACCTCATTCTAAAAAATCAACATCTCTGTCAGCACAGCACTCTCTTGGTACTGCACTGAAGTGGAACCTAGATTTTTCTGTTTCCCACTGAAGTGGGACTTGAACCCACAAATTCTGACTCAGCATGACTGCACTATCCACTGAAACTCAGCCGACACTGTTTGGGATCAGGCCAAAGAATATTCATGTTGTTCTTGAACCACTTGAAACCTTTTGACCTGTATGACATTCAGGTCCTCTTGTGAAGTGGCAACTTTTTAGTCTTGCTGAAGCCACACCAGAGGGCATTTCAGATTTTCTTTTTCTCTCCTGGGATCTGACTGTGACTGAAATGAGCTACTTGCTTGATTGTAACTGAATAGCTAGGCCATCTGAGGGCAATTAAGAGTTAACAATCAAATTAGTAATAAACTTTCCATCTATTAATTTCTGGAACTCTGACTGGTAGATATCAAGGCTAGTTTGTGAATTGTGACCAGTAATGTAATGTTGGAGGTTCGGTTTTACTTTTTCAGTGGATTGTTTTAGATATTAAAACCTTGGTGATTTGTGTAATTCCGTGGTTAGTATATTATACGAAGCAATGAAATTCCCAATTGATGCAGAAGTGAATTAGATTAATCCTATTTTCTGGCCTTGAATATATTGGAAATGTTCAGATGCCCTTAGCTTCATAAATGTGGTAGCGTACCAAAAGTGAGAATTGTGGCACTGTGCAGTACATGAAATCTGAGTCAAATCAGGAGTACAGAACCTTTTGCTGAAGCCAGTGGAGTGTTGAAATTGATACATTGTATCTTTCAAGGATACAATGGTACTGATAATCCTCTCAGGTGAATCTAAAAGATATCCAGTATTTGCAGAAGATCTGGGACCATAGCATCCTGGGCCAATTCCTCAAGCAAATTACTAAAGATCAGATATCATGTTTTAATAATACTTATGGAACTTTGCTTAGTGCAGCCTAGTTGCTTAAGCTGCAGCAGCCCTACATTAAAGCAGTGACTAAGTTACAAAAGCACGCTGCTGTCTGTAAGTGTTTTGAGGTTTCCTGAAATTACGAAAGACTAGATATGAATACAAGTTACTACTTTTACATGACTATTTAATGCTTGTATTGTTTGGGCGATCTTTATTTCCTGGTAGAGAGCTGGCAAAAGTTGAGAATAAACAATTAACTTTTGTAATTAACACCATCATGAGTGAAAGAACAAGTTACTGACTTGCAGCAGTTTTTGAAGTTTTAGGTTTGGAGAACTAGTATAGTATACTGGCAGCACGGAGGCTCAGTGGTTAGCAGTGCTGCCTTGCAGCACCAGGGACCCAGGCTCAATTCCGCCCTCGGGTGACTGTCTTTGTGGAGTTTCTACATTCTCTGTGTCTGCATGGGTTTCCTTCCTCAGTACAAAGATGAGGAGGTTACACGTATTGTCCATGCTAGGTTGCCCATCGTGTCGAGGGATATACAGGCTAGGTGCATTAGCCATGGGAAATGCAGGGTTACTAGGGGGAATGGGTCTGGGTTGGATGCTCTTTGGAGGGTTGGTGTGGACTTTTTGGGCCGAATGACCTGCTTCCACACTGTAGGGATTCTATGATAATGCAGTTTTATGATGTTTTGATAATAATGGAGTGAAACTTGGAAACAATGCATGTACTTAGAGCAACGCTATTCTGTGCTGTTTATACGTGTGCTTCCTAATATACATGGCTTAGCATTTGTCATAATCATACCCTGTTTTCTTATTCTTCACAGCAACCAGAACACATTGTGGATCCTTTTATGGACATCTCAGATTCTGTAGGTCAGTATCTGCCCCAGATCATTTAAACCTCCCCGAAGAAAGCTCTTTAATCAGTAATCTGGACTTGTCTCAAGGTATTGACACCACATTGAAAATGCTGAGCGATAAGGATCCGTTGTTGCCATCATCCAGTGAACCATTCAGATTGGAGCTGCAAGCAGATGGTAGTGAGCAGTGCCAGCTAGACACAGCAGAAGGTATTTTAAATTTGTTACATATTGACAAAAGACCATAAGACATAAGAGTGGAAGTAAGGCCATTCAGCCCATCAAGTCCACTCCGCCATTCAGTCATGGCTGATGGACATTTCAACGCCACTTACCCGCACTCTCCCCGTATCCCTTAATTCCTTGCGAAATTAAGAATTTATCACTGTCTGCCTTGAAGACATTTAACATTCTGGTCTCTGCTGCACTCCGTGGCAGTGAATTCCACAGGCCTACCACTATCTGGCTGAAGAAATGTCTCCTCATTTCCATTTTAAATTGATACCCTCTAATTCTAAGGCTGTGCCCACGGGTCCTAATATCCTTGCCTGACGGAAGCAAATTGCCAGCGTCCACCTTTTCTAAGCCATGCATTATTTGTAAGTTTCTATTAGATCTCCTCTCAACCTTCTAAACTCTAATGAATGCAATCCCAGGATCCTCAGCCATTCCATACAAAAGTATGGAATGATCCAACTTAGAATCAGAGGTACAACTTGGAAACAGACCCTTCAGTCCAACTTGTCCATGCCAATCAGATATCCCAACCAGATGCCTTTTAAATGCTGCAATTGTACTAGCCTCCACCACTTCCTGTGGCAGCTCATTCCATGCACGTACCATCCTCTTTGTGAAAATGTTGCCCCTTAAGTCTCTTTTATATCTTTCCCTTCTCATCCTAAACCTATGCCCTCTAGTTCTGGATGCCCCCACCCCAGGGAAAATACTTTATCTATTTATCCTATCCATACCCCTCAGCCTCTGATGCTCCAGGGAAAACAGTCCTAGCCTATTCAACCTATCCCTATAGCTCAAATCCTCCAACCTGGCAACATCTTTGTAAATCTTTTCTGAACCCTTTCAAGTTTCACAGCATTCTTCCGATAGGAAAGAGACGAGAATTGGATGCAATATTCCTAAAGTGGCCTAACCAATGTCCTATACAGCCGCAATATGACCTCCCAACTCCTGTACTCCATACTCTGACCAGTAAAGGAAAGTATACCAGATGCCACCTTCACTATCCTATCTACCTGCGACTCTACTTTCAAGGAGCTATGAACCTGCACTCCAAGGTCTCTTTGTTCAGCAACACTCCCTAGGATCTTACAGTTAAGTGTAAAGATCCTGCTAAGATTTGCTTTCCCAAAATGCAGCACCTGAATTAAACTCCGTCTGCCACTTCTCAGCCCATTGGCCCATCTGGTTCAGATCCTGTTGTAATCTGAGATAACCTCCTTCACTGTCCACTACTCCTCCAATTTTGGTGTCATCTTCAAACTTACTAACTAATGACAAAAATAGTGGACCCAGCCCAAGTGGAGTACAGAATGTGCGGGGGGGGGGGGCCTAAAAAAAAGTGATTAAAGAGAAGAATGAAAAACACTGGCAGGTAAGCGTACAGAGAATCCCAAGGTATTCTATAAGTATGTGTCTTATGAGCAAAAGCTAAACAGGTTGGGATTCTACTCGGATTTAGGAGAATGAGAGTATATAATGTTAACGCCTTTGATAGGGCAAATGCTGCGAGGATATTTCCCCTCATGGGTGAGTTTAGGACCAGAGGCACCAACTTAAGGCTGAGATGAGGAGGAATCTCTTTGGACGGTTGAGAGGTTTTGTCACAAAGCTGTGGGGGCAGAATCCTTGTGTATATTTAAGGCTGAGAAAGATAGATTCTTGATCAGTAGGAGAATCAAAGCTATGAGGAAAGGGCAGGAAAGTGGACATGAGGAATGTTGACTGAGCCTTGATCGTATTTAATGGTGGAGCAGGCTTGAGGGGCTGAATGGCTTACTACTGTTCCTATTTGCTATGATCTAAGAAGATAACCAGGTAAAGAGTAGGTTCCATTTGAAACCCAGGAGTCAATCTGTGTGTAGCAAGAGGGCTTTGCTTGGGTGTTAAATGGGTAATTCACATTTATCTTTAGAGAGGGAGGATATATGTCCAGAATTCAGAAAGTGTAACTGAGGTTCTTGAGCACTGGAGGAGGTGCAGAGGAAATTAACAGGATGTCACCTGGGATGAAACGGTTTAGCTGTGAAGAGGCTGATAGCTTTGGTTGCTTTCTTTAGAGCAGAGATGGCTGAGAGCGGACCTGAGGTGTCTAAAGTTAAGGGGCATGAACAAGGTGGATGGAGGGTCACTAACAAGGGAGTATAATTTTAAGGTGAAAAAGGAAGTTTAAAGATCTCACATGAAGGCTGGTGAAAATCTGGATTGCACTATTTGGGAGGGTAGTTCAGGTGGGAACCCTCACAATCTTTAACAAGGGCTTGGGTGAGCTCTTTAAATGTCATAACATTCAAGGCTTGGGCCAAGTGCCAGAATGTGGGGCTAGTGTAGATTGAGTAAGTTAAAGGCTCTCTTCTGTACTAAATGATTCCAAGTTTAATCACCTTGATTTCCTATTCTCTTGATTTCACCAGAATTCAAAAGTCGATACGTTTTGGCCTTAAATATATTTAATGATGATGTCCCACAGCCCTCTGGTGTACATGATTGTAAAACATTCACAACATTCTGAATGAAAACTTTGCCACTTACCTCATCCTTAAATGAGTGATCCCTCATTCTGAGAATGTATTCTCTAGTTCTAGCCTTTCTGATTATATGAAATAACCTTTCAATGTTTACCCTATCAAGTCTCCACAAAATTCTGCATGTTTCAATCAGATCATCTCTAATTTTCCTGAACTCCAGAGAGTATTGGGTTAATTTGCTCAATGTCTCACCATCCAACAACCCTCTCATCCCAGGAATCAATGCAGTAAACCTTTGCTGAACCTTCTCCAAAGCAAGTAGTTCATTCCTTAGATGAATAATTAAAACTGCACACTAGTGTGAACTAATCAAAGTCCTGTATAATTACAAGACCTCCTTCCCCTTATACTTCACTAAAGGTTAACGTGCCATTTGTCTTCCTAATTGCTTTCTGTACCTCTATTTTAATTTTGTGCTGCTTGTCTGAGGAGAACCTAAACTTTGACCATTATACATAAATATTTCACACCATTTTAAAAGAAAAGTTTTTCTATTTACCCTACCAAAGTGAAAAACATAACCTTTCCTCATTCACTTTTTAAAATCCATAATACAGGTAGACAATCCTTTATCCGAAATTGTTGGGACCAGCTTACTTCTTACTGGAGGAGCAGACTAAGTAAAAACAGGCCTTGAGAGAGAATCCAGGCCTGCTGGTGCTGGACCATGTGTGCCCCCCCTCCCCCCCCCCCCCCCCCCCCCCCCCCCCCCCCCGCCATGTCGCATCTGAGTGACACGCATCAAGTGGGTGTCGACTTGTTAATGAGAAAAAACCATCACAAAAAAAATGGACTTTGGTGCTTTTTGGATTTTGGAACTATGGATAAAGAATCATCGACCTGTATTCACCTCAACTTTACTATTGTTTGTATTCGTGCATTCTACAATGTTTATTGTTGAAACATCTTAATTTTTGTGCTGAGGTCCATGTAGGTGCATTCAAGTATTTGCACTCATCTTCCTCAATCCACAAGGCTCCCAGTGTCCATTTATTAAATACAGAGTGCTCTGTTTGTACGCAATGATCTGAGGTGTGTTTGAAGTAAGCAAAATTGGAGAGGAAAGAAATGTTTCTAACTGTGAATGTATTCTGACCTGGCTGAATATAGTATTACAAAACAGCTGACAAATGGGACAGTTTTCTACCCTGTCTACCCCAGATCCACTGGAAATAATTGGATCTTCTGAACTGTTCCCTGGCCTGCCCTTTACTTGGAGTATTAGGGGCGTGGAATGTACTGCATGCAACAGTAGTAGACTTGCCAACTTTAAGGGCATATAAATGGTCATTGGGTAGACATTTGGACGAACATGGAATAGTATAGGTTAGCTGGGCTTCAGATTGTTTTCACAACTTGGCACAACATCAAGGGCCGAAGGGCCTGTACTGTGCTGTAATGTTCTATGTTCTGAAGTTCAGAAAAGCAAAATACCCAACCCGTGACACGTTTCCTCTGCATATTTAAATGAATTGACCTTTTAATGTGATGCATTGTAAACATGGAAGAAACAACTTCGGCAGGAAAATCTTTATCAGTATTCAAGATGTTAGTCGTACAACTACAGATTGTATGTATGTGTAAGCCAAAGTTTTAAACCAGGGTTCCTAAATTCTGCAAAGTTTAATGACAATTTCAGGTACCCAAGGACATAAATAGTTTAGGTATTATCACATCTTGAAATAAACCACAAAATAAAACATTAACATTTTTTATGCTGTACAATAATCATTTACATACTCTTCAATCATCACTCTCCCTTTAAAGTGGAACTACGGGTCTCGTAATCTGCTACACAGTAAACTCTGTTCGTGACGATGTGAGATTAACTTGTTTTATCTATCTGAAGTGGGAAATGAAAAGGCTTCAGTTTTCCAACAGCAATTGGAAAAACATTTGGCAGTCTTTGAGCATACCTCTGCTTTTCTTATTCATCTTGTCTAGACCTTCCAATCTTATTACACAGAAGTGGGTACTGCAGATGCTGGAGTTTAGAGTCAAGATTAGAGTGATGCTGGAAAAACACAGCAGGTCAGGCATCATCCGAGGAGCAGGAAAATCAGTGTTTCGGGCAAAAGCTCATCAGGAATGCCTGATGAAGGGCTTTTGCCCGAAACGTCGATTTTCATGTTTCCAATCTTATTGTCCCATCTAACTGCAACATGACACTAGAATCAACACCAAAGCAGATTCATTTGTCAGTGAAATGTACAAATATACAAGTTCAAAATTATTTTTAAAATTTTATCAAGAAAACTTTTTATTAAATTGAATTTGGAGAGTAAAGTGAAGAATGCAAGAAACAGAAGTTGGAGAAGACCACATATCTCATTATACCTGTCTTCTGTAGGATCATGGATCATCTTGAGCTTCAGTTCCACTTGTCTTGACAATCCCTGTAATATTTGGTTTCCTGAAGTCGCCAGAAGTCGGTTTACCTCAATTTTATAAGGGAAATCACAACCTTATGAGATAAAGAATTCCAAGGATACACATCCTTTGAGCAAAGAAGTTTCCTTTAACCTCAGTCCTAAATGACCGGTCCCTTACTCTGTGACTGTTCCCCATATACGAGCTTCTCCAGATGTGGAAAATGATCTGTGTCTGCCTTGCCAAGGCCCTGCTGTATTTTTTTAAAATTTCAGTCAAATCATAAGAACAGGAATAGACCATTCACCTGAACAAGCTGCTCAGTTAGATTTGGCTGGCTATCTGCCTCAATACAATGTTATTTTATATTCCTTAATATTATTGTATCACAATTTTTTTTTTTGTCTTGAATATGCTTCATAATCGAACATGCACAACCCTCTGGCAGTAAGAATTCCAAAGATTCACCAGTTATGGCGTGATAAAATTCCTCCTTATCTCTGTTAAATTGTCTACCTATCTCTGGACTCATCACACAGCATACGATCTGAAATCCAAATTGTGGTGTTTTGGAAGGATTTTGAGTTTCATTGAAATCACCTTGTTCTTCAAAATTCACTGTCTTGTCATAAGACATTTCTACCATCTCAAAGATTAATTTGGTGAATCTCCATTGTACTACCTCTGCGCCAACTATATAATTCCTTGGATAAGGAGACTAAAGCAGTACACAATACACTAGGCACAGTTTCACCCAGGTTTTACACCATTTCTGCTAGACATCTTTAACCCTGTACTCAAATCACTTTGCAATGTAAGCTGCCATACTGTTTGCCTTCCTAAATGTTTGCTGCACCACGTTAACTTTTAGTAACTTATGAACAAGTGCATCTAGGTCTTTTAAGTGTCAACATTTCCCAACCCCGGCCATTTAGAAATACTCTATCTTTCTGTTTAACTTGCTTACAGTTCAGAAAATGTAGACTTAATTTGTTTAGCCTTTCATCATAGGGTAACTGTCATCCCAATGACCCGGTGCTTTCTCTAGTTGACAATGGAGAACAGATTTATTGGGAGAAAGTCAGCAATTGCAATATATATTCAGGTTGGATTAATTCACTTAGAAAAACAAACTGAATTATCATACAACTTTTCAGTTGTAAAGTAGATTTTCTTTCAATGCCATTAAACAAAAAGCACGGTACTTGTTAAATGAGGGTGTTAAATGGGAGGTAAGTGTAATTAGTTTGTTGCGAAATAAAATCTTTACCACTTACGCTCAAATTTAGTTTGAAATGTTTACCAAATTCTGATGAGGGAAGAAGATGTATTGTGTTTCAAGCAAGCAGGAACCTACTCATATATGCTGGGAAGTTCTACAATCTACACCTCTAGACTATTCGGTCTCACCTGGTTTTCTACACTCCATAAACTCAGGAGAACAAACTCTTGTTTCTTGACTTTTATCCAATGCCAGCTGTATTCTTCTAACGTGGCAAATTTTAAAATGCTCAATTTTAAGTTCTTTGGTGTTCCACCCTTCTTTGGACTCTGTCACAAAATCAACCCTAAATTGCGTTCTTCTGCCTCTGGATCCTTGTCCATCCTCTCTTTGCATTGCCCTGCATAAGCTGGCTGTGCAATTAGCCCTTTCCATTATGAATGCTTACAAAGTTAAGAAATGAAATAAATGAGATCAAAACGTAAACAGTTGTTGACAGGAAATATGTAAGATAGATGTATATTAAATGGAAAAAAAAATTTTCTTACTAACATCCTGTAATGATAATTGAAAAATTGTTCAGGCTAAGTATTGACATAAATAGATTTTCATGATCTTTCACTTTGGTTTGATAACCGTAGAGCTAATGTATACATGTTGCCACCTTATCTAATATGTATCGGTTGATTCATAAATATCTTTACCAATTTGAACTTCAGGATGTAAAGAAACTGTTGAGCTCATATTCACGGATAAATTGTTAAGCATTTGTCCCAAATCCTGGGTATACTAGTAATCTTTGTTGAGTCAATTAATTTTAGCTAACATTTTTTTCTCTCAATGAACTGAAGTAAGGCATTGTTGAAATAACTGGTAAGTAACCCGACCTAAAATTCGTTGAGTGTTTACCTGAAATAGCACTTTTTAAATTGGCTGTTACATCGATATCACAGCACCTAAACATAACTTTGTCAAGAAGATGAATAGCTTGGTATTGATCTTGTTGTCTTTGAAAGTGATACAATTATAAATTATTAATTTGTCATTGTTGAAGTATGGCATTTGTATAAACAAGAGAATTGTTTGTTAAATATATTTTACCTGAGATTTGAGTTAATACAAAGAGTATTACTAATTTCAGCCCTAAGGTTAGGAGATGTAGGTGCTGTCATCACTGCGGTGGAGGAAGATGAACTTGACAGAGCATCTGGGCTTCAAGAATCTTCTCAGAATAGCAGTAACTCAGAGCCCAATCCAGTTCAACCCAATAGAAAGTCCCCCCGACTCCATACACCAGGTTAGTGAATGTAACTGAGAGAACGTGTGGCTTTAAGAACTGGATCAACTGTCTATGCTTTTTGTCTAGGCAAGAATTCAATTGGAAATGCATTATTTTCAATCTATATATATGAATGTATTGCTCATGTGTATTTAGTTCAGCTTTAATTTTGCATATCTACTGTTTTCTAGCAAAGTTGCTTCCTGATCGTTGACAGATTCATGTCTCAATCTTTTTTGAATAACTTTCTAATATAAGAAAGGTATTGTCCTTGTTGCTTATATTCCTGTGTCGGTCCAAACTATGGTGCTAAAAATTTACTGGACACAGGTGTGGGAGTAAATAATAGAGTACAGGCCCAGATTTGATTGTTGGATTGTATGGAGCATAAGAAATAGAAATAGGCCGCATGACGACTCCCTTTTTTTCCCTTCAATAAATTTGACTGAACTCCTGTGTGAATGTATGTATATCCTGTGTAATATGCGTTTTCTTGTCTTACCTCTTTATACCTTGGTGCCCAAGAACCTATGGATCTTGGTGTTGAATATACTCTAAAAAGAACATCTATAGACATCTGGGATAAAAAGAATTCCAAAAACACTCGACCTTTTGACAAGCTTGTCCTCATCTCACCCTTAAATGGTCAACTTCCAATCCATAAGACATTGATCCTTAGTTCTGGACCGTGCACCTCAATGAGGTCACTTCTTTATTCATCCTCTGATCGACAGAGGATGTAGGCCTATTCTAGTTGTTCTTTCCCTAAATTGGTTCTCTTGTCATAGGAACTAATATGAATCGTAATTTACCTTTTCAAAAGCAAGTTTATCTTTCCATTGGGGAAGGAGTGTCTTAGGCCCAATCATTTTGAGTTGTTTTATCAATGACTCCCTCCATCATGAAGCCAGAAGTAGGGATGTTTCACATGTTTTCAGAAATGCTGAAGCAGTATACATTCATATGGAGCAAGACCTGAACAATATCCATGCTTGGGTGGATCTGTGGCAAAAGCATTATGCTAGGCAATGACTATCTCCAAGAAGAGAATCTAATCCTTGCTAAAGGATTCTCAGTGGTGTTCCAATTGCTGAATTGCCCACAATCAATATCCCAAGAGTTGCCACTGACCAGAACCCAATCTGGACCAACCATTATAAATACTATAAGAGCAGGCCAGAGGTTAGGACTTCTGCAGCAAGTAACTCACCACCTGTTTCCTCAATATCCGCAAGGTATAGGTTAAGCGGTAATGGAATTCTCTCCACGTTTTTGGTTGACTGCAACTCCAACAATATTCAAAGCTCAACATTATCCAGGACAAAGCGACCATTTGGTTGGCACCCAATCCACTACTTAGCATGTACACACCAACTATTAACCATTGCAAAGTGGCAACAGTGAGGCAATAAGATATAACCCAGTAATTACTCAGGCTCTTTTAATGGCACCTTCTGAATATGACATCTGCAACCTTGGAGGATCAAGGGCAGCAGGTGAATGGGATCTCAACTGCTAGCAAATCCCTCTTCATGTTGCACACCATCCTGGCATGGCACTGTATCACAATTCCTTCACTTTTGCTAGGTCAAAATTCTGCCATAAAGCACGAATAAATTCCATTGCTTGCATTTTTTAAACCCATTTCACCAACTTATCAATATTACTCTGAAGCTGTGTTTCGTCTTCAGATTTATTTGTAATTTCTTTTGTCGTTTAATTTGCACATTGCTACCTTCTAGCCATTATAAACAAATTGTATGTGTTAAACAGAAGTAGTTACAGAGCAAACACTATAGGACATTGGTTGGAAGTGAGAGGCAATGTGAAATACATCTCCAGATATTTTGCTCTGTTCTAACCTGTTTTTAATTGATCCAGTTCCAAATCATATAATCTTCTTCAGTGGCTTGCTGTGTAATATTGTCAGATACTTTCTCACAATTCATTAGCATCTTATTCACTAGGTTTGTTCCATTATGTCAGTCATTGCCTCAAAGAAGGCTGCCACGTTTATGGAGCACAATGTTCCTTCTGAAATCTGTTTATTGCTGTTAATTCTTATTCTTCACATTTACCTTTAAGAAAATCTGTCACCTTTTGATGATTTCAGAGATTTTCACAAAAGCCATAGGACAGGAACAGAATTAGTCCATTTGGCCCATCAGGTTTACTCTGCCATTCAATTATGGCTGATATGTTTCTCAGCCTCATTTTCCTGCTTTCTCCACCTAACCCTCGGTCCCCATACTAATCAAGAATCTATCTATCTGTCTTAAATACATTGAATGACTTGGTCTACACAGCCCTCTGCGGCAATGCTCTCCATAGGTTAACCACCCGCTAGCTGAAGAAATCCCTCCTCATCTCAGTTTTAAAGAGTTTTCCCTCACTCTGGCTGTGCCCTCAGGTCCTGGAGTCTCCTAGTGGAAGCATCTTATCCATTCTATTCTCAGTATTCTATTAGTATCAATCAGATCTCTCCTAAACTCGTGCATAGACCCAGAGTCCTCAACTGCTCCTCCTATGACGAGCCCTTTATTCTCAAGATCATTCTTGTAAACTTCCTCTGGACCCCCTCCAGTGCCAGTACGTCCTTGCTTAGATTGCAGCCCAAAACTGCTGACAATATTCCAAATGTGTTCTTACCAGAGCCTTATACAGCCTCAGTAGTACATTTCTCCTGTTGTATTCTAACTCACTCGAAATTAACGCAAACAGATATTAAACTATAATTATCTATGTTAATTCTTGAAATAGTTATTTGTCCTCTTGCAGGTGTCCATAATCAATAGAATCCAGAAATATTTCTCAATCCTCCATTATTTATTCCTGTTTACTCTCTGAATCCTTAGATGGATCCTGACAGTGTTTTCCCATTTCTTTGGTATTATCTTATCTCGCCTTGCTTTTAATAAATTCTAAATTAACTTCATTATATAGAACACAGGTTATTAATAATAATTTGAGTGTCCCTGCCATTGTATGTTGTTAGGTGTTACTGAATAAAATGCTACATTAAAGGTGACAGTACAAGATAGGAGCTCATAGTATGAGGGGTAATGTATTAGCATGGACTGAGGATCATTTAACACTGAAGACAGAAAGCAATAGAAAAAGCTTTTTATGCATGAGTGGTTTGGATCTTGAATGAACTGCCTGAGAATGTAGTCAAGCTGGGTTCAGTCATGGCTTTCAAAAAGATGTTCCATATACACCTAAAATGAGAAGAATTCAGTGGTGATACAGTAAGGGCTCAGAGTGAAACTGGCTCAGCTGCTCATGAAGAGTGCTCCCAAAAACATGGTGGGCCAAATGGCTGCCATTCAATTGTGATTTTGCTCCAGATGCAGTAATTCAGATTTCTGGTGGGGCATTGGTCTAGATAACTGGTCCAGTAACAAAATCACTATGCTGTTGTCAGTTTGTTCCCAGCCATATTTACTAACGACAGCATAAATCTTGGAAGTCAGATTATATTTTTATATATAAATATGTACATATATAATGCACCTTCTCAATTTTCTACTATTTAAAAACACATTGATTTACAGTTATGTTACTGGGCTAGTAGTACTACAGTAATAGAGGCTGGACCGACCTCCCTAAAAATGAACAAGAAACCATTTGAGTTGTCAGAAAAATTCCCGAACTGCTTTGTTAATGCTTTAATGGAGTTAACTTCAGTCCTTACTGATCAGCCATCTTATGACTTCAATCTGTGTCATCATTGTGGTTGATTCTTAACTGTCTCCTCAACCAGTCAGTCATCCAGACACCTAGGAATGGAGAATCAACTGTTTATCTTAGCAATGATGCTCATAATTCAGAATTAAATTTTCAAAGAAAAACGTGCTGCAGTTGTGTTCTCTCTAAAAAGGTATTTCAGTTCTCTTGTACTTTGCCCTTCAGACACCATAGATTTATCCTTGAGTGTAATCTTGCAAAGCTCCATTGTTCACCATCTCTCACCGTATGCTATTCATTTGCAGGCTTCTGAAAATCCTTACTCCCCATCGTTATGTTACTTGTCCTGAGAGAAGCAAAGGATCCATTTCTATTTTGAAGTTTAAGGATGATACTGTATAATTTGGTTTGTAAAGTCATATTTGATTAGCTATAATGTAATTTCTACCCGTGTTTATTTGCGTTTTTACAGTAGCTGTGCTCGAGAGTAAAGATGAGAACAAAGAACAACCTGCAAGAATCATCCACCCGAGCAGTAAGGAATTTAAAAAGACTTGGGGATTCCGTCAGACAACTATTGCAAAACGTGAGAATGCTATGGATGCAGAGAACTCTGACACAGCTCTGAGTGAGAACTCTGACCATTTAACGCCCTTATTGAGAAGGAGCAGGCGACAGACTCAGAGATCTGCCAGAGTTCAGGAATTTATTTCAGCAGCTCAGAAGCGCTATCGCAAAATGTCAGGCCTTGATGATGGTGAATGTGGACCCATTGCAACTTCTGAGGCAGGAACTGGCTCTGATGGTAGTGCAGATGTAGATGAAAAGGGTGTTGGATCTCTAGACATGGCCACAGACAAGGGCTCTGCCAATGTATTTGGAAGAACAAATGAGATGGCTAACTCTGAAGATAGCAGCACCAACAGTGACAGTGATGAACTTACGCTGAAGGAACTACAGAATCAGTTGAGAAAGCAACGTGGTCAAGAGCAGCCTGATTCACCACAGAATGCACTCAAAGGACAGGAAATGTGCACTGAAGAAAATCAATCCAGAAAAGAATCAAAGTCTGCAGTCACTGCAAAAGCTAAAAAGAAAATAATAACTCCTGTAAAGAAAAGTACTAAAAGTGGTCCTCCTTCAAAGGAAAAAGAATCAAAATCACCATTAGATGTTAAGTCGGAGTCAGAAGATGATGAAAGTTCAACCAATCAATCAGACAATGAGTACAATGATCCAGATAAATTATATTGTATATGTAGGCAACCACATAACAACAGGTAGGTTCCTGGATTTGGAAAGTTGCGCATATTCAAAATATAAGATTAAAAGTCAACATTGAAGCAGCAGCCTAGTTTATACCCATTAATAAATTGCTGCTTCATTTAACTTTTCAATTCAATTCTATACAGTATACGTATTATTTTGTCTCATTGCAGTTGGTGCATATAGTGTTGTTAAGCAACTCAAACGCTTAACTCCAAAACTTTAACACCAGTCTGATGTCTAATGTTTATTGTCATTTTGTGAATACATAGGAAGATGATGCATATTCCCAGTTGCAGTATTGATATAAATAGATATTTTATGAGAAAAGGAGCGGAAATAAGTCATTTGACTCAAAGCCTTTCCACTATTCACCTGTATCATGACTGATCATCTGTTTTTTGTGCACGATTCCTTATTCCTTGCTATCTTTTAATCCAGAAATCTACTGATCTCTGCCTTGAATATATCCAGTGACTGAGCTTCCATGGCCTTTTGGGCTAGATAAGTTCAAAGATTTGTTGTCCTCTGAGTAAAAAATTAAGAAATTTCTCTTCAATTCATGCTAAGTAACTTGACTCTTGCTCTGAGCCTGCGTCCCCTGGTTTAGAAACCCCCTTCTGGGGAAATATGCTTCCCACACCAACCCAGGTGAGCCCTGAAAGTATTTCCATTGAATATTTCAATGGGATTGTCTCTCATTATTCTAAACTGTGCAGAGAATGTAGCTCAGGTTTGTTTGTTGCGCTCCCTCAATTCTAAGTAACTTTCCTTGGGTGAGGAGATCGGAATTGGGCAGAGTTTTCCAAATATTGTCACCAAGACACTATATGATTGTCGCCAAACTTCTTTCGTCCTGCATGTAGTGACTGTTGAGATTAAATGTTGAGTAGGACATTGAGAACCGAGAATAGTGTTATAAGACCTATTAATATCCACCTGAGGAGATTGACTTGACAGTCCAGTTTAACACCGAAAGGTTATGCCTCAGACAGTGTAGCAGTCCTCTGTTATGCTTGAGTACCCTATTTAAGAAAAAGATACTTAAAATTGCGTGTAGAACTGTTTATCAGTTGAAGTTTAAAACCAAGGTTGCAATGGGCGCTTCATCATGCCACATTCTTTCAACTCAAGGCTCAATTCCACAATTTTCAAGCATGTGCTGACTGTGGGCATGATATTGCAAAAAATATTGTCTCTTCATTGAACGGAGATTTCCTCTTGATTTTAGGACACAATGCTCTCTTCACAGATAATGAAATATTTTCACCAAGTAATCACCTATTGTAATATAGGAAACTAAGTCAAGACTTGATGCTTGGGAAGGATAATTTGAGACGTGGGCCAGTAGTTTAGAATGGGATGCTGTGGTGCAATTATAGAGTCATATGTCAAGACTTGATGCTTGGGAAGGATAATTTGAGACGTGGGCCAGTAGTTTAGAATGGGATGCTGTGGTGCAATTATAGAGTCATAGAAATGCACAGCATGGAAACAGATACTTCGGTCCAACTCGTCCATGCCAACCAGATATGCTAATGTAATCCAGTCCCACCTGCCAGCACTTGGCCCATATCCCTCCAAACCTTCCCTATTCATATACCCACCCAGATGCCTTTTAAATGTTGCAATTGGTCATGAATGGTGCTGAACCTTAACTGATGCCCAACCGTACTGGCTCCGAAGGAGATTGGGCAGAATTAGATACTTGGAGGAAATAGGAGAGGTGTTTGGGACCCACTCAGGATGTTGGCCAAGAGCTGGGAACCCAAGTGCCTTTCTACTGCAATAACCATTGGAGACTTAATTCACAAAGGCCACATCATTTACGTAAACTGATTAGCTTCAAATTTTCTATTACCCATGAAAGCTCATGGGCAGGTATTTTCATTGTAGGAAGTGGAATGCTGCAAAAAAGGCTTAGATGATCAGTTAAATGTACCATGCTCTAGGTTTGAAGGGATTCTGTGCCTGTTTTTGTCTCTTACTGACTCTTTGTGACATAAAAATAATTTGAATGAAGCTTTTGAAATCTATTATTTCTTTCTTTAAATAATTTCAAACAATTTTTAAACTGCCTGATAAATTTTAACAAAAGCATGCCATGTGCTGGTGAACGTTGAACTCGTTTTCAGATTTGTGTAACAGTTCCTTTTGTACATTTGAGTTGAAGGAATCACACTGCAGCTCAGAATGAAATAGTAAGTCAAAGAGAAAATGTTTTGTTTAAAATGCAATTTCTTTAAGCAATATAGCTTAGTCAAATAAGAACCTGGCTAAGGGTGCACTAGTATTATTGACACTGTAGTAGTTTATAGGACAAATAATATAGGTTGTTTTAGATCTTCAGTTTTTCAGTCTTTTTTTGGTTCTAAAGAGCTGGCCTGATTCAGATTTTTCTGCTTGCACATTCTATCTAGGCAGAAGAGATGAGTTAAGAATTGACAACTGAGGATGCTTTATTGGAACTGGGGGAATACTTAAATGTTAGTTTTAAAGTAAAAGATCAAATTACTGCATGATTTGTTTTTGGTAATAAAGCTGCAAGAAGGCTTCACTGATTTGACAACCACCTGATGAAAGAGCGGCGCTCCAAAAGCTAGTGCTTCCAATTAACCTGGTGTCGTGTAACTTTTAACTTTGTACACCCCTGTCCAACACTGGCATCTCCAAATCTTGTCTATAAGAAATATCGTTTCAAATCTATCTGAAGTATTCTTATTAATAGTTCCATTTTAGTTGGTGAAAAGTTCTCAGTCCAGCAAATCGTATAAACATGTAGAGACTTAGTTCTGCAAAGAAATCCGTTCAGGTCTTTTTACTTTTTTCTCAGTAGGCTTTACAGGTTTAAAAGTTTTCTTAGACTATGTACTGTTGTTTTAACATTTCCCAAAGCATGCCAGCATTTTTAAACAATTCGTTTTGGTAATGCTGTTCAACGTTTCTCACAGTGGAATGCTATAGAATTTAAATTACAAGTAATTTATCATATTTGCAAAATTAGTTTATTTATTTGGTATGTTTTATCCATGCCTGAAATGGTTTCTCATTCATGCAGTATTGTGGATGTGTAGTGTGCTTATTTTGAATTTATTGGCAGATTTATGATTTGCTGCGATCGCTGTGAAGAATGGTTCCATGGTGACTGTGTGGGAATTACAATGGCAAGAGGACGCTTACTGGAACGCAATGGGGAAGATTACATCTGCCCTGATTGTAGTCCATCTTCAGGCAAAGGCTCAGGAACCACAGTAATGAAATCTGGTCAACAGGAAAGTAAACCAGTGCTGGCGAGCAATGATGACCCCAGCTCAACAGTCGAGAAGCGAGACGGAAACGCTCCTACTGATCAGGGAATAAAAGGCAGGATTGAGAAAGCAGTCAATCCAAGTGGCAAGAAGAAAATTAAAATATTTAAGCCGGTATGCTGTTTTAAAATTGTTTATATGCATTTACGTGTTTTACAATCTGGGCATTTTATACTGCAAATATTGCTTCACCTCTAATGAAGTGTACATCTCGTTCACAATAGGAGTTTGTATGTTGTTTTACTTACTTCACAAAGGCCTGTCCACCTATCATTTTTCAAGAATTTTGACTTCCAGTTGATAGTGCATCACTTTTTCGGCTTTCTCTTCTTCTTTTGTGGGATCTAAGTTTGTTGACATTTGTCACCCTCCCTAGTTGCCCTTGAACTCAGTGGCTTGCTGGGCCATTTCAGAGCACAGTTAAGAGACAAACACATTGCTGTGGTTTTGGAGTCTCATTTAGATACAGATAAGGATGGCAGATTTCTTTCCGTAAAAGACACAAGTGCACAGTTGGGTCTTCCCAATTATCATTGACCGTTTGATGGATTTATATTCTAGATGTATTAATTGTATTTCAACTTAACCAGCTCTGTGGTGAGATTTAACCCAAGATCCCATTTCATTAGCCTCTGCTTCTGGATTGCCAATCTGGTGACATCCCAATATCAGCGTCTCCTGTTTCTTGACATAAATGTAACAGGGAAAAAAATGCTATCCTTAAACACACTTTTCGTAGACAATTTGAGAAACATTTCGCTTTTATATTTGTCAAACATTGCACCCTACTTGAAATTACAGTTCTTACCTGTTGCTTCCATTGGGTTCCTGTAGCCCTGTTTTGTTGCATAGTACCTTAATGTGACCATCTCTTGGCACTTGCCTCAATTTTTGCAGTTTTACAAATCCATTACCAGTAGTCAGTCTGATCCAGTGATCCCAGGACAAATCTGCATGAATTTCTAAAAGGATGCAGGGTGCACATCTTTGAATGGAGATTCTTCATTGTTTCTTTACCCTCCTGAGAGAAGAAATTTCTGGTCATCTCTGTTTTAATGGGTGACCTCCTCTTCTCAGATTGTTATGGACCAGGCCAGACCCCCGTAAAATATTTTAAGAAGGTAGCCTAGACCCTAGCTTTTCCTTATTTTAAAGGCAGATGTGAAATTGGGTGGTTCCAGGTCAACTGGTCAAACCACTTGGGCTTTAAGCAAAACACAATTTATTTAAATACTGTCAATATAAGGAGAGGTTGAGTAGGTTGAGCTTGTATTGTTGGAGTTTAGAAGAATGTGACAACTTTTACTGAAACAAACAGATTTCTTAAGTGGGTTGATGGGGTAGTTGAAACACAACAAAAGAAAATGGAATTTAGAATAACTGAAGTATTGGAAAACTTAACTAACCTGATATGGTAACTTAACTAATTAATTGTGTCAATACAGTAACATCCCTTAAACACTTCCTTGGCAAAAAAAGTAAATTCAAACACAAATTCTTACGATAGGACGGAATAGCTTCCAAAGAGATTTCAGAAGAATGTCACAGGAATTCTTGACTGAAGCTTGCAACTTGCCTGGAATCTCACATCTTGTGACTGCTACAGCTAAAACAAGCTAGAAAAACCTGACCTTGGAGAACTGGCCAGTCCCCTTCCATTGTTAAAGTAGCTTCTTCAGTATCTCTACCTTTATGAACTCTCTTAAAAAAAAACCAAGGACAAAATAACCTTTTTAAAGTGACAGCCATGTCCCATCTGTTTGTAGACAACCCCACAAGGCGGATCTGCCTCCATATCTACTTTATCAACCCATTTAAAAAATTGTTTCAATAAAGTTGTGTCTCATTCTTCTAAACACCAATGAGTACAAGCCCAACCTACTCAACCTCTCCTTTTATTAACAGGACTTCCGTATCTCGGATCATTGAACCTTTTGTTGACTGGCTCCAATGCCTGTATATCTTTGCTTAAATAAGGGGCTCAAAATTGTTCATAGTATTTCAGGTGTAGTCTGATTAAGTCTTTGTATGGTCTCAGCAAAAATTCTTTATTTTTGTACTTATTCCCATTGAAATAAAGGCCATCATTCCATTGGCTTTCCCTTTTACCTGCTGAATTTGTATGCTAGCTTTTTGTGACTTATGCAGGAGGACTCCCAAATCCCTGTGTTGTAATTTTCTACAGTTCCTATCCATATCGATAGTATTTGACTTCTCTGTTCTTCCTGTCAGTGTGTAAAATTAGATTTTTCCACGTCATATTCCATCTGGCCTTTTCTGTTCACTTAACCTGTCTATATCCCTCTTCAGATTCTTTACGTCACCCTCACCACTTGCCTGCCCACCTATTATTGCATCATCCACTATAGTACATTCATTTTCTTCATTTCTGTGACCCTCTAGTTTTATTTGCTACACTCTGAAAATGCCCCCAGATCCAAAGTTGTCTTCTATTAGTTAACCACTCGTCTATCCATGCTAATATACTACCTTCAGCACACCTGTCTGTTATTATGTAGTCTAATATGTGATATATTATCAAATGGCTTGTGGAAGCTCAAATATATTACATCTGCTTGTCGTTTGTTCTTCCTTGCTACCTCCTCAAGGAATTCAAATAAATCTGTCAGATGTGATTTCCTTCCTGTGAAGCCATGTTGTCTCTGCTTGATCATTTCTATTTCTAAATGTCCTTTATAATGCATTAACATTTTCTTGATGAGTAATATTAGGTTGACTGTACTTTAGTTACCTGTGGATTTTCTTTTTTGTTTCCCTTTTTTAAATAGTATTACGTTGACAGTCTCCCAATCCTCTATAACATTTCCAAAACCTAGGGACTCTTGGAAATTTGCTATCACTATCTTTGTAACTGCTACTTTTAATATCCCAGGATGCATCCCATCAGATCCAAGGAATGAATCGGACTTTAGCCCCATTATTTTCCTTAGAATGTTTTTCTCATGATAGCAATTGTTTATTTCGTCTTCTGTTGCCCCTTGATTATTGAGTACAGTTGGAATTAACTGTTTTTCTTTACACAGATTCTGTCAGACCTGATGAGTTTCTCCAGCATCTCATTATTATTTAATTGACCTGATTCTGGGTTTGACACTAACTTTGACAGATAGTAGAGCTGAGAGAGATATTTACTCAAACATATAGGTGCCGGAAGACTGGAGGTTGGCAAACGTGGTGCCACTGTTTAAGAAGGGTAAGGACAAGCCAGGGAACTATAGACCAGTGAGCCTGACCTCGGTGGTGGGCAAGTTGTTGGAGGGAATCCTGAGGGACAGGATGTACATGTATTTGGAAAGGCAAGGACTGATTCGGGATAGTCATCATGGCTTTGTGCATGGGAAATCATGTCTCACAAACTTGATGGGAGTTTTTTGATGAAGTAACAAAGATGATTGATGAGGGCAGAGCAGTAGATGTGATCTATATGGACTTCAGTAAGGTGTTCGACAAGGTTCCCCATGGAAGACTGGTTAGCAAGGTTAGATCTCTTGGAATGCAGGGAGAACTAGCCATTTGGATACAGAACTGGCTCAAAGGTAGAAGACAGAGGGTGGTGGTGGAGGGTTGTTTTTCATACTGGAGGCCTGCGACCAGTGGAGTGCTACAAGGATCGGTGCTGGGTCCTCTACTTTTCATCATTTACAGAAATGATTTGGATGCAAGCATAAGAGGTACAGTTAGTAAGTTTGCAGATGACACCAAAATTGGAGGTGTAGTGGACAGTGAAGAGGGTTACCTTCGATTACAACAGGATCTTGACCAGATGGGCCAATGGGCTGAGAAGTGGCAGATGGAGTTTAATTCAGATAAATGCGAGGTGCTGCATTTTGGGAAAGCAAATCTTAGCAGGACTTATGCACTTAATGGCAAGGTCCTAGGGAGTGTTGCTGAACAAAGAGATCTTAGAGTGCAGGTTCATAGCTCCTTGAAAGTGGAGTCGCAGGTAGATAGGACAGTGAAGAAGGCGTTTGGTATGCTTTCCTTTATTGGTCAGAGTATTGAGTACAGGAGTTGGGAGGTCATGTTGCGATTGGTTAGGCCGCTGTTGGAATATTACGTGAAATTCTGGTCTCCTTCCTATCAGAAGGAGGTTGTGAAACATGAAAGGGTTCAGAAAAGATTTACAAGGATGTTGCCAAAGTTGGAGAATCGGAGCTACAGGGAGAGTCTGAACAGGCTGGGGCTGGTTTCCCTGGAGCGTCGGAGGCTGAGGGGTGACCTTATAGAGGTTTACAACATCATGAGGGGTATGGATAGGATAAATAGGCAAAGTCTTTTCCCTGGGGTTGGGGAGTCCAGAACTAGAGGGCATAGATTTAGGGTGAGAGGGGAAAGATATAAAAGAGATCTATCAGGCAACGTTTTCACGCAGAGGGTGGTACGTGTATGGAATGAGCTGCCAGAGAATGTGGTGGAGGCTGGTATAATTGCAACATTTAAAAGGCATTTGGATGGGTATATGAATAGGAAGGGTTTGGAGGGATATGGGCCCGGTGCTGGCAGTTGGGCCTAGATTGGGTTGGGATATCTGGTAGGCATGGACGGGTTGGACCGAAGGTTGTTTCCATGCTGTACATCTCTGACTCTATATAATGCTTTTTTTGGATTAGTGGTGCTGGAAGAGCACAGCAGTTCAGGCAACATCCGAGGAGCAGCTATATAATGCTATTTGCATTACTTGAACTGTTTAGCTTCAATTGGAATTGAAGGTTTTATATTACACTTTAATCCCTTTGAAAAAACATACCATCGATTGACCAAGCTGGTATGAGCAGGCTTTCAAAAAAATAACGAAAGTTGCTTAGTCAAGCAGGAGTCCCTTCATCACAGCCACTAGCCCAACTCCATTGCCACTAATGTCTGTCCGATTGAAAGCATGAAAGTGATATGGGGTGATTTTCAAGTTTACATTGCACCAAGTGCTGTTAACTTTGGTTTCACTTTACATAAGTTCATCAGTGTCATTTATAGAGACTGTTTAAGTAGGCTATATGTGTTGGTACTCCTCAAGATTGCATTTGGTCATTTCAAGGGAGTTAGGGGCATTTCCTTTATAGTGGAAGAAACAGTGTTGTGTTTTTCTTTGCCCAGTGTTCTCACCACTCTGAGACATGCTGAACTTGAACACTCAGCTGGTCCTTCCTTCTGTGCTGTCTAAAAATAAATCATGTGGCATCGGGGATTATTAAAATGTTGTAAGTGAAATCAAAGCCCTGTAAGAACTTGACCAGCCAACACTGAGATGGGTCAGATGTGGACAGAACAGGCGCTGCCCCTGTAGGCCCATTCTTTTCTTATCCTAACTATTCCCAACCTACTGTTGCCACGCCCTTCCTACTTGTTCAAGCCCCCTGACTGCTCTCCATATTCCTATCCTCATTACTAACTCCCCTTGTCCTGTGCCTCCTGTAAAGCTGCCATTTTCCTGTCTGTTGTCATAAAATTTGCCAAAGAACACCCACTGATCTCAGACACAATTTATCCTCCAACCACCTGTCTATACCCTAAACTCCTCCTATCTTTTTCTCCACCTGCTCTGTCCTCTTTCTCTGTATTTCTCCTTCCACTTTCCCCCATACGCCCAACTCCCCACAGGTGTCAGTTATTTTTCTAATGTTTCCTAAGGTTACAGTCTTTTTAGCACTATGTCATTGTGTCTGCTTGTTGTTTGGAATATGTTGTAATATACAAACACATGATTGATATGTGGGTTGTTTTTGTTAGGCAGTGGAAATTCCTGCAGTGCCAAAATGTATTGGGCCTGGCTGTTCCAACCTGGCCTCTACTGACTCTGTGTACTGCAGCAGTGACTGCATACTGAAACACGCTGCAGCCACTATGAAATCACTCAACCAAGCAAAGGATCAGAAACAAAAGACAAAAGGAAAATCAAAGACTGAGAAGGTGACTTCATCCAAGTCCCTTGCAGAGGTAAAGTGAAACTTAAAACTATTAGTGAAATATAAGACTAAAACATAAATTATTGGCTCTAAGGATGTTTTGGTGAGAAATTTGATTCAGTTTCAATTATATTGCACAAAGCTAGTTTTTGAGGTAATAGTTATCATACTATGCAGCTCATTTGTGTTGCAGCATGGATTTCACAGCCAAGCGTAACCCCTTGTGTATGCCTATTTGAATTTTGTGCTTCAAGGTTCTTGTGATTGTGTGTACTTCATCTTGTAATCGACAAGTCTGGAATAGGAAGCCATTGCAAAAGGATGGTAGTCATGCTTGCTAAAGTAATATTGGTGCTTCTGCATCCTCTGAACACTTGTATGAATTAATACATTTTCTTTCTTGGAGAAAATCCTATGTTCATAAATAAACCAGTTGGATATATTAACATCAAATTTTGCTTTTTTAAGACAAAATTACATTTTGTCAACAGTCTTGATGAAATAAATTAAACTGTCCTGATGGGTTCAAGATGAAAACCTTTTGACCAATTGAAGAATACCAATTTAAGGAGAAAACAACATTATACATTATGAAAAGAGAATGCTGACTTGTTGGCAAGTGGTCTCTGGTTAAGCCATTCCCATGGAGAATATGCCAGTTAAGACTGACTGTCAGCTAACTATCAGGCTTGTTTAAATTTTAAAGCAGGCAGGTTGCTGGTCAAGCATTGTCCTGAGCATTAAACCAGCAAGTGGATGTCATCAGTTGTGTTAAAATAGGTGCAGTGTATGTATATGTTCTTTCTGCCGGCAAAGAACAGGGCCCAGTGCATTAATATATTTTCTAGCATGCTGTGCTGAAAAAACATCTGAAAATCTTAAATTGATTGTCAAACTAATTACTCTTACTCAGGATCATTCAACATGTCCAATTGTAGAATCGCATCTCGAGTTGGACACTTGCAAGGTTTGCCAGGTTCGCTGCCTGGATATCGTTAGTACCTTGTTTCAAACAGCTGAAGGAATTTACTGTATGATATCTACCAGATAGATACATGGCATTGTACCAGCATTGAAATTCATGTCATGCATTACACATTAGTGTGATCGGCAGACCATCTTCTTAGCTTGCGAGCAGCATCTAGTTAGTGACAAATTGTTGTACCCTGGTAAAAACTTGAGCACTTTTCAGTATCAAAATTACAGCCTGAGGACCCTTCATAAGTGTACCTGTTACATGGTGATACCTGTAAATGTTCTGATCAGGATAGCCTTTATCCCATAGGTTGGCTCAGCACTACTTTCAGCATTATCCTCCCATAGTGAGCAAATGGCTTGGGCCCAGTTTAAGGTTGTTGACAATTTTAATTTACAAAGCATGGTCTGGAACACTTGTGATGTGTAGACTGATCAGATAAGGTAGTCCTGCGGTCAACAGTGTTAAAGAACATCCTGTCTGATTCTCACCTTGAACATCTAGCTGAGTCATTTTTGACTGGAACGTGCAGCTGTGGATTCAAACATAGCAAGTGTATCATCTACATCGCAGGAATATGCAGAGTATATGAGATTATTTGACACTTCATTGAGTTCTCATGGATTCCTGCAAAGGTGTTTGTGAGAGCTTGGCCTTACTGGGGATCTGCTGGCAACATGTATCTATTTGGGCGTACATGATGTCCAAACTGAGCACAAATACTCCCTACTGAATTTATAAATTCAATGAATACGGATTCTCTCAATGGTGATAAGCAACACAATTGGCATGCACGGGACCTTCCCTAAGCTGTACAGCCACATCGTTCAAAGGGAACGTTGGTGGTGAGTCTACGTATACCATGATGTGTGCTGCACTGCAGACATCTATGGCCAACTTGAATGGTACATTGATGAATAAGCTAGTGATTTCAAATGAGCACATGAACACTCCATTGCTATCAATACACAAGTTTTGTGTGAATCCTTCACTGTACGAGGAAAACGTGCTCCAAACTGATTGTAGCAATTCACCCAACCATTTGGTCATTTCTTGTTTTGCAGATTGGTTCATAGCTGCACTAGGGTGTAAAAGAGCATCTTCTCCACCCTCAAGTTTCCCAACCTTTTTCCTGATGAAGGGCTTTGACCCAAAACGTCGATTTTCCTGCTCCTCTGACGCTGCCTGACCTGCTGTGCTTTTCCAGCAACACACACTCAACTCTAATCTCCAGCATCTGTAGTCCTCTCCTTGTAAAAGAACATTACTATTGTGTGCCTTGAGCCTTCCATCCATATGTGGATGCAGTGAGCTGTGAGGATGAACCCGATCATTTATATTATTCAGCAGCTAGTTGCTGTTAAACAATTCTAGGAAATGGTGTTTTTTTTTGTTTAGCTTCCTTTTGAGTAAGGTTGCCCAGTCATGCTGAGTGGCAAATAGTGAATACAACTCATCAGCAATGACACCAAGTTTAGGATTGTCAGTTGAGCTTGCAGACTAGCTTTTATTAGAAGATATACAAAGGGTCTTGTTTGTTGCAATGAGAAAAAGTGTGTGTACACTGCGCCTGTACGGGTGATAGTCATTCACTGCCTATTTCTCAGTGCAATGAAGGACCAATAAGGGATACATGCATGGTATAAACAAGCCTGGCATCAACTGATGTATTCTCCTTGGCAATGACTTTACTAATCAGAGTCCACTTTCCAAACAGCGTGCTCCTCTCAAATTGTTTAAATTTAAGGGAAAACTAAGATTTTTGTTTTTGTGAATTTCCCTGATCAGTACAAGATGAAAATCTCCAACAGAAGATTTGTTTTTCAGCATTTCTATAGTGCTGTGACCTAGGAAGTCAGCATTCAACTAAATAAGCTATATTTACCATGTCATAAATATTACAAAAGCACTTGCGGTTTTAAGTGGGGTAGCCATTAAGAACTTAAAAATGACTAAGTGCATAATATATACTAAAACAAACTTCAGTTTTATATCAGTTTTGTTTTAGAATTTGGATAGTAAGAGTTCAAATAATGTGGAAAATATATTCAAAGTTCAAATAATGCAGCTATGCAAGTGTATGAAAGTAACTTGCCAATAAATTAAGTTTTTTTAAGTTCTAATATTCTAATTTAACTTAGCTTTTTCCCCCTCTTTGATTTGTTTTTCGTGCTGTATAAGGGAATACACTTTGCATAATCTTACCTTTCATACATTTTCAATTTTCTTATGGCAATTCTTACAATTATGCCACTGAGGAAAACAAATACCAAATTCCTGTTAGTACCTGATCTTAGGAATTTCAGTAAATCTGAAAATATTGGACATGATAAATTTACTTCCATGTGCTCCTGTGGAGAATATCCCTTAAATATTGAAGGCTTTATGGTATAAAGAGGAAAGAATGAACAATTACCACCAAAGTCTGTAGTCAACAACTCCAGCTAAAATTTATTTCCATACAAGCAAGCTGTTTCTTGCTGCGTTCTATCTTAATTATGCAATGGATGGAAAATTGCTGGCGTCTGCTACTAAAATCAGTTGGTTCATTCACTAGTCCCATAGTCTGAAAGTTCACCTTCATATAATGCAAATAGTGGTTTTGTAATAAAAACGCACTGTGCTGAGAAAGCCTAGTCCATCCATAGTCAAACATTTTTGGGTGTTGACAAAGAACAAAGTTACAAGTTAAACTAGAAATCCTAGAAGTATGTATACAGTCGATCAACAGCGAGGATGTAGCTGATGCCATTTCAAATGTAACCTGTATGATGGACATTTCAGATTTGGTTTGTTCAAGAAAATGTTTAAAATTGAGATGATCAGAGCTGAAGGGTCAGTTGACTTTCAACATGTTTCCTTGGCTGTTGGATGATATAAGACTTTCTGTGAAATGATGCAGAACTGTACAAAGGACAAAACAATCTCATCAATAGAGGTTGAGGAGACCAGTGGAAGAGTTTCTTTATTAATTCACACATGGAGTTTGGACATTGGTGGCTGAACCAACATTTGTTGCCCTTGAAGAGATGGTCGTCAGCTGTCGTCTTAAGCCACTGTATCTCTGTGCTGTTCATAGTACCACAAGCTAACTCCATGCATAATGCAAAAATAAACAATTGAGGATAGAGAAAGGACCTTTAAGCAAAGCAAATTTGAAAATAATTTTCAACAAGGTTGAAGGTTCACTTGGTTAATGCTGGGAATGCAGATATTTTCTTATGAGGATATGTCAAGTAAGCTGGGCTTGTTAACATTGGAATTTAGGGAATGGGGTGAGATTTTATTGAAACATGTAAAGTTCTTTGAGGGCTTGACAGGATAGATGCAGAGAGGTTGTTTTCCCTTATGGGAGAGTCAGGACCAGAGGGCATAACCTCAGAGTAAGGTGCCACCTATTTAAGACAGGTGAGGAAGATTTTTCTGAGGGTAGTGAAATGGAATTCTTTACCTCCAGCTGTTGAGTTCTGAGTCATTAAGTATATTCAAAGCTGGGGTAGGGTTTTAATCAATAAGGGAATCCAGGGTTGTAGGAAAAAGACATGAAAATAGAGTTGAGAGTTCTCAGATTAGCTATGATCTTGTTGAACAATAGAGCATACTTAACAGGCTGACTGGTCTACTTCTGCTCCAGCATCTTATGGTCGATGTGTCTTTTATAGACTTATTGGTTGTAAAATGAGAAAAACATAGATCAACACCAGAGGCTTGAGTTTTCTGCCTGAACATTGAATAGGTCTTTAAAACTGAAATGAAGTTTCTTTTTTGTCCCATGGTGTAGACTAGTTGTTGGACATACAGGTGAGAGAGTGATACTAAACACTAAATTTGCAATCTTGATGTTGCACTTCTCGGATATTTCCAGAGTTTGGACTGTGTACTCCTGTTAAAAATTATCATGACATTAAAGTACTTGGAAACAATGAGAAAGAAAAAGATTTAATGATTGATATTTAATTAAGAGGGCGAGAAGAGTCATAAAATGAATAATAGCGTGACAAGAATTTGTGCTGTGACTTATTTTCTGTCTTAAAATATTTTGTTACAGGCAAGTTCGAAACCTCTAACATTGGGTCCAATCAAAGCTGAAGAATTAAATACGAAAGAATTTCCGAATAAAAAGTTGGTGGTATTGGTCCATAAGAGCCCCGTGCCGCCACAAAAAGAAACTGTGTCAAGCAATATTGCAGGGACTTGGACGATTGATCATAATTACAACGCTGTAAAACCTGAAAAGACTCTGATGTCCACTTCAGTTTTTTACAGATCGTGTATGTATCATCCAGTAATTTTCAACATTTGGTTTATTTTCCATTATTTCATTTCCCCCAACAAAAACAAACTGTCCAATTAGAACACAAGCAAAGTAATATGGATGCAGGAAATCTAAAATGATAGAAAATGTTGGAAATATTTGGTGAATGAAGCATCATCTGTGGAAAGAAACAAAGTTAACATTTCAAATATGTGCCCTTTTGTTACAACTGATCGATTATGATGTAAAGTTATTGACCTGAAACATTAATTCTGTTTCTGCCACCACACACAGTACCTGATCTGTTTAACATTTCCAGCATTTTCTGTTATTATTTCAATCTAACATGACTTAGTTGTTTCTATAGCTTTGAAGAATTGACAAATTTGGGTGATCTGAATGCATTCCTTATTTCTTATTATGGGCTTGTGCCTTCATTTTATATTGATCTGTTCTTTCCATAACTTGAGCATTGCTCCTCTTCACCAACTGAAACTGCAAAATGTGCTAATACCTCATTAAAAGACATGAAAATGATGGGTTAGGAGTAGGCTGTTTGAGCTTACTCTGCCATTTGGAAAGATCATTACTGATCTGACTACTCCAACTTCCCACATCCCCTCAGTTGCCTGTTACCCATTTGCCTTAAAGGTATTCAAAGACTCTGTGTCCACTGCATTTTGATGGAAGTGTGCCAAAGAATCGTAGCCCTCTGAGGAAAACCGTCTCTTCAGCTGTCTTAATGTGTGACCCTATTTTTTTAAAAACAATACCCTGTAGTTCTAGATTCACACATTGGGAACCACATGAAGAAGCATCCTTTCATTATACTCCTTGTAAGGTTCCCTGTAAGATCTTGTACATTTCAAAAATCTCTTGACTCTTGTAAGCTCCAGATATAAGCCTAGCTTGTCCAGTCTTCCTTCAGAAGACAACCTGACAATTCCAAGTTAGTTTCATAAATCTTCTCTGAGCTGTCTCTGATGAATTACATTCTTCCTTTAAAAAGGAGACTAGTACTATTCACAGTCTGCCTGATTTGGTCTCACCATTACCATGTGTAATTGAAGAATAAACTCTACTTTTATATTCAATTCTCCTCGCAACCACTGATACAGTACAACAGGAAGTAGGAAATCAGCCAACTGATCCCTATCAAAGTGCCATTCCTAGCAGATGGCAGGAGTTATATGAAGACAACATTGTTTAATCCCATCTGATTTATTTTTTTAACCTCATTTTAAAGGAGTAATGTATCTATAATTAGTATCTTCTGAGAAATCTTAGAAATCAGAGTAGTGTTTCAAATATGTAAATTTCGTGGAGAATTTTATTCTGTTTCTTTGGTGTTTTGGTTAACCAACATATTAGATAAACACAAAATGCAGTCTGATACTTAGCCTTCAGGAACCTTTGGACCAGGCCAGACAGTTTTGCACTAAGAGTTCTAGTGTATTGAAATACATTTTAAGTTTTAAAAACTTGACAAAGTGATTGCAGCAGTACTTTCAGTAGTTTTTCTTTAATAGTCATATGTTCATCGAATAGCAATAATAATTGTTGAATGCAGAGAATGAACAGAAGCTGAGCTGAGCACAACTTCTCATCGCCCAAGCAAGTCATTTGCACAGTTTTTTCAGAATGATGCAAGGGAATAGACATAGTTAACAACTGGCTTCAGATTTATCATAAGATGAAATTGCCAACCAGCAGGTTAGTATGAAGGTTGGTGCATGGTCAATGCAAATTACATCAAGTGGAAATTAATTTTTAGGTGGTAGTGAAATGATTTATTAATTTTTTAAATATAGAAACGAAAATGTTGTTACACATTTAATGTAGGGAGGATAAATATTCACCTAAAGAGCATTATAAGTCCACTGACAACTGAAGTTGATCTGGCTACTAGAGACAGCTCTGGCTACTGAAGAGGATTTCTGGTTGCCAAGGCACCGCTGCACCATGCCCTAAAGAAATTTATTGGTCTGGCCTTTGTGGGATTGATGGAACAAATTTTCATGGTAATTGGGACAAACAAGATATGTAAACATACACGCAGCAATTCTAACTGCAAACTCCCCTGACCCACCAAAGATGGTCTTCTCTCTATGGTTGGTATGAGGGGTCCAGTTTGTGTAACATACAGCATGATGAGGCCGTGGGTTATAACTAAGTGTAGAAATTTATAATAGGATAAAGTGTGCACAGATGTATTATTTCAATTGCACGTGTGCATGTTTAGTTTTTGTATGTATATTTAAATGTTATTTAGTATTAGTAACATAATAGTTTGGGTTTGGCGCCTGAAAATCAATAGGATGATATAATGCAACATCAGAAAGGGTTAAAGAAATTTTTTATTTCATTCTTCTGTTGTAATGGTTAGCTATCTGTTATTGGAAAAAACTGCAGTAGTCATACGCTGTGCTGCACACAAATGGATGTTGTTCATCTTTTAAAAAAAGAAGCAGCAATCCTGCTCTTGTCAACAGTTCGTACTGATCTTCACAAAGCTGCAGAAGAATGAGCACAGCCTGTCTTCAGAAGCCTAAGGCTGAATTTCGTTATAACAATTTTATTGCGTAATGCGTTTTGACCTTGAGTCGTCAGACACAGGTAAGGTATATATGGTATCCATGTTCAGTTCAATTAACTAATTAAGAGTCATAGTCATACAACACAGAAATAGACCGTTATGTCCAATCAGTCCATGCTGAACGTAATCCCAAAGTAAACTAGGTCCACCTGCCTGCTCCTGGCCCATATCCCCCCAAACCTTTTCTCTTCATGAACTTATCCAAATATCTTTTAAATGTTGTAATTGTGCCCATATCCACCACTTCCTCAAGAAATTCATTGTCTTTTTTAAATCTCTTCCCCCTCACTTTAAAAATGTGTCTGCTTGTCTCGAAATCCTCAATCCTAGGGAAAAGACACCTACCAGTAAACCTGTCTACAAGAGGTGGTGGAAATGTCATTACATTTATGCATCCACTGCAGTGTCGTGGAAACTTTGGATGTCTGTCACAGGAAGCTGAACACTTGTATATTGATTTTAACTTTATCAGAAAAATAGATGATATTACAGTACTCATGTTAGCAACTAAGTAATTTTATTTAATACACTCACTAAAAACCTCAAAATGATTGGTGAGAGCACTCTAAAGTGTAACATGCACCTGGGAATCTTTTCATGTGATTCCTAATTGCCATTTGACAATTCAGAGCCCAAGGATGGTTCCTAACAGAATTCCCTCTTTTTTTTCTTATCACGCAGCCAACTTATTTAAAAACACAATCCCTTGAAATTGTTATGCACATGTGGTTGAGCATATTAGGGTCTTTTCCCAAGGGTGGGAAGTTCAAAACTAGGGGGCATATTTTTAAGGTGTGAGGAGAAAGTTTTATGATGGTCATGAGGGGCAATTTGTTTATACAATACGGTTAATGTGTGGAATGCCGGAAGAAGTGGTGGATGTAGGCACAGTTACAACATTTAAAAGACATTTGGATAAACACATGTATACGAAAGGTTTGGAGGGATATGGGCCAAATGCATGCAAGTGGGACTGTTTAGTTTGGGAACATGGTGGATGTGGGCTAGTTGGACAGAAGAGCCTATTTCCATGCCCTATGACTGTGACTTAGCTAGCACACCTTTAGACCGTGGGAGGAAACTAGAGCGCCCAAAGGAAACCCAGGGAGAAAGTGCAAACTCCCCATAGATCATCAACTGAAGCTGGAATCGATCCCAGGTGCTATGAGGCAGCAATGCTAACCATTATGCCACCCTAACCTCTACAAAAATGTCTCGAACCTGTATGTTTCTAGTGAGCTTTACACATTAGTGAAGGCTATGTCTTTGAGGTTTGTGGGATTAGCTGCAGGACAGTGGGATAAGTTCTACACAGCATGACAGCCAATTGAAGAGCAACGTTGGGCATCTCTTGAAGAGCAGTGAATGTCCTAGGTGGTCCAGAGATCGGAAGACAACAACAGGAGCACTTGGGGTAAGCAGTCTGTCGCGGTTGGGAATAAAACTGAGAATTACTCACATACTTAAAGTTAGCAGAATTTATGTATTTAACTCTATGAATATCATAATTTGATCTGTTAAAATTGCTGTTAAACTGAGGAGAGTGTGAGTGAAAAGTGGGACTGGAGGTGGAATAGCTGCTAGCAGTAGTTAAGCAAAAGAATGGTGTCATAAATTATGAATTGAAAGGCTCAGGAATCCATATCAGAGTGTCAAAAAATCAATGATTATATTAGCATTATAAATTGCATATTATACTCAGTTGAACAATAGTAAAGGAAGTTAATTTTCAAATGAAGTGTTGTAGAGAAAAACAGTTTCAAATTTTCTGGAGACTAGGAGAATTTTAGAGATTGGATTAGCAAATTTCCTTTGCAGTATATCACTGGTATCAACATCTGTAACGTTATTTAATTGTGTAACTCCATAGCATTTTGATTTTTGTAAATTAACTAGATTGCAAGTTTTCTGTGCCCTACTGGAATTCAAAGCAGTTGCATTCTCCCAGAGGAAGAACAAAACAATGATGCAGGATTTCTCAACTCCACTTCTACGTTATTTGGATCACTTGGCCAAAAATTATTTTCAAATACATTTGTATTTCCTACTAACTACATGCAGTCAAAATTTTGGATTTGGTTTCATATGGTGACATAGTCAGCTATTAAAAGTTATAACTACTTTTTACCCTGCTTTCATTCCATTTGAACCTTTTTTGGTATGTGTATTTAGGACTGAATAAAATGTAATGAACCAAATAGACCTAAAGTTTTTGAACCTATTTATTTGAGATTAAAATTTTGTTTTTAAGCGAGTGGATAAACATAATCAAATTGAAGTATTTTTTACAGAATTCAAACATGAAGACTGTTCTTTTTAACCATTTCCACATAATTAATTTCTCACTGTTCCTCTCTGAAACTTGTACATGTGCTGAGGAAAAACGTATAAAAATTTAGAATTTTAAAATGCTTTCTGTTAATCCTCGGTAAATATTTCTAGGAAATAATAACCAATTGTACAGTTCTGTAATCAATCCAGAAAGTAATTTGACAGACATAAGTTAGAACTGAATATGTTTATGGCTTAGATCGTTCAGCCCAATGTGTTTAGGTCTCCTCTTGGCTAAATCCAAGTGAAGATAGTTTTATTTGCACCTTCCAGTCTTGTTGTTACCTTTTCATATTGTGCTTCTCCAATTCTGGCTTCAATTTTAATCATTCAATTATTGGTAACTGCACTTATGACTGTAAACTAGATTGCTTCCACAACCCCTTCACATTTGTCTCTCTCTTCCTTTAACTTGCTGCTCGATGTCTACATTTTTGAAGGCTTTTGTTGTTTGCCCTGTTATCTCCTGAAGTGATTCACAGTCAAATTGTTTGATACCGATCCCAAGTGCCTTGGGATGCTTTACAATGCTAACAATCCAATGTAAATGCAAGTTGTTGATTCAGATATTTATCTTCTATTCCAATTGTATCTGCCTCAACCATTCTGGTGAAACATTCTACCTTCCACCAATTTTCCTCACCATATCTGATTTCACTTTCTTGGTGGCAGTGGATGTCCTCTCATCACTAATTTTTCTTGGTGAAACTAGTCTTTCCACAGTAAACCTTTCCAAAGCCATAATCTGAAGGAAACTAGATTAAACCACCTGTAGCGGTATCACTGTATTTTTTTTCTCTCTTATTTCAAGTCTGTCTATAACTTCTCAACCCTTGTATAATTCTGGTGAACCAATATAGAATGAACTCTGACTTCAATGTATTTTCTAAAATTGAGCAACCAAATGATGACCTCAATATTCTTCGTTTTTGTCTAACTATTGATTTAGAACAAATTTATCATAAGCCCTCGATAATATGTTGTGGAACTGTAAACAAACCAAAAGGCTGTTAACATTTTAATGCTTTATCTACCTGAACGCAGATGTGTCTAAGCACCTGCTTGCTCTTCTGCATCATTCCTTTGTGTTTATATTTCCATTTCTTGTCTTCTCAAATTTCACTGCTGGTAGTGAGAGTTTGATAGTGTATTGATTTATGTTACTGAATTTGTAATCTTGAGGCCTGGAGTAATAATTCTGAGAACATTCCTATCTTTCCATGGCTGATGAAGGACTTCACTCTGGTTTACAAAATTCTAAAAATTTGAGTCAATAAATGCAAGTATAAGGTGTGGAATTACCATAAAGGCATAACAGGCACATAGAATCGATTTAAGAAATTAAAATAGCCATCCTATTCTTGGTTCCAGTTGCACACCAAAATGATTGCTTTTTAATTGCCCTCTGAAGTGGCCTTACAAGTTACTCAGGTATAACAACCTGTGCATGATTTTGTTCTAAATTCACAGTTCTGAAAATTGAATTGTTTCTGTCACCTTTCAACCAATTCTATTAAAACTATTTGCCCCTGAAGTCTTGTGACCCACATGCTATTGGTGAAGTTCTCTTTGTTATTAGCAAATTACAGTGATCAATTTGGAAACTGTAGAGATCAAAATTTGAACTTATGGGAGTCTATTTATAAAAGCCAATTAAACTTCATGTAAACGTATACTGTCGCATTGCAGAAAACTGCTCAAACTATCAAGGTATGTCTTTTAAAGGGGGAGGCAGTGGAGTTGTGATAATGTCACCGCACTAGTAATCTAAAACTCCAGGTTAATGTTCTGGGGATATGTGTTTGAATCTGGCCACGACAGATGATGAGAATTCCAATAAAATTGTAATAGAATTTGAATTGCAATAAAAATGGCAACCATGTAAGCACTGTTGATTTCTGTTAAAAACTCCTCTAATTCATTTAAGAAAGGAAATTTGTCCTTCTTGCCTGGCCGACACATAATTCTTAACTGTTTCGGATGGGCAATAATTGCAGGCTGAACCACCAATGTCCACATCCTGTTACTAAAATTAAGAATATTTTTAAAAAGTGGAACAACTGCATGGAAAGAGTTGAAGTGAAAGAGCACTTTGTTAAACCTTGTTAAATGTCCCATCCCTAATACGTTGATCATTGAGTTAGAATTACCGTAACATAAAACTTTGTCCAACATTCAGAAAGTTTCATTTTTGTAATATATTTAACAGAAAGAGTAGCATATTGAAATTCATTAAGTACTGACCAGGTAAATCATCTTATTGAGAGGGATAACCAAAAGCTTGATTGAAAAGAGGGATTTTTACCTTGGGGGAATTACAACTCGAGACTGAGCGCTTTACATTTAAAGTACTGTGAGAGTGCACTGTACTGAATTAGGACATACACAGATAATTTGCTTCCTGGTTTTGGCCGGTATTCTTCATATGGGCTCAACACCTTCCTCAGCACACTTGAAATTGGAGTTAATCACTTGGGGATTGTACCATGAAATCATGGGTATTAATATTGGAAGATCAAGTTCTGTCACAAAACTTTAAACCTAATCTATTTATTCAAGATTGCCCAGCAGTATCTATTTGATTTTTTAATAGCATATCTGCAATATATTGCAATCAGCTACTGCTTAAAAATAAACATTAATTTATTTAACTTTTTTTTGAGCACTGCAAGTACAGCATAACAAACGTATTTTGTCCACCATGCAGAATATTTCATTGCATCTCCATGAATCGTAAGTGGTATCTTTCATAACAGCTTTTGTTTTATTAAGAAGGATTCATTCCTGAGTATTCATTAAAACAAGTCAACACACCATCTGAAAACGCGATTTAAATTGGAATTAAAGCAGACTTGATGGGGGATAAAACACTTCCATTTGAGTTGTGGGTTACTTATAACAGGAGAGTAACCATCGATCTGCCTGTTTGCACAACAGTGTATTTATGTTGTCTTAAATATTTCTAAGACTGAAATACACACGAATGGAAGGAGTTTGATATCTTGCTGATAGTATTTGTATCTGTATTGGAGAATTAAATGAATTTCAAATTTACAAGTAGTTTCTGGAAAACCTTTGGAAATGAGAAGGTATGCAGGAGGCCTCCTGAATGTGTACCGATAGGTTAAGGTTTAATAAAATTATTGAAGATTTTCTGATAAAAAGACCTCTCTCTTTTGAGAGGATGGTGCATTATTTGCCTTCTATGTTGCCAAACATCTTGCGCTGCTTTAGTGAGCGATTCTGTTTTCAACATAATAGCACTGTCCATAATAAAATGGGTGTAATCTAACTTCGTGGTTCCTCTGTTGGGCTGGGCTGCTCTTATTAGCATTTATTGGCAAAAATTAGTTTTTTAAATTGATTTGTGAGACTTGAACGTCATTGGCTGGCCAGAATTGATAACCTCTCCCTATTTGCTGCTGTGAGCTGCCTTCTTGAATCACTGCAGTCCACTTGCTGTGGGTTGACCCACAATGCTGGTTAGGAGGGGATTCCAGGATTTTGACCCAACAGTTGTTAAAGAACAGTGGTATATTTCCACGTCAGGGTGTTCAGTGGCTTGCAGGTGATGGTGTTCCCAAAGACCTACTGCCCTTGTCCTTCTAGGTGGGAGTAGGGATTTTTGGTGAATTTCTGCAATGCATCTTGTAGATAGCACACACTGCTCCTACTGAGCACTGGTGGTGGAGGGATTGAATTTTTGTAGATGTGCCATTCAATGGGAGCTTTGGCCTGGATGATGTCAAGCTGCTTGAGTGTTGCTGGTGCTGCACCCATCCAGGCAAGTGGGGAGTATTCCATCACACTCCTGACTTAATCTTTGTAGATGGTGGATAGACTTTGGGGTGTAGGGAGGTCAGTTACTTGTCGCAGTATCCCTAGTCTCTGACCTGCTCTTGTAGCCACTGTTTTTGTAGTGAGTCCAGTTGAATTTTTGGTCTATGGTAACCCCAAGGATATTGATAGTGGTGGATTCAGTGATGATAATGCAGTTGAATGTCATGGGGAGGTGGTTAGAGTGTCTCTTATGGTAGGAAACAGTGAGGACTGCAGATGCTGGAGATCAGAGTCGAAGGATTCCTGATGAAGGGCTGTTGCCCACATTGTCGATTCTCCTGCTGGTCGGATATTGCCTGACCTGCTATGCTTTTCCAGCACCCCACTCTCTATTCTGTCTCTTATTGGTGATAATCATTGTCTAGCGTTTGTGTGGTGCAAATGTTACTTGCAACTTGTCGGCCCAGACCTGGATATTGTCCAGATCATGTTACATTTGAGCACGGACTGCTTCAGTATCTGAGTCATCGCAAATGGTGCTGAACACTCGCAATCATCAGCGGATATCCCCACTTCTGACATTATGACAGAAGGAATGTCGTTGATGAAGCAGCTGAAGATTGTTGGGCTTAGGCTACTACCCTGAGATGTCCTGGAGCTGAGATGACTGACCCTCCATCTTCCTTTGTGCCAGGTATGACTCTAACCAGTGGAGTGTTTGCCCCCAATACCCATTGATACCAGTTTTGCCAGGGCTCCCTGATGCCATACTCACTTAAAGGCGGCCTTGACGTCAAGGGCTGTTACACTCACCTCACCTCTGGAATTCAGCTGTCTTGTCTATGTTTGAACCAAGGCTGTACTGAAATCAGGAGCTGAGTGACCCTGGTGAAACTTACACTGGGCGTCACTGAGCAGGTTCTTGCTGAATATTTGATGTTTGTCACTTCAGCATTCAATCCTTGTCTCTTCAATCTCAAACTTTTTAAAAAGTAATGCCTTGGTATCAAATCTTTTAATAGCATACAAATAGTCTGATTGTGTTAGAAAACGTAAACCACTAGAAAGTTAACATTAGATTTGTGCTGAGAGCTAGATTGGGATAAACCAAATTGTTTGCTAGCATTTAGACTTTGAAATTAGAGAACTTCACTCTTGTCTGTCAGTTAGGATTGAATTCAAACCTAAGTCCTAGGATGGCAAACTCTACTAACTTGTACCACTTCAATTTTTGAAGTGTCATAGTCTGCCTGAAATGTCCTGAGTGGTGGAAGTCTGAATTAATTTTTTTTGTCATGAATGGTAGCCTAACATGATTTACTTGCAGGTTCAATTATTTGTGATAACTCTGATCATCTATTGTTTTGTTTCCTTGCTATTTACAATTGGTATGCTCGGGACTGCAGGTAGCACTCTCGTCTTTGAACCCCACAGCATAGACAGAAGCACATAATCTAGGTTGAAATCTCATTGCAGTACTGAGTGTCATGCTTTCAGAATCCATCTTTTGGGTGAGATATTAAAGTAAAGGCCCCTTTAGTCTTCTCCATTGGATCTCTAATGTGTTTTGAAGAGGAGGAGAGAAATTGTCCTGATCTCCTATCATCATAATTAAAATATGATCTGGCCACTATTTCAGTGAAACATAATAAGGGGCTACAGCAGCAAATGTACTTCATTGAAAGTGATCAGCTTGGGATATTCTGAAGTCGTGAAAGGCATTGCATAAATGGAACTTCTTTTACTGACTTAAACTCATAGAGATGTACAGTGCAGAAACAGTCCCTTCAGTTCAACTTGTCCATGCTGACCAGATATCCCAAATTAATCCAGTCCCCTTTGCCAGCACTTGGCCCCTATCCCTCAACCCATCCTATTCATATAACCATCCAGGTGCCTTTTAAATGTTATAATTGTATTAGCCTCTACTACCACCTCCGGCAGCTCATTCCATACATGCACTACCCTTTGTGTGAAAGAGTTGCCCCTTGGGTTCCTTTTAAATCTTTCCCCTCTCACCCTAAAACCTATGTCCTGTAGTTCCGGACTCCTCCAATCCAGGGAAAATGCCTTGTCTATTTACTCTATCCATGTTCCTCATGATTTTATAAACCTCTGTAAGGTCATCCCTCAGCCTCTGAGACTGTAGGGAAAATATCTCCAGCCTGTTCAGCCTCTCCTTATAGCTTAAATCCTCCAATCCTGACAACATTCCTGCACATCTTTACTGAACCCTTTCAAGTTTAACTACATCCTTCCTATAGGAGGAAGACCAGAATTGTGCACAATATTCCAAAAGTGGCCTAGCCAATGTCCTATACAGCTGCAACATGATTTCACTTCCATACAAAAATTGAAATGCGTTCAAATAATAATTTAGATTCAAGGAGATTTTTGAGATAAATCAACTGATTTACATCCAATCAGAATATCATCATGTATTATCTTGATCTGTCACACCAGTGATTTGTAATGAAAGTAAAATGTTTATGAAGCACAACTGTATACAAGCGAACAAAATGCAATGCCATATTTTTACAGTTTCTTTTAAGAGTTATTACACATGACACATAGTTCAGTTGACTTGTTAATTCTACATCCGAGGGCTATGAAAAATAATATCCATGAAATTGGTCATGTCAGCAAGTCACTTTTTATTGGCTAGTGTTTGGATGTCATTTATATCAAAGTAAATAAATACCATCTCACTTCATGCACATGTAAAAATACAAAACAAATATTCCTATGTCTTTACACTAATTTAGTTTCTCCTAACTTTCTAGCGCTGTTGCCATTCTGAAGTTGTTTTTGAATTTGATGCAAGAATTACTCAGGGAAGGAACTTTGCATTTTTAATCCTTGGTTGAGTATTACATGTTCCAACTTATGCTGGGCACACCCATGGAAGGCATTCCCAAGAATGTTCCTTCACACCTCTATATTTAAGATACCTGCTGATGTTCAACTGAACAACGTTGTTACTTTGACCAGCAAATGAAGAAAATTGTATCAAAGGAACTGAAGTCTGTAAATGAAGACAGGAACACAAGAAAAGTCACAGTCATGTTCAAGAAGAAAGATGGTCATAAATTGGGCAAAGAAGAGAAACTACATTCACCATTATGCTACTTTACTTTCAAGGCTTAGTAGTATCAGATTATGAAATAGAGACCAAAGACCTTACATTTGTTAACGTGCAGACAACAGGCTTGTATTCACAACTCAATTGGAAATAGAACAAAATTCATATAATATAGAAGGTATACTGAATTTTATATCTGCAAACATCTAAGTGATTATCAGTGCTCAATCTTTTCTGCTAACTCAGCCCTTGCATATCTTAGTGTATATTTCCTTTTTAGATTGGGGAAGTGGTTTATATTGCAGCATTTAATGATTGATGCAAAATTAGCTGATTGGATGGAGGCCAGGGTTTGCTCTTCAGGGAAAACATTGCAAACAAATTGACAAATATAAATTGTTGGAAACACACAGCTGGTCTAGTTTCACTTGGAGAGAGAGACCGTTAACATTTCAGGTCAATGACCTTTCATCCAAATTAGAATAGCATTTATTCTGAACTTGTGTTTCCTTAATGTAGAAATTTTGGCTCTTTCACTCTACACAATAATTTCATTTACATTGGATATTTCACTCAAGTTCAATATACTTTTGAGTTGATGTTTAGTTAAGTGCAATTCTGAAGCAGCAAAACCCAAGAACAGCAATGGGATAAACCATCAGCTACGTGTTTTTTTGTTGATAATGGGTGAAAGAACAACAGTGTATCCAGGGCATTGGGTGAATTCTGCACCTCTTCAAAATGGGTAGTGAAATCTTAAGATCTACCTGAGCAGTCGGAACAGGCAATCTTGGCTTGCCATTTGAAACATGGTGGCATCTCCATTACTGCATCAGTCTTTATGCAAAGAGAAAAGAAAAATAATTTAGGTGCTTGAGATATTCTAAAAGGTTGCTAAAATGAGACTTATATTGTGGCTTTTTCATCTGCAACTCATCAGAACTGAAACCCAAGAAAATCAACATTAGAAAAGCAACATTTTATACAGCTTGGGAAGCAGGTGCTGATTGGTCAGGCTGTGATCGCATGGAGATGCAGTAGGAACTGCTAACTGCCTTAATTAACTGACTAAATTCAACCCAGTCAGATGGATCCTAATTGGTTAGGGACTGGGGTGCAGCAGGGACTGGAAATCTCCATATCGCTTCAACGCTAGAGAACATTCAATGGTGTGGACATATGCTTTTTACCTACAAAGAACATGACAGTATTTGAAAAAAAATGTAGGTTTCAGCGCACATGTGAACCATGCTGATTGGTGTAATTCTTAGCCCACTCTAGATTATTTAATAAAGGTCCAAGAATCAAATGCAAAAAAATTAAAAAATAAATGTATTATGCAGGACACTTGATCATGTAGCAGATGTGTATTTTAAGGATCACTAACAATACTAAATAAAGTAATCTGCATTTTGTTGAGAGGTGGGTGTTGGCAATCAGGAAATCTATCTTCGGCTCTTGATCGGCTGATGGTCTGCATGCATCCACATGAATGGGCAGGCAGGACATGGGTACAACATTTTAAATAAAAGTTCCATCCTGCTACAAAACAATGCTTTCACTCTGATGTCCTATTGTATTTACCTACATTGTATCTGTGCCTTGATATGGGACTTATAAAAACTCCTGACTCTTGTGGACACTACAGTTGAGGATTATAGTTGCATGACAGTTTGAAAACCCCAAAATGTGGAGCTAACATTATTGACCGAAAGCAATAATTCATAGGCAAATGGCACTAAATAAGTCTGTCTTCATTTCCTTATGCCAATTATTGGTATTTCAATCCCTACCCTGACAACAATTCTCAAGAACCCTGCATGTATAATTAAGTTCCATCTATTAGAGTAATTTCTATTATATAAAGTTTTGTTTATCAATAGATTGAACCATTATAGAGAAATTTTGATCAGTCTGGAGGTTCAGTTAGTATTATTAATTCCAGTCCTCAGTTTGACCAATTTTCTAGTAAAATGTAGTTGAATTTCATTTCAACCTGCCCAAAAGGTCATCTTTTGACACGCACTGAAGTTGTATTAGATTCACTTATGAGGACAGTTAAAGACCTTTGAAATCTATTTATATTAATTTAAAATCTTCAGGCAGCTGTGTTGACTATAAGAGGAGGGAATACTGGTGATGTGTTCTTGCTCTGCAGAATTGTTTAAAACTTTATTGCATGTTTATTTTCAGGAGGCGAAACTGTAAATATTAGAATCAACTGTAATGGGAAAAGTACTGTACTTAGCTGTTGTAGTTGTGGGATTCGCTTCAGCTACAATTGACATTACAATTGTTCCTGAACTGAAATTTACAATGACATTACAGTACTCAACAACTACACTCAGGTTTGACATTCTTAGTTCATTGAGTACTGAGCAGTGCAAGTTGATTTAAGAAACGTAATGACTTCACAGTCATTGCTCAAGCTTGTGTTGATATGTTTTTCACACCCTCTGGGTGTCACTGAATGCTTTGCAGCTGCTGAATTAGTTATGAAATATAGGCAATATATTTCAACAGGCTGGAGCAAAAGCAAATTTTACACAGGTCCTGCAATTTTGTCTAGATAGTGTCATAAGTGTCTCTTACATCCAACTGAAAGTGTAGTCAGGGCCTCCGTTAAAAGAAAATGCCCCTCTCAATGTAGTACATCCATGGTGATGAACTGAAATGTCAGCTTGTGTGTGGATGTCTTTAAAAATTAAGCCTTTTTATTCCGAGAGATGCGACGATGGGATTCAGCCTGACTGGTTAGAAAAAGCATGAGTTGTCACTACACTTTACAGTGCAACAAATCCCTGAATTTAAAATTGGAAACAATATTAATGAACAGTTAGTTCAGTACGTAATACATGGCTTGAAGTGGGTGGTGGAGACAATGAAGGATGGATGAACACAGCATTGGGTGAAATAATATTTGCACCAAGCCTTGAGTTTTTAATTAAAGTAAAAATTAAATGCAGTTGAGCTGATCTTAATTAAAAAGCAAATTAAGCACCTCCTTTACAAGTAAAAGGTTTATCGACCAAGTGCTTTGTTTAATTTTGTTTATGTAGGAATTGAGGATTTTGGTGAACAATCTGGTAAACAAATCAGATTGTAATTTGAAAATTTGTACAGCAGGACTTATTAGTTTTAAGTGATTAGTCTTATATTCTTCCATGTATTAAGTTTGAGCAGTTTTGAAGACTGGTATTTTGATAATTAGTGAATAATTGCAAATTTTAGTCAATTGTTCCTGAACTGAAATTTACAACGATTCGAGATTTTTGTTGCTTTGAGCATTATTGTACAATGATACAGATAGATTAGATCGTCTAAGTATATCTGTTTTTGTGCTGTTGAAATGTGTTACGAACTTTTAGAAATTACAATGTGCGAATATTCCAGTTGGAAAAATTAGCACACTGTTGCACTATATTGCAGAAAGTACTAGCAGTACTTCTGAAACTGACTGTGTTTCTTTTCTACACTCTTGGAAAATGTATTACAACTTTTTTTTTTCCCCCCTCCAGTGATAGGTATAGGTGGTAAAATTCAAAGCCAGTTTTGAGATGCTTTGATTTGGTCTGCTAGGCTTTATGCCAGCGAGTTACATGCAATGGGACCCACTCAGGTTCTGTGGTAACTTGATGAAATCTACTTTTGAATGTAAATTCTAATTAGTTACAAGATTAGACTGAACAAATCAAATTTGTATTTGTACAGTGCATGCCTTAGTTCCTAATTTATAAATCATTTTCCCAACGAATCAGTACATCTGCAGCTTTTGATTCCCAGACTTTAGTATTCTAATCAATAATGTATATGTTCGTGAATCTTTTGTCCACTAGTGGAATTGAAGCATGTTTTTATCACAGCATTTCCTATAGTTTTGCATCCAGACAGTGATGTCAGTAATTTAATAGCATCTACTGCATTATTTTCACTGGAAATGTTTATTTTCAGTGACTCCAAAGGACAAGGCAGCTGACTCCAAGCAGACTGATTCTGAATCTCTCAATGAACAACCTCCTACAACTTTGCAATCTGCTTCCTCAAAGCTATCAGCTACAGCAACAAAGCAACCTGCTGGTTCAGTGGAACAGCGTGTTGTACCTAAACGATCTACTCCACAAACTGTATCTAAACAACAAACTGCATCTAAACATCAAACCTCATCAAAACATTCAATTTCAACTAAACAACAGACTTCAACCAAACAAAGCAGCACTGGGTCAGAATACCGAATACCATCCAAGCATTCTTCTTCTGCAGCCAAATACACTGTGCATTCATCTGAGCAACCTCCAGCTAGAAAATCAGCTGATAAACTACCAGTTCAACCTTCAGCTCCGGCTACAAAAAACACCAGCCAACTGTCTAACCCTCAGATTCGACATAACATCCGTCGGTCACTTAAGGAGATCCTCTGTAAAAGGTGAGGCACAGTTGATGTAAACTTTTTTGTGCAAAGGTGCTGATAGGGAAAAAAACAGATGAAATGTGTTGAATGTAGACGTGTGATTATATTAATGAAGCCAAAGCCATCTAAAAATTGCTCTGCTTTTCAATATATAAAAGATACATTTGGAAGATGCAATTTTGATAGGTTCATCTTTTTCACAACAAAACGAGAGCGCCAAATAACATGTTCATCATTTGCTCTAAAATAATTTTACATCTTGTATATAAAGGTTCAAAAAGTGATGGGGAAATTTAAAAGGCAAGAAACCTGTAACTGACCAATGTGAGTTTTTGACTATTTGTTTCTGGCAAAAGAAATGGTTATGCAAGAAATTGTGAATTTACAATCTGTGCAGTATTTTTGTCTAACATGTACTTTAGTGTTGGGTGGTCAAATTAAAAACCATGCTAATGTCTCTGCAGTTTTGGTTACTTAGGCACCTAAATGAAGGAAGTGCTAATTTTGATGTTTGTTTGCCATTTAGACCTAAGATACACATCTATGTTTACAGTTGAACTTAATACAATTTATGCATGATTTGGAGATGCTGGTGTCGGACTGGGGTGTACAAAGTTAAAAATCTCTCAACACCAGGTTATAGTCCAACAGGTTTAATTGGAAGCACACTAGCTTTCGGAGCGCTGCGCCTTCAGGTGGTTGTGGATTTATGCAGTCAGAGTTTTGCCAGAATGACTTTCATTATGTGTGTCAGTCTTGTCATATAAGTTGACTACTTGCAATATCCTGTTTCCCATGTTTTTCTGGTCAGTTCATTTTTAACACCTTTCAATCTCTGAATGAATTTCAGCATCCCAAGGTTACAGAACAAACACTTCAAATAATACAATGTAGAAGGACACTATTGTGACCATCATGTTTCTGTTGGCTCTTCGAGGGTGTTTTCATTCTCCTATTCTTTTTTCATAGCCTTGCACATATTTTCATTTCAAATGCATATCCAATTTTATTTTGAAACTTACCAAATCTGCTTCTAGCATCCTTTTAAGTAATATCATCTTACATTATAGAAGAGGCCCTTGGGTGGCATGTTGGCTCAGTGGTTAGTACTGTTGCCTCACAGCACCAGGAGTTTGGGTTCGATTCCACCCTGAGGTGACTGTATGGAGTTTGCAAGTTCTGCCCAAGTTTGCATGGGTTGCCTCTGGGTCCTCCAATTTCCTCCCACAGTCCAAAGGTGTGCACGTTAAATGGATTAGCCATGCTAAATTGCATCTAGTGTCAGGAAATGTGCAGGCTTAGATAGGTTAGCCATGGGAAATGCAGGGATAGGATGTGTTGTTAAGGAAGGGGGTATTTGGGTGAGATGCTCTTTGGAGAGTTGGTATGGATTGAATGGGCCAAATGGCCTGCATCCACACTATAGGGCTTTCGTGATTTGTCGGCCCATCATGTTTTGTACTGCCAAAAATGTATTACTTGCGCTAGTCCCACATTCACTCACTAGGCTGAGTACTTTTTGAAGGTTGAGGTGACCCACTGCAACAGCCTTTCTCGGCAGTGCAGTCCAGATCACACTTTCCTCAGGGCGGCACAGTGGCTCAGTGGTTGGCACTGCTACCTCACAGCACCAGGGTCCCAGGTTCGATTCCAGCCTCTGGTGACTGTCTCTGTGGAGTTTGCACATTCTCCCTGTGTCTGTGTGGGTTTCCTCCGGGTGCAGTCCACAGATGTGCAGGTTAGGTGAATTGGCCATGCCAAATTGCCCCATAGTGTTAGGTGCATTAGTCAGAGGGAAATGGGTCTGGGTGGGTTACTCTTCGGAGGGTCGTTGTGGACTGGTTGGGCCAAAGAGCCTGTTTCCACACTGTAGGGAATCTAATCTAAAAAAAATTGTCCCTAAATCTCCTGCCTTTCGCATCAAAATTATGCCCCTTGCTCTTGATCATTCAGTTAAAGGAAATAGCCGCTTTCTATTTCTCCTATCCATGCCCCTCTTATATGCACCAGTCTGGTCCCCCTCAACCATCTCTGTTGTAAAGAAAGCAACAAGCATATCCCATCTCTCTCTCTCTAGCTGAAATGTACCGTCACAGACAACATCTTGTTAAATCTCAGTTGGACTCTCTCCAGTGCAATGGCATTCATTTTATAGTGTGGTGACCAGAGCTGCATATAGTACTGCAGCTGTGGTCTAACCACCAAGTTCTGTACAGCTCCAACATGACCTCCCTGCTCTTACAATTTATGCCACAACTGATAAAGGCAAGCATCCAGTCTGCCATCTTTTCTACCTTATTAATCTGCCCTGAAACCTTCAGGGATCTGTGGGCCAATACACCCAAGATCCTTCTGTTCCTCTGAGCTTCCTAGTGTTTTGCTATTCATTAAGTACTCCCTTGTCTTGTTCCTCCTTCCAAAATGCATCACCTCACATTTCAGGGTTAAGTTCCGTCTGTCACTGATCTGACCAATCTGATCAATCCATTTATGTCTTCTGTAGAAAAATCTTTCTCCTCGATGTTAACCACCCAGCCAATCATTGTGTTGTCTGCAGACTTATCATCTCTCCCCCATTCTCATCCACATCATTCTCGAATCTCTCAAACAATTCGGGATCCAGCACTGATTCCTGTTGGAAACATTGCACGCCAGACTACAGTTTCACAAACTGCCTTCTGCCACCACCCTCTGGCTGCTATTACTGAGCCAGTTTTACCAGTTACTCTGAATCATATTTGCTTATATTTTTTCAGTTTCCCATGTGGCGCTTGTCAAAGCTGAAATCCGTATAAACTGCATCAGTTGCCTTACCCTCATCTAAACACATCCTCAAAAATTTCCTTCACTGTTTTCTCCCAATGCATTGTAACTCCTGATTCCTTTTTTTAATCGTTTTCTTGCAAAATCACCCTTTTATCTGGTCCTCTACCCCCAAAGACAAACTCTCCATCCAATCTTCCTTTGACTTAAAACAAAGCACTAAATAAAATAAATTACTGCGGATGCAGGTGCTAAGAGTCATACAGCTTGGAAACAGACCCTTTGGTCCAACTAGTCCACACCAACCATGTTGCCAAACTAAACTAGTCCCACTTGCCTGCATTTGGACAATATCCCTCCAAACCTTTGTTCATGAACTTATCCTAATGTCTTTTAAATGTTGTAACTGTCCCTGTATTCACCATTTTCTCTGGCAGTTCATTCCACACACAAATCACTCTCTAAAATAGTTGCCTGTCATCTTTTTAAATCTTTTTCCTCTCACCTTAAAATATGTCCCCTAGTTTTGAATTCACCCCCAATCTTAGGGGAGGAAGAAACCCTTCTCTAGGTTTCTCATTATTTTATAAACCCCTATAATGTCACTCCTCAACCTTCAATGCTCCAGTGGGGGGAAAAAAAGTCCCAGCCTATTTTTATAACTCAAACCCTTCATTCCCAGCAACAACCTGGTAATTTTTTTCTGAACCATCTCCAATGTAATAGTATCCTTCCTATAATGGGGCAACCAGAATTGCACACAGTACTCCAAAAGAAGCCTTACCAATGCCCTGTACAACCTTAACATCTGAAACAAAACCAGAAATAGCTGGCAAAATTCTGCAGATCTAGCTGTGGGAAGAAAGCAGAGTTAACTTCGAGTCTGGTGACTTTCAGATCTGAAATGTTAACTGTACTCCTCCCCACAAGTGGGGTTAGACCTGCAGAGTTTTACCATGTTCTGTTTTTTCTCCCTGTTGACCTTCTCTGTTTTATGGAGAGATCACCTGTTCGCATCATCTGTGTAACTGAAGCCTTTCGTCCCTTCCTGGTAAATCTCAAAGACATTGGCACCCTCTCCAAGACTATGACAACCTGCATAAAGTCCAGTGTATGCCAGATGTAGCTAACTAATGTTATAAAATGGTTTAGCATACATTCTCTGTTTTCGTACTCTTGTCTGTTTTTATAAACCAAAGATCTTGTGAATTTCTTTTTAACAGCTATCCTTGGCCAATCAACTTGAAAGACTTTCATGTGCACACTCCTAGTCTTCCTATTTCTTCAGTTCTTTTAAAAACTTTACCATGTATTTATGTTGCAGCTCATTCCTCCTATTAACATACATACCTTTATTATGACAAATTTCATCTGCTGACCCTCTCTTCATTTCACCAGTCCATATCTTCCTAAAGTCCATGATTATTCTCAATTTATTGTATTTCTGAGTTTTGTGGCATCTGCAAACTAATTAAATGTGTATGTGATTAAAGATCACAAAGTAATTACATATGTTGAAGTGCATTATCCTTGCAAAGTCATTTCGAAGGATAAGCAATACAAAGCTTGAGTATCTTGGAATGATCAAGTTGGAAATAGCCCCATGGTTATGGTACAAAATCAGACATTGCTGGTGGAACCCAGGTCTGGCAGCATCTGTGGAAAGAAATCTGTGGAAACATTTTGGCTCCAGTGACCCTTCTTCGGAACTGACGATAGCTTGGAAAAAGTTGTCTTATATGCAGAATTTGGGGCAAGGAAGGGAAGCGACGTTAAGGAGTAAACAATAGATGGCAATAGAACCCAAAGAGAGAACAACAGTTGAACAAAAGAATGGATAAGTCAATCTGGGAAAATGAATAGCTGTTAATGGGGACTATTAGTGCCGAACAATAGGCTTTGTGTTCTGGCAGACAATGTCAAAACAAGGCCTGGTATGTGGGGGTGGGGAAAGTGGGAAGGTGCTCAAGCTCTAAAATTGTTGAACTTGATATTGAGTCCAGAAGGTGATAGTGTCCCCAAGAAGAAAATGAGGTGCCTTTCTTCCAGCGAGCACTGCAGCAAGCCTGTGACAGACACCGCCCACGCCCTCCACCTCCTCCAAGACTTCAGTTTCCCCGGCCCCCAGCGCCTCATCTTCATCATAGATATCCAATCCCTCTACACTTCCATCCGCCATGACCAGGACCTCCAAGACCTCTATTTCTTCCTCTCCTGACATCCCCAACAGTACCCTTCCACCGACACACTCATTCGTTTGACTGAACTGGTCCTCACCCTTAACAATTTCTTCTTCGAATCCTCTCATTTCCTCCAGACCCCAGCTATGCCTGTCTCTTTGTCAGCTACGTAGAACAGTCCATCTTCTGTAGTTACACTGGCACCACTCCCCACCTCTTCCTCCTCTACATTGGCGCCACCTCGTGCTCCCGCGAGGAGGTTGCAATTCCTCAACTTCACCATCACATTCCACCCTGACCTTAAATTCACCTAGACCATCTCTGACACCTCCCTCCCCTTCCTGGACCTCTCCATCTCTATTAATGACGACCAACTTGACACTGACATTTTTTACAAAACCACAGAATCCCACAGCTACCTGGATTACACCTCTTCCAACCCTACCTCCTGCAAAAATGCCATCCCGTATTTCCAATTCCTCCGCCTCCGCCATATCTGCTCCGAGGAGGACCAGTTCCACCACAGAACACACCAGATGGCCTTCTTTAGAGACCTCAATTTCCCTTCCCACGTGGTTAAAGATGCCCTCCAAAGCATCTTGTCCACATCCCGCCCCTCTGCACTCAAACCCCACCCCTCCAACCGTAACAAGGACAGAACGCCCCTGGTGCTCACCTTCCACCCTACCAACCTTCGTATAAACCACATCATCCAAAGACATTTCCGCCACGTCCAAATAGACCCCACCACCAGGATATATTTCCCTCCCCACCCCTTTCCGCTTTCCGCAATACCGTTCCCTCCGTGAGTACCTGGTCAGGTCCACGCCCCCCAGAAACCCACACTCCCTTCCTTGCACCCTCCCCTGTCACCGCAGGAATTGTAAAACCTGCGCCCACACCTCCTCCCTCACCTCCATCCAAGATCCCAAAGGCGCCTTCCACATCCATCCAAGTTTTACCTGAACATCCACCAATATCATTTATTGTATCCGTTGCTTCCGATGCGGTCTCCTTTACATTGAGGAGACTGGACACCTCCTAGCAGAGCGCTTTAGGGAACATCTCCGGGACACCCACACCAATCAACCACACCGCCCTGTGGCCCAACATTTCAACTCCCCCTCCCACTCTGTCGAGGACATGCAGGTCCTGGGCCTCCTCCACTGCCGCTCCCTCACCACCCGACGCCTGGAGGAAGAACGCCTCATCTTCTGCCTCGGAACACTTCAACCCCAGGGCATCAACATGGATTTCACCAGTTTTCTCATTTCCCCTTCCCCCACCTCACCCCAGTTCCAACCTTCCAGCTCAGCACCATCCCCATGACCTGTCCTACCTGCCAATCTTCCTTCCCACCCTTCTCTCTGACCTGTCACCTCCATCCCCACCCCCATTCACCTATTGTACTCTATGCTACTTTCTCCCCAGCCCCCTCTCATTTATCTCCACTCTGCAGGCACCCTGCCTTTATTCCTGATGAAGGGCTTTTGCCCGAAACATCGATTTTCCTGCTCGTCGGATGCTGCCTGACCTGCCAGTCTAATCTAGACTGTGACAGATGTTGGCCAGGGAACAAGATGTTGTTGTTTAAGTGCAGGCACCAGGAAGCTTAGCATCTTTTTGTGGACAGAACGTGGATGTTCTGTGAAGCAGTCACCCAGTCTACACTTTGTTTCCCCATGTCGAGGAGCTCACATTGTGAGCAGTGAATGTAGTATACTAGATTGAATGAAGTGCTGCTTCACCTGGAAGGTGTGTTTGGGCCCTTGGATACTGAAGAGGGAAGAAGTAAACGAGCAGCTGTTAAGTATTTAGAGTCCACTGACTCTTCATTAGAACTGATGTGGTGTACTCAGAAGTGCATTTGGTAGAGGCAACATTAAGTTCACATATCAAGAATGTGCAAGAAATAAAATCAATTCATTAAGATGCTGAAGTACAATGGGTGCCAAACAGTCATACTTCAAAAAGAGCTAATAGAGCAGTTAAGAGGAACAATTAGAGTCATAGAGATGTACAGCATGGAAACAGACACTTTGGTGCAACTTGTCCATGTTGACCGGATATTCCAACCCAATCTATTCCCACCTGCCAGCACCTGGCCCGTATCTCTCCAAACCCTTCCTATTCGTATACCCAGATGCCTTTTAAATGTTGCAATTGTATAGCCTCCTCCACTTCCTATGGCAGTTCATTCCATACATGTACCATCCTCTGTGTGAAAACGTTGCCTCTTAGGCCTCTTTTTATATCTTTCCCCTCTCACCCTAAACTTATGTCCTCTAGTTCTGGACTCCAACACCCTAGGGAAAAGACTTTGTCTACTTTGTGGGCGGCACGGTGGCACAGTGGTTAGCACTGCTGCCTCACAGCGCCAGAGACCCGGGTTCAATTCCCGACTCAGGCGACTGACTGTGTGGAGTTTGCACACTCTCCCCGTGTCTGCGTGGGTTTCCTCCGGGTGCTCCGGTTTCCTCCCACAGTCCAAAAGATGCGCGGGTCAGGTGAATTGGCCATGCTAAATTGCCCATAGTGTTAGGTTAAAGGGGTAAATGTAGGGGTATGGGTGGGTTGCGCTTCGGCGGGTCGGTGTGGACTTGTTGGGCCGAAGGGCCTGTTTCCACACTGTAAGTAATTTAATCTAATCTAATCTAATCTTTATCCTATCCATGCCCCTCATAATTTTGTAAACCTCTACAAGGTCACCCCTCAGCCTCCGATGCTCCAGGCAAAACAGCCCCAGCCTGCTCAACCTCTCCCTATAGCTCAAATCCTCCAACCCTGGCAACATCCTTGTAAATCAATTCTGAACCCTTTCAAGTTTCACAACATCCTTCCGATAGGAAGGAGACCAGAATTGCACGCAATATTCCAACAGTGGCCTAACCAATGTCCTGTACAGTCGCAACATGACCTCCCAACTCCTGTACTCAATACTCTGACCAATAAAGGAAAGCATACTAAACGCTGCTTTTGCTATCCTATCTGCTTGTGACTCCACTTTCAAGGAGCTATGAACCTGCACTGCAAGGTCTTTGTTCAGCAACACTCCCTAGGACATTAAGTGTATAAGTCCTGCTAAAATTTGCTTTTCCAAAATGCAGCGCCTCACATTTGTCTAAATTAAACTCCATCTGCCACTTCTCAGCCCATCTGATCAAGAGAATTGTTAATTCAACATTTTAATAATTACCGAACAGCATTGATCAGATAAACATAAGCTAAATTCAGCTCTTTATCATCTGAACTAATGAAGGCTTGGGTAGTTGACAAGAGGATGCAGTTTATCACTTTTCAGGAGTTGCTTCTAGTTTACTGAATTATCACATGTAGTTCTTCATCTTTTTATTCTGTCCAGTATGTTGAGACTTAGCAGTAATTTCCAAACATCTCGTATGTGTATAGTTCTTCTCTTTCCTTAGAGAGGGGTATATACTTTTGTTATTAGGGCAATGATCATGTGTGTTTGTGCTTCCATGACAGGGTGAATGACTGTGATGACCTTGATGTAACCGAAGATACAATTGGAAAAATAGCAGTGAACATTGAGAAGGAGCTCTTCACCCTATTTCAAGATACTCACAGCAAGTACAAGAGCAGATACCGCAGTATTATGTTTAATTTGAAGAACCCCAGGAACCAGGTATCTCTTTATGCTTCTACATTTCAATGTTCAAACCTTTATCGGCATCATTTGATAATAGGCAGTATATTTTTGCTATGTCGGCATGGAAGGGTGGGACCGAAGGGTCTGGTTCCATGCTGTACATCTCTTTGACTCTATGACATGTGCTGGTGCTGTTTTTCTTCGAAACTGTATGTTTACATACCAAATCATCGACCATTGCCATATGTTTTTAACTTGTTTGCTTTTCTCTCATTCTGTTTAATAAAGTGGAGTGAATTTGTTTTGTAGGGTCTCTTCCGACGTGTTGTACGAGAAGAGATTGTTCCATTTCACCTGGTACGTATGAGTCCTGAAGAAATAGAATCGAAGGAACTCGCAGTTTGGGAAGAGAGAGAGAGCAGATCTGTAAGTATCGTATGTAAGCTAACGTTTAGGTTAAATTTCCTGTCCAAGGATATTCTTGATTTATTCGGAATGGTTAAAGGGTGATCATAATGCTAGGGTAAGTACACTTAAAAGTATGTGGTTGTATATCTTCGTGCATTTGTGAATTTATTTTTAGTATAATTTCATTTAAAGAATTCCAGTGCAGCCATGCTTTGGTTTATCCATTCTAGTTGGCAAGTCGCTCTGTTCATCTCCTACGATACTGCCTTATTTTGCTGTTTGTCACCAGCATCATTTTGCACAGGAAAACTCTACTCCATTCCCTGCACAATGTTGAGATCAGGTAGCATAAATGTTTGATGTGCACCCTTGAGTTTGGAAGGTTGAGGGTTGTTCCATTTGAGGTTTCTATAATAAGAAAAGGGTCCAGTAGATAAAGAGGAAAACCGTCCCCTGCAGTAAAACGCAGTAAAAAGATGGGGTGACAAAGAAAATCTATCTTATTTGGGAAACCTATCCAGAAACCCATTTAACGAAGAGAAATGGAATGGGAAATTTTCTCACATTTACCATTTCTATGGTATGTCATAACAAAACTAGACTAAAATAAAAAATTTTCTTTTTCTAATGAAAGTAAGATGGACAATAAAAAATACAGTTCTGATTTTTTTAAAAAATAAATATGGGATAAAAGTAAAAATTCAAAAATGATGAGGATAAAAGATTTTTTTGAAAGAAGTGTGTGATGGGCAACTTCTTTTAGAGTTGAAAGCTAGGCTGGAGTTTGATAGTCAATGAAGTATTGAAACTGTCAAGCACACAATACCAATTTCAACTGTATTTGTTATACTTAAGCAGTGACAATAAATTCAGCATAACAACATGTTACTGAATGACTGGATTGGATGGAATTTGATGTAGTTGATCTTGCATTTGTGACACTTGAGTGAAGCTGATATATAGTGTAGGACAATTTGAATACAGATGTAATTCATTTCCTATTTTAAAGTCACATGGAATGTAACACTTGGCATATTAAGATGTTATGTTCTTTATTGTGGAAATACAAAATTACTGCATTTGGGAAACATATACATAGCTGGATGGATCACTGGAACTTCTCTGCAGAACAGGTTGAGGAGCTAGAGCAGTAAAACCAAAGTACCAACACACCTCCACTGATGAAGTGTAATCATGTGTGCCTAGTTTGTGTAATCAGTCAGCATTGTGAATGTGGGCAGGAACTTAAAATTGGATATTTTGATAATGGGTGGGAAGGTTTTGTAGCTAATGTTGCCACAAATGAGGTTTTCAATATACACACAGAATGTTATTCTTGTTTTGATGAATTATTGGGAAAAAGGATCATGATCAAAATAATGAGGCAAGTTAATGATGTAATGGAGGTTTTGCACAAAACTAGCATAAAAGGGAAAGAAATTGAAGAAAAGCCCAAGGAGAACCCTGAATTGAAACCAAGTGTCATAACTCAACTTTGGGTCCAGCAACAACTGAAGTCATTGGCTAATAAAGTGAAGTAGGACCCACAAGAGGCTGGAGTGAATCTTAAAATTTTAACACTCCATTTATCGTGTTTTTGTTAACAAAGCACATGCCTGCTCCTTTTGACACAGCTGTGCACTGACTACATCACTTAGCATTAGAAATCTGAATTAGTATTTCTTTTTTAAACTGGGCAGTTTAATTCAAAACAGTGGTTCCAAATTAGTTTCAGTTAAATTAAATATCTTCAGTGTAAGTATTTGCCATGATGAATAAATATCCCAAACCACGTTCAGCTTGGTATTGAGCTGAGTGTTGAGTGAGGTATGACACAGTTGATGTTTTGTTTCCACAGGCACAAGATCAAAGTGAAAGATTGCAGCATGAAAGCAAAGGTTCAGTCTTGCTGGCAGCCGACAAACATGAAATAGATATGGAGGAGGCACCGCCTATGTCAGATGCTGATGTACGTATAAAACTTGAAATGAACCTAAAAAAAAAAGCCCTCATCATTTCCTACTCTTCAGTGGATGCTTTGCCTGCTTCGTTATTCCTAATCAGTGGTACCCATTGCAGGTTAAAGCAGCTCTTTCAGTATTTTGAAGTGTTGCAAACTGATATGTTGCTGCAATCGTCAATTCCTGTGTATAAAATGCACGTTGTCAGTCCTGCATTTCATAATTTCACCGTGTCTTTCTGTTCGTCTTCCCTCTCTGTGTGATTGATTGACACAATTATTCACTATTTGTCAAGTTAGCCACTTAAGAATTGTTGTGCTTCTGAAGAAAGCATTTCAAATTCCTATCCTTGCACCCAGGAACCACAGAGGAGGATTCTGTTTGAACGAATAACCACCAAACCTGTGATCTTTGAACTTATCTTTCAGAGGGGTGATGCGCTGTTGAGCCCTGGTGTGTCTCTTTTTTTGGGAATTAGAAGCTTGTGCCCAGACTAATACCCCATAGATTTGTCAAGGCATCGAGCTCCAAACTCCTATTTTGTTAAATAATGAACTCCTGATTTGGATGTAGCAGCTTGAGAGAAAAGTTCTGTTTAAAATCAGAATATAACAAAGCTGTCCATTCGAGATTTATTCCCTTCCTGTCCATTCTCCTGTCCTCGACCCATCAAAAGCCTCAGCTTTGTTCTAGTTTATTCAGATATCTGTCTGTCTTTTTCTGCCTTATATTTGTTACTAGATCACTGCCGTGCAAGTGCAAACTCTCTGGCTATAAACAGCGGTTAGTCTGCCTAAGTAGGGTACATGCTTGATATGTTATAGTGTCAACTTTGTTTATTGCCTAAATCTGTAACATCAGGCTAGTGGTCCCAACCTCTAGTGGCCACGTAGGGGAAAGGCACAGATTTTGACCCCAACCTTGAATAGAAGTGGGAAATCCAGATTCAGACGAACAGTAACAATGACATCTTTAAATGTAGATCAAGCTGTAATGGAGCAAGAAATTGTTAATCAACCAGTGTATTTCTATGTGAGAATTATGCAAGCAGAAGAAATGATCAAGTTCATGTAATGAGGTGACATGGGTTTGTACCTGGCTCATTCTCTGTTTAAGGTACTAGATTCCAAGCTAGTTCTGAGGAATCGATCTGGTGTTTAGTAATAATCAGAAACCGGATAGCCATTTGTTTTCTTATCTAAAGGTAAGATTTAGATTTCCAAGCATGCAAATACATGTCCAGCTGTGTCATCCGAATGTAGTGTGAGTATTGTAATCAACCTTGAATTTGACCCAACCTTGGATTCCTGATGAAGGGCTGCCGGCCGAAACGTCCATTTCTCCGCTTCCTGGATACTGCCTGAGCTGTGCTTTTCCAGCAACACACTCTCAACCTTGAATTATGTCTAAGTTTCTAACTAAAATCTTGACATTCTTACATAATAATTTAGTAATAATTTAAGTGAACACCTCTTAACAGTCATTTATGCAGACATCAACAGAATATTCTCAGATTTGGTAAATGAAAAATCTCTGGAGTTTGCTGTACAGCAACTACTTACATTTGTGCATAATCTTTAACATAGTAAAACGACTCAAGACATTTCGCCGTATAATCTAACATATATGGACACTGAGCCAGAGGAGGAGCCAATAGTGCAGGCAACCAATATTTAATCAAGGAGGTGGATTTTAAGTAGCTTTTTAAAAGAGCAGACAGAGGGTTGGGATAAGAATTCCAGTAGCTGCATTCTAATCCACTTATAGGGGCATAGAGATGTACAGTATGCGAACAGACCCTTCGGTCCAATTAGTCCATGCCGACCAGATATCCCAACCCAATCTAGTCCCATATGCTGTTTAATCTGGTTTCATATATGTTCAGTTATAGAGTCCTAGAACTGTACAGCGTGTCATCTCATCCTCTCCCAGGAAGGTTGATCACTTCTTCAGTATCTTTAGCTTATTCTGCCTTCTCCATTTGTGGTCTGCCCTCTTTCCCTTTTCTCTGATTATTTGCTGCAGTTGTTTCCAGTAATTTGTGTGTGGATTACACTGACTTAGTTCCTTAATTTCAAAATCATATTTATGATAATTGCTGGTCAATTTACTTGATTAATATAACCATTTATATTTAACTTTTTTGATCCTTTGTACAAAGATAAATCGATGAATAAAATATAAAAGATAATTGAAAAATTATGTGCTGCATATTACACAGGATGTGCATATAAGTAGTTTGCTTCCAGTGTGTATCATCAAAATTTGGATTTCAAGTTTCTTAAGTAATTTGAGAGCTTTGCCAGCCAATGATGGTTTTTGTCCTTTTTGAAAGGTTGGAATAGTAAAATTGGACCTTAAGGAACAATTATTGGAAATTCTGTGCAGTAATATTCCTAACATACTGCCTAATTCATTAGTGCATCATTGGAACCATTGCTGGTTAATATAGAGGCATAACAGAGAAAGGGCATTAAAAAGGAAAGACCAGACACTACACTTATTCCAACCAAAATAATAAACTGTTGCTGATTTGAACTGTAGATCATCACCCCAACCTCATTACTTCAAATAAGATGAAAGCCCTGAAACTATGGGACAAAATAGGGGGATATAGGAGTCATCAAGTTGGAGATTTCAACTTGCTAGAAAATAACTGTCTCTGATAATAGCGAGACTTCAATATGTGGAATCAAGGAAAAAAAGTTTTATATATTTTACATTGCAAGGTTTAAAGTAATTATAAAAACTCATGCTAGGTTACTACATTTTAAGAGAACCAACTTTGTGCTTTGGCTGCCTCATTGGTGTGCGCTGGCAGGTTTGAATATGACTTGGACATTGGAGGGACTGTGAAGTTCCTTCAAGGTGGCACTGGACCAATGTGTACCCTACAGTGTAAAGGCATCAACTTTAAATGTGCTTCTGACTGAACAACTCTGGCAAGCAACACACAAAGGAGGAAAAAAAGCATGAAAGGCCAGGAAGGAAGATTGCACCAAACTGAAACTAATTCAAACATGATAAGTCGATGACAAACAAATTTTGAATTTAATATAGCAACAGGAGTGAGACTTTTTTTAAAGAAGTCCAGAAAGAAAAGGATAAACAGGTACTGGAGTAGGACCCCTAAACACAGAATGAGGCATTACAACAAATGTTATACAGGCTCCCAAAGTATTTTGCTTTAATTTTTACTAAGCAGGACATAACAAATCCAAAAGAGAGTCAGAGGGTGTTGTTGAGGTGAGTTGTGACGCGAGTCCCATAGCTGTGGAAACTTAGAATGATCAATCTGTCTGAACAATAAAATTCACACAAGAATACTCGTAGGATCTCTGGCACAGATCTTCCAGAAATGACTTCCTGAAAGATGCTTGGGGATGAAACAGAAAGCAAGTGTCAATTTTCTTTTCAGAAAAGGAGCAATATGACCCAGGAATGCACAGACACTTGCACTTGCCTACCTTGGAAACTCATTAAAGATAAGACTGTGTAGCATCAGGATGGAAATAGTACACTGAAATCTCAACCAAAACTGGTCATGAAAGGGAGGACAAAGTGAATACGTTTGCTGTTTTTTTTTTTGAGGATCATGGGTATGCACCAATAGATGTGGTGCCCCTGAATTTGATCTGTTTGTATGGAAAGGCTGGCATTAATAATAAAGCAATGGAAATATTTTGTGCTAAGAACATGAAGGATAGTTAGAACACAAAGTAAGTAGACCAGGGATTGCTGTCAAAATTCCAGAACTATAATTTTTGTTTGGTAAAACTTTTTGATAAAATGAAGACTGGGTGCATTGCCATAACCAGGAAAAAGGAGTAAGCCAAAACACAAACTGGAAAAAGGTATTGTTCCCATCGATGGGATGCGATTAGTGCAGCCAAACAAAGTCAAATGTTTGTTTTCAACAGTTTGCTTTCTGGTTGGTTAGATAATGGTCTTTGCAATAGCATTATAATTCTGTCAGCAGTGAAGTGCAAGTAATAACTGTCTAATAAACAGTTATTTTTAACTTCATTCCATTTTGAAGTTTTATTTTATCCCCTGGACAGTTTGTGTGAATAATAGTTTAAAGTGGAAAATCAGCATTTATGCCACATGAGAATACAATGCTAATCAGTTGGCAGTTAGACTCTGGTAGTGGCATTGCCATAGAGAATATACCAGTTCATGATGGCACTTAATGACCAGGCATTGTTTAAACTTTGCACAAGGCAGATGAACTCTAATCAAGGCATTGGCGGAGAACTGAACCAGCAGATAGTGGTCATCTGTTTCATTGAATTGAAAGTTCTTCCAGTCTGCAAAAAGCAGGGTCCCGTGTATTAATATATGTTGCTTCCAGTGCATGCAAATGTGCCACATTGCAAACTAGACTGACACTCCTCAATTGATTATCAATATAAAACTTTACATACTCTTGAATATCCAGCAAATATTATCTAACTATAGCATCACATTTAATGTTGGACATTGTAATTTGATTTTTGCAAGTGGGCTGGCTAAGTACAGTCATCAGCTATTGCAAACATCCATTGGGACACATTTTTTGATAGTCTGCTAATTCTTGGAATATACAACTTACATACCTGGCATTGACATTGAAATTCATATATCATGTGACTCATTCGTGTGATAGACCAAAAGTCCTTTGGTTGTTATATATCAGTCATTATTAACTGTTGCATTCAACATGACTACAGCTCTACCAATCTCGGACCACTTAGCAACTAATCCATATTCTCTTCCCATACAGTATGTGTTAGTTCTCCCCTTAAAATTGTATTCTTGCAAATTGTCCTGATGAGTGCAAGATGAAAACATCCAACAATACTCAAGCTCATCCCTTCATGCTATTCATCTTTATTTGGGAGCTTTGGAACATTAGCAAAGTGCAGATGCTATCATGAACATTGTTTGCCATTTCTTTGCATCATAAACTTACTAATGTATTGATGCTGTTGCCTAACAAAAATCTTAACACCTCAATTCTGAAATTTTCAATTTACATTCAACCTCTCTGGCTATTTGGGGAGAGTTTCAAATTTCCACGTCCCTGACTGTGAGGGGATTCTACCTGGCATCATCCATGACTGTCTTGACTCTTAATTTTAAAACAACTCTCCTTATTCTTTGATTTCACCCCATCAAAGGAAATAGTTGACCTTTATCCACAAGATAAGGTCCTTGAATTGTAGATCTCAACTTGATTCTTCTAAGCAGTGGCCAATTATCTAGCTGATTGTCTAAATGCAGCTGTGCATGTAAATCCCCTAAACTTTAAGTCTGCTGCATGTTTTAACTAGGATCTTTTGAACCCAACTTTCACAGACATAGACGATGCACTATCTGTGGGAGAGTGCAGTCAGGGTTGAATAGACAGGGGAAGATGGGGTGCGTCCTTTTGTTTTAAAGCATTGCTGTCTTATTCTAGTAGATCCAGTTTGAATGTTAGTGAATTGGTGAGGTGGCAGGGAATTGGTGTGCAATTTATTTTGGGTCAAGTGTGATGCTGGAAAAGCCCAGCAGGTCAGGCAGAATCTGAGGAGCAGGAGAATCGATGTTTTGGGCAAAAGCTCTTCAGGGATTTATTTGACTACTTTGGGTGTTAATGGAGTACTCCGACTTCAAAAAGATATATGCAGATCTAAGTTCTGCAGTCTTGCCACATTCAGTCGTGAATGCTGGTGGAAGATTAAATAACTCATTAGAGGAGAAGGCTCCACAGATATCCTCATCCTCAATGATAGAAGAGCCCAGTACCTCAGTGCAAAAGATAAGGCTAAAGCTTTCATAGCAATCTTCAACAAGAAGTGCTGAGTGAATAAACCGTCTCAGCTTCCCGCAGTGGTCCCCAGCATTACAGCCAATTCATTTCACTCCACATGATATCATGAAATGGCTGGAGATGCAGGATACTGCACCCCTGACAACATTCATCTAATTGAACTGAAGGCTTGTGCTCCAGAATTTGCTGCACCCCTAGCCAAGCTCTTCCAGTACATTCACAAAACTGGCATCTACCTGACAATGTGGAAAATTGCCCAGCTATGTCCTGTATTTAAAATGCAGGTGAAATCCTGCCTGGCCAATAACCACCCTATTAGTCTACTCGTGATCATCAGTAAAGTGATGGAAAGTATCATCAGTGTGATCAAGCAGCGCCTGCTCAGTGATGCCCAGTTTGGATTCCGCTCAGCTCTTAATCTCGTCGCTGCCTTGGTTCAAACATGGAGAAAAGAGCTGAATTCCAGAGGTGATGTGAGAGTAACGGCCCCTAACAGGAGGGCTGCATTTGACCAAGGATGGCATCAATGAGTATTAGATAGCAAACTCTCAGTAGTTGGAGACCTATCTGACGTATAGGAAAGTGGTTATTGTTGTTGAAGGTCAGTCATCTCAGCTGCAGGAGTTCCTCAGGATAGTGTCCTAGGTCCAAACATCTCCAGCTGCTTCATCAATGACCTTTCCTTCTCCATAAGGTGACAAGTGGGAATGATTGCACAATGTTCAGCACCATTCACAACTCCTCAGATACTGAAGCAGTCCATGTTCAAATGCAGCAGGATCTGGACAAGATCCACACTTGGGCAAATAAGTGTCAAGTAATATTTGTGCCCCACAAATGCCAGGTCATGACCATCAATAAGAAACAATCTAGCCAACATATTCAGTGGTGTTACTATAACTGCATCCTCCACTATCAACATCCCGGGGGTGATCATTAACCAGAAGCTTAACTGGACTCAGCACCAGGAGTAGGTCAGAGGCTAGGAATACTGTGGCGAGTAAGTCGCCTCCTAACTCCCCAAAACCTGTCCTCCATCTACAAGGCACAAATCAGGAGTGTGATGGAATACACCCCATTTGCCTGGTTGAGTATAGCTTCAGTGACACAAAAAAAACTTTACATCACCTTGGACAAAGCAGACTGCTTTGGCACCACATCCACAAGAATCTGCTCCCACCACCACCAATGCTCAGTAGCAGCAGTGTGTACTATCTACAAGATGTACTGCAGAAATTTACCAAAGATCTTTAGACACCATTTCCAAATCCACAACCACTTCCATCTAGAAGGACAAGGCAGCAGGTATATGGAAACACCATCACCTTCAAGTTCCCCTCCAAGCCACTCCCCATTCTGACTTGGAAATACATCATTGTCGCTGAGTCAAAATCCTGGACTTCCCTCCCTAAGGGCATTGTGGGTCAATCCACAGCAGAGAGCCTGCAGCAGTTCAAGGCAGCTCATCCCCACCTTCACAAGGTCAGCCAGGAATGGGCAATAAATGCTAGCCAGCTAGCAATGCCCTCATCTCCCAAATGAATATTGAAGTCGATTCTAAAGTGCCACATTAAAGGTTACTCCAAAACAAAAGGGCACATGGTGTAGGATAACATTTTAGAATTGATAAAGGCTTAGTTGGCTAACAGGAAGCAGAGGGCAAGCCACAATGAGCTTTTCTGCTGTGCAGGAGACAAGAATGAGGCATAGTTAAAAAAAATCTTCCTTTTAAGCTATACATGAAGAGAATTTTTTTTCTCATAAGTTGTAAAACCATGGAGTTTTTTCTACAGAAGGCAATAGAGACTGAGTCATTGAATTTATTAAAGGCTGGATTGGATAGATTTTTGGTCAAGGATATTGAGGATTATTGGAGGGGTGTGGATACCAATAAGGAAAGAAGAGGTGATACCAAGCCAGAATCAGCAGATTGGGCTCAAGGGGTTGAATAGTCTTCTGCTCTTAAGCGGGTTAGAGTTTATAGTCAGGTCAGGTCCAAGGGGTTAAATTGGCATTGGAGGCTTCAGTTTTTTTTTTAGATTAGATTAGATTAGATTAGATTACAGTGTGGAAACAGGCCCTTCGGCCCAACAAGTCCACACCGACCCGCCGAAGCGAAACCCACCCATACCCCTACATTTACCCCTTACCTAACACTACGGGCAATTTAGAATGGCCAATTCACCTAACCTGCACATCTTTGGAATGTGGGAGGAAACCGGAGCACCCGGAGGAAACCCACGCAGACACGGGGAGGACGTGCAAACTCCACACAGTCAGTCGCCTGAGTCGGGAATTGAACCCGGGTCTCTGGCGCTGCGAGGCAGCAGTGCTAACCACTGTGCCACCGTGCCGCCCACAACACCGTTGTGTTGTTAGCTAGTTGTTAAACTGGGTTTTAATCTGTTTAAAATTCCTAGATTAAATTTTAATACAGATGTGTCATGGAGAGCCCCAGGGAGCATGAGAGTTACTCCTCATTAGTTCCTGTGCAAATTGTACATAAGAATTTCCCTAAAACACACGTGCATCTTCAGTCATATCAGACTCCTCAATTATGTCACCCCTTGACCTTAAAGGACTATAACCCTAACCAATGCCTGGAAAGTCTCAGGTGTGGCAGCATCTGTGGAGAAAAAAACCAGAGTTAAAGTTTTGAGTCCAGTGTGACATGACCTCATATTTGAAATCCATTGAACCATGGTACAGTATAAATGTGGTGAGTCTAGGTACAGAAACAAAGACTTAAGATTTCTTCCTTGTTTAGTTGTCATGTACAATAACCAGTTAAGGAGAAAGTGAGGACTGCAGATGCTGGAGACCAGAGTTGAAAGATTTGGTGCTGGAAAAAAACAGCAGGCCAGGCAGCATCTGAGGAGCAGGAGAATCGATGTTTCGGGCATAAGCCCTTATTCAGGAATTCCTGAAGAAGGGCTTATGCCCAAAACGTCGATTCTCCTGCTCCTCGGATGCTGCCTGGCCTGCTGTGTTTTTCCAGCACAACATTTTTCAACAATAACCAGTTTTCCTTTGTACATGAGAGGAGTCTCAGGTCTAACTATGCAAACGTTTCAATATAGCAGCCTTATGACTAATACAATCTCTTCTTCCACTCTCTCCACCAACTTGGCCTAACCCCATTCACATGAATATGAACAATACATATATTACATTTCAGACCTTCTCCTAACATATTGTTCAAGTGTAAAGGCAGCTGCCAAGAAGTACAGGTAAATTCCTCATGGGTAAGTAGGAAAACAGCATGCAGGCTTGAGAAACTAAATCTTAGGTTAAGCTATTAATTGTGAAAGGTGAGGAAGCCGTATCAGAGAATTAAGATGCTACTATATTGCCTTGTTCAAGTATCCTATCTCTTCTGTTATGAAAATAACTGTGGTTTTGGAGTCCTATCTATTGCACTGAATTGAATACAGTTAGATTCAATGAACTGACAATGAGCTGCAGTCATCAGGATTTTATCCACATTACAGGTGTTGATTTGAAATCTCCATGGCTTTTCTGAATAGTAGGGCAATTTGCAATAACAGGAATGGTCTCCTGTTGTTACTGGAAATATATATGTTGAACAAATCAAACACATTTTGATCTGAGTATAAATTGGGATGAACCATAACAGGTAATACCTGTGTTCTCGAGCTGGTACATCTTTTATGAACACACGGTGACACGGTGGTTAGCACTGTTGCCTCAGCGCCAGAGACCCGGGTTCAGTTCCTGCCTCAGGCGACTGACTGTGTGGAGTTTGCACATTCTCCCTGTGTCTGCGTGGGTTTCCTCCGGGTGCTCCGGTTTCCTCCCACAATCCAAAAAATGTGCAGGTTAGGTGAATTGGCCATGCTAAATTGCCCGTAGTGTTAGGTGAAGGGGTAAATGTAGGGGAATGGGTCTGGGTGGGTTACCCTTCAGCGGGTCGGTGTGGACTTGTTGGGCCAAAAGGCCTATTTCCACACTGTAAATAATCTAATCTAATCTATTCATACTTCGGGTATGTGCATCACTGGTAATTTTGTTGCCCACCTTTAAATGCTCAAAGAACTTGTTAGTGATGTGTTGAAATCTGTATGGTAATGATGCTTGTACAATGCTTCTAGGTGGGATGTTCCAGAATTTTGACGGATAAATATAGGAACTGAGGATATATGTTAAAGTTAAGATGGAGTGTGAGCCTTGGAGAAAGCTGTGTCCCTATGCATCTATTGTCCTTTGTTTTGTAAGTGATAGGAGTTAGAAGTTTAGGAAGTGTTAAGGAAGATGTCTTTTGAGTTGCTTCAGTGCAATCTGTGGCTAGCACACTTTGCAGACACAGCATGTTTGTGATAGAGGGTTGGATGCTTAGAATACTGCATCCTCATCTTCTAAAAATTAATTGCATTGTTATTAGATGTAAGATACTATTTGGGTTACGTCTTTGCTTTGCCAACAGGCTTGCAAGTTAACATCAGTAGTTTCACTGCAACTTAAATGAAGTTAGTAATGTGGAAACTTGACAATTGTCCACATGTTTTTCAGCCAGAGAGGCATAAAGGAGAACAACAACGTGTATAAATTTGCAAGCACGCCCATCAGAGTACGAGCAAGTGTTTTGTAGACAAAATGCTCCAGATAGGCAATCTTTTTCTGTTGCAGGGTTTTGCCCATACTGTAGACTCTGACCAAGTAACCTCCAGGTAGTATATCATGATCAGAGATCGAAGTGAGGCCTTGTAGGGACTTTTTAAAAACTCCATGTATGTGATACAGGTGATCCTGTCTAAGCCAATATTCATTTCCCATCTGAAACTACTCTTGAAGGTGGTGAACAGTTTTGAATGTTGCATTTATGAGGGAGAAAGGTAAAGTATACCTATGGTGCTGTTAAGGGTCTCCAGGATTTTTGACCCAAGGTAATTCCAGGATTTTGCTCTAACTTTGTGATCGACCTGTATCATAATTTGTTCGTGATGTGTATAATGCATGACCCAGTGCTAACATTTCTGCATTGGAGCATGGTAGGGATCCCAGTAAATGTTTAATTGTCTGGAAATTAGGTTATTGTCTGACTCTGGAAAAACCACAGAACATGTGGGAAACTGTGTATTCTTATTCACCCCTCCTACATTTACAAGAAGTGAGACAAAAAGTACCAATTCCAATGGTTTCTTTTCCCATCCATAGTTGCTTCACCTTTGACATTTTTCCAAATGAGGTGTGCTTGTATGGGCATTAAAGGACTCTGTCATTCAGTACTGCTGCTCTTTCTCAAGTAAACAGAGATTTCAGCTGATTGTGTTAACAGAAATGTAGAAGGGACTATTGATTTTCATTCAGAGTTCAACATTTTTTATTTCACATTCCCCTCCAGCGTAACTTTGTCTTGAATTCTTAAGGCAGCACAAACAATGAATAGTATCGAAATAAAGTTAAGAAATGGCAACACATCTTCAACAAAAACATGTAAGGTCTTGAGAGGACCCTATGCTGCACTGTGACCATTTATAGTGGAAGGAAAATGGATATTGTGTTGCATAGAAGGAAGCCACGAGCAAATAGTAGAAAGAAATCAAAAGGAAATTCTCAATTTAGCTGTCAATTCTTCTGGTCCCAAGAACCATGATTATGATTTTTAGTACTGCTCCCTTTTGAAGTACCATTTCAAGTATTCCATTCAACTGTTGCCCTTTTACAAGCACATTTTAATTGTGATCAATTTGCAGCATCAAGGATCAGAAGCTGAATGCACAAGCGACTAGGCCAAAGTGTTCCTCCACTTAGTTTCTGGGTGATGTGGAAATGGTATCTCTGTTCTAAATCATTCTCCATTTTTGTAATAGTGAACACATGATAGTGGACTGCAATATGGTGAATGCACATTGGTTACTCTCTGGAAAAACAATTACTGATGTGCTGTTGACATTTGCATTGTCAGATACCACCTATACTTTAATTGTCCTCTGGATGTTTATAGTACTCAGGACAATGAGAGGCCCACTGTCAAATTGAGTTCAAAAAACATACCTTGGAGCCTTTTTAGCTACCACCTACCAACCTTGCGGTGTGCAAATGATAGCTAGAGGGTTGACTTGGTCCAGTTTTCGCTTTTGCCCCTTTCATGCCCTGCCCTGCAAAAGACATGCACTTTGGAAGAGTAGTTGAGGTCCAGTTTGATTCTGATGAGCAATTTGGAGCAAAGTGCAGGTAAGTTATATTTTGAAATATGTTTTAAACAATGAAAATTTCTTTTTTTAGGTTGATATTTAAATTTTTGTAAGTTGAAGTCTTGTGCACTGATTTTGTGCACAGTACTTCAGGAACAAGTGCTATGTCTTACGTCTTTTGCTGCTTTGAGAACAGTCTCTGCAAAGATGCCAGGCTGAATGCCTATTATGGGTATCCTTCTATCCATCTGTCCATATTCTGATCGAATTACAGGTTTGCACCGTGACACCTTTAATGACCCCTTTAGAAAGCTATGTCTCCCTCTCAAAATGGTTATGATTATTGACTTCTAACTGAAATGCTGCTGTCTTCCACAACTGCCAAATGTGCATTTGGAGATGAATCTTTTATTCAGTCACAGGTAATCTTCTTCCTTGACCCAGATCTTTTCAGCATATATTCCATTAGGGACAAAAAGACACATGACTGAAAATAAATACAACAATCTGTCGATATTGTGGTGTTCCTTGATTCTTACTATTTTATGCACTTTTGACCTAGCTACCTACTTCCACAGGTGTCTATCAAACAGCTGGCATATTTTCAGCAAAAGTCTTCGATTCGGCTGGAGCTTCCTTGTTTTTGGCTCATGGCTGTCGTCCCCATCAGGGAGTAGAATAAGTACATGATGTAACCCATTGTTCAGGATACACCCAAATTTTCTGAGGTTTGTAGTTGATGATGAAAAATCCAGCATCTGGGCACTTCCACTATTTCACTACATGTCTAGCTGAAAGTAAAAAAAAAAAAAATTCTGGGCAGAAAAGGGCTTTTAAAATTATTGCATTCTCTCCTGTTTCCAGATGTATGAAAAAATATATTCAACATAGTGATGTTATTAGTATTAGCATGTTTTCAACTTGTAGCGCATTATTGCAAAATACTGCTACCTCTGTTAGCCTTGGTTTTCTTAGTATCATCTGCTAGTGATAATGAGGAGATGGTGGTAATGGCGCTCATTGCCATCACACCTTGCCCCATCGACCCTAAAGTTGATGCTGCTTTGCTGTATGACAGACAGTAGCTCTTCTGATAGGGTCCAGAGATTTCTGCACACTCATATCTTGAAGAAGAAGCAGAACCTTCCAATGTTTAACTAAGCTACATTGGTAGACACAGCATAACTACTCTGCAGCTTTGGAGCAAAATGCAGGCAAACCGCTTAAATGGGATCCTATTATTATGAAAAATCCACAATATCTAATGAAGATGCCTGGAGGGAAATTGAGCTGATTCTGAACAGAGATTAATTAATGGGTGTACATATAACTTCAGCACTATATTGACATGTAATCCATTTCTCAGAAAAGCTAATCCTACCTCTTTTTCTGCATCAAGGCCATGGTGATGAAGATTTTGTTACATTACTCTTAGCTGCTCTTACTTTCCTAATATTTTGTGTGCAGTGTAGACTATATGTTGTTTCAGATATCTCCTACGATAACATGGAGGAATAATATGACACGAAAGCTTCATGACGTGGTAATCTTCACTTCTACAGCTTCTCCAGGAAGATCCATTCTTGATACAGATGTGTGTGGATCATTGAGCAACATATGGCACAACTTTGGGGCAGCCTGTAATGTAAAATGTAGACTATAAGGACTGAGAATGCTTCCCATACAGTTATTGCTTCAGGGTCATGTCAGATATGAACAAAATGCTTCTGCAGTTAGTGCCTGTTATAACCTTACAGTACGTTTTGAAAAACTGATTAGAATCCCTGCCAGTGCCTCAAGTGTTACATCAAAATAAAGTAAAAGCATATTCAAAAATAAATATTTTCTAAAAAGGAATCTTATCTAGTAAAATGAGCTCTTTTGTGGATAAAAGTGAAAGAAACAACAAAACACAACTTTTGACTTTAAGACCACCTGGAGCTGACAGTAACAACCAACATTAAGTTCCCAACTTTTAAGGGACAAGCTTTAATTCTGGTTTGACTTACATAACCAACTCGTAAATTGGGGCTAAGATCATTCATGGACCACTGAACACATTAAATGAGATTTTTACATGCTAGGGATCCACTTGAACACAATAAAGAATAGTTAGGAGCAGGGGTTAGCACTGCAGAGTAACAGCGTGGATTTAATTCCTGAACTGGCTGAGGTTACCATGAGGACTTCATCTCAACCTACTGTCCTGGAGGTCTGTTAAATCTCCACCAGTTTCTGGTCCAATGGGTTTGTGGCAACTTTACCTTTTTACTAGTGGGCAATTGAGTTTGTCAGCATCATTAAAAAGGCAACATCTGTGAGCCTAATAAAAATTCTTCAACACAGTTCAGGAGATAGCTCAAGTTTGTCAATAACTACAAAATAGCTAGTTACCTTATCAAATCCAGTGCACAGCTTGAAATATCATTTTGTTTATTATAGGGCTGGGAAGAACTCAGACACATGCTATCTCAAAAGTAACAAGCTGAAAAGAATAATTATCCTTTCAAAAGTTTTAACTATTCACTTAGCAATGATGTCACACTGTGCAGACTGCAAAATGTTTATTCTGTAGACAGAGGCCCTTCACAGTAGGAACAACAACAAGGTAATTTTCAATTAGAATATTGAATGCTATAAATTTCAAACATAATGCAGTTTAGATTATTATGATCCGAAACAAAGGAGAGCAGCAAACTAGAGAGTTTAGTGTTTCTATTCCATCATTGTAAAATGGAATTCTGTATGTTTGATGAGGAAAAGAATGACACGAAAGTGACAGCTGTGCAATGACTTTTTTGTTTACAATAGAAAGTAGCTAGCAGTTTATTCTTGACAGAGGGGAGTTTGCCAGATCTACGTGGCTCGGGCTACACATTACTTCAGTCCACTCTAAATGGTTAACTTTGTAATGCCCCACTAGTGAAACAGACTAGTCACATGTCTGCTATAAATAACTCTGGTCATTTACAGCAATTACAGATGAATAATCTAGTCTTGCTCAGGTCATCGATGCGCTGAGAATATTTACTTGCAATTGAAATGTTTTAAAGTTAAATCAGTTGAGAAGTTCAGTCTAATATGAACATCCTTCTAGAAGAAGATTCCAATAACTTGCACAAAGTATATCACTTTTAATCTGTGAACATTTAATAAAATTTTGAAGCAGCTAGCAGATTGAAGAATGACTGCAAGTATTCCAGAATGCAAGATAGATGAATATTTTCATCATGACCTGTCCTGCCAACTTACATTCATCATGAATGGAGTGTAATTGCAAGCAAAGCAACTGTTAATACAGAACATGACCAATCTAAAATTAGATTAGAGCAGATTATTTGTGAGCTGGATTTTAAAATGACTTTTTTTAAAAAACCTGTGATGGGCAAAAAATTGGACCAAAGTATCCTAAAAGAAACCAAAAGCTCTGAATTGTTCTGACTACAGGACAATAAGTCTTGCGAATTGTATAGAGAAAATTATTTTGAAAAGAAATAACAAATGTAGTAGTTGGTCAGGATCCCAAAGAGAGGACAAAAACAGTATCTTTCATCTGAGAGTAGTAATTGAAAGATATCTGGAAGTGCAAGAATGTATAGATGTATGCTTTGTAGGCTGTGAATAGGAATTTGATAATCCACTACCAGGAAATAAGAAATGTTTAAACAAATTAGAAATTGAGAAGAGATGAAAGGATAACTCTGAATCTGTATTGGATCTTTGAGCAGTGATAAAATTTGGTAGTGACTTGTCAGACTGCTTTTCAATCGAAAGAGGAGGGCAACAGAGAGATGTTTAATATCCCTAAATCTCTTCAACTTGCATACTTAAGTAATCTTAAGAGACATAGTCGATCTATCAGGTTGCAACATTGGGTTGAATGTCAACTATTGGAGAAGCACAAATGACACAACTGATTGCAGGTCAAAAGGGGTGCTACAGAAAATTGTAAACAATGTGTAAGCAGGAATGTAGGATATAGATGAAGGACGAATGTGAAGACCACCAAGATAGTTGTGAAAAGATGCAACCTAACCCTGGAAGTAAAAATTGATGTAAATGAATAAGTAATGGAACAAGTGAAAACATTCACATAATTTAAACAGATTATCACAAGTGATGGGAGATGTGATTGTGAGATTTAAGAGAATTAAAATTGCCAAGATCAGCTTTTTCAGAACAAAGGATGTTTTAACATCAAAGAAGCAGAATCGAGATTTTGGAGAGGGAAGGTGGATGCATAGGGATTGCTGATATGCACATTGTGTTATGTTCCTCACAGCCATTAAAAATACACAAGGTATTAATGAGGTTTGGACACATGGGAGGGAGGGTGTTCTGTGTATCTGTGTAGAAAAACTAACGAGGAAATGGTTGTGGCAAATAGGAAGTTAATGCATAATATCAAGGAGATCAAGAAGCAATATTTTGGTGTCATTTGAGTAGGTGGCAGACAATCATTGAAATGAAAGATCAAAGGAAATGTAGAAGAGGGAAGTAAAGAAAATGGATGACCTATGTAATGGATTGGATAAAATTGATCTTTGCAAAATGTAAAAGGATAAAACTTGGAAATTCAGGCTGGTCAAGTTTCTCAGATGGAGTTGACAAACTGCAAATGGCTTCTTGCATTTCATGGAACTTTCTAGATAACTGCAAGAGTATGCTGACTTCTAATGTAGTTATTACCACTTCAGTAGACACTTAATCAAAGTGGACAAATTAGATACAAAACTGGCTTGATGGTAGGAGACAGAGGGTGGTGGTGGAGGATTCTTTTTCAGATTGAAGGCCTTTGACTAATGGTGTTCCACCAGAGTCAGTACTGGATCAACTTTTCTTATTTATATCAATGATTTGGATGAGAATATCGGAGGTATGGTTAGTAAGTTATAGTCATACAGCACGAAAGCAGACCCTTTGGTCCAACTAGTACATGCTGACTAACATCCCTAACTAATTTTCAAAAATTAATATGGATTCACCTCAATATTGGTGGTTTTGTGGGCAGTGAAGAAGATTTGTAATCTTTGTTAAGATTACAAAAGGATCTTGATGAAATGGGTCAACAGGCTGAAAAACGGCAGGTGGAGTTCAATCTGGATTAATATGAGGTATTATATTTTGGTAAACAAACAAGGGCAGGACTTTGTATTAATGGCAGAGCTCTGCCTAGTGTTGTTGAACAGAGAGACCCAGAGGTTCCCAGGTATGTTATTCTTTGAAATTCGTATCACTGGTAGACGTGGTTAAGAAGGCATTTGGCATGCATGCCTTCATTTCTCATCTTTGACTACAGGGGTGGAGATGTCACGTTGAGGTTGTACAGGATATTGGTGGGTCCTCTTCTGGGGTACTGTGTGCAGTTCTGGTTGTCCTGCTTAAAGAAAAAATGATAGTATTAAACTCGAGAGGGTTCAGAAGAGATTTACCAGGATATTGCTGGAAAAGAAGGGCTTGAGTTAGATGGTGAGGCTGGATAGACTGGGACTACTTTCACTGCAGCATAGGAAGTTGAGGGGTGACCTCTAGGAAGTTTATAAAATTGTGAGGCATTTTGATAAGATTAATAGCAAATGTCTTTTTCCCTTGTGTGATGATGTTCAAGACTAGGGAACATATTTTTTGAGGTGAGAGGAGCAAGAGTTAAAAAAAAAAGACATGAGACAACTTTTTTTTACACAGTGGTTTGAATGTGGAATGAACTGCCAGGGGAAATGGTGAATGCAGGTATAGTTACAACATTTAAATGGCATTTGAATAAGTACATGAATAGAAAAGGTTTGGAGGGATATGAGCCAAATGCAGGCAAATGGGACTATTTTAGTTTGGAAACAGGGTTGGTATGGACTAGCTGGATAAGGGGTCTGTTTCCATGGACACACTTGTTCTATAAAGAATAATCTACCCATAAGAGTGACCGTTTTTCAGTTTACTTTTAGACGCTTACCCTAGCACACTAAAATGCACATTGTTCATACAGTGGCAAAGCATTCCTATGTAAAGGATCTTCATTCTTCAGTATTTTGTGATAACTGAGAAAACAATTTAATAATTTTGAACAAAACTGGCTGCTGTGGAAACACAAAATGGAGGGAAATTTACATGGAGAGTGGAACTGTGGGTCACTGTGTTTTAAGCAAGATCTAGCCAGTAAAGTAAAAGATTTGCACGACAAGTTTTGATAGATATTTGGTAAAGATCTCTGCAGCATCATCAGAAATAACTATTAAAGAATTACAATCACATTATGCCTTCACTTTCAATCTAGTTTCTGTCCTGTCATCTCAGTAAAAGAGACATAGACCTAGGTCGCTAAAATATTTCATATGTATTTTGGTTTTAGAGGTTTGCAAATTTCTAAAACCCTATACATTATAGAAGAACTTCCTGTGGGTTTTACCTTGCCAGTTCCTTGCTGTTAAGATTTTTGTTCAGTTTAAACTATTCCATTTTGTTCTCTAACTGAACTTCTGGAGAACCCTTTTTGTGTTTATTTTCATTTACGTTTGCAACTGTCTTTCCACTTTTTTCACACCTTCCAGTTTTTTTTTCTCGCTAATTTCTCTCTTGCTGCTTTAAAATTGTTCAGTAAATAGATGCTGAGTTTTTGGTTGGGGCAGTGATACTGACTCTTGTAACAAATTGTCTACTGAAGTTTACATTATTTTAGATATCTTGAAAATAAGTTGTGTTCAGTTTAAATAAAATCTGTGTTTGGAAAATAACTGGGGGAGGTTTCAAGATCAGTGGTATATGCTGATTGACTTAATTCAATCTAGAACTACAGGTGTTTAGTGCAAGACAAAATTTGATACTTAGCAATGAACCCTCTAAATTTAAAAAGTTTGGGTGTTCGTTTATAGTTTCACCCTGAGATTTGTGGTTCAAAGAATTGTTTTCTGTAATTGTTCCTCAGGATATGCGGTCACTTGCAAAGCAAGCATTTATACCCATTTGTAGTCATTACATTGCAACTGGTCATATTGGGATGTCACTAGCAAAACAGGCATGCTGATGTGTTCTCGTTCACATTAATTCATGATTGTAGAAAAAAAGTAGGTGAAATTGATTAGAAATAATAAAAATGTTAAATAGTGCGTCCTAATGTGCTTTATTCCCGAAATATATATTTTTTGCACAGGAGGAGGACCATAGTTCCCAGTACTGGTTCTTTTCCTCATCCTGTAAATTTGTCCTATTCAAGTAGGAATTGATGTAGAGTTATAGATTTAGGTATAATTCTTAGGCTAAATGGATCAAAGGGAATAGGGAGAAAGTCAGAACAGAATATAGAGTTGGATGATCAGCTCTGATCATATTTGATGTAGAGCTGGTCTCTAACCTGTTCCTCCTGTTCTGTGATTCTGTTAAGTTAAATTTTGGAAGTTCGCTTTGAATCTGCTTTCACCATGGTATGTTCAAGATCATTGCGTTTTAAAAAATTGCAGTATAAACTGTTCAAATGTTCTGTGTTTTGCTGTCTGCTGTGCTTATTTGCTAGATATTGTAGTTGCAAGTGTTTCATTGTATTTTTACCATTGCCCAGCTTCTTTCATCCAGTTGAAGTTTATTTTTCTCAGGAGCAGGAAGATATCCGTCCTGCCCAGAAGACTAGCCATCCACTACCTGACATCTTCAGCAGCATGCTTAAAGACACAACGGATGAACACCGAGCTCACCTATTTGACCTGAACTGCAGAATCTGCACAGGTATACGGCACAAAAAACATTTTCAAGATTCGTCATGAACATTTTGATCAATGTAATACTGTACAACAGTTGTGTTGAGAGCAAAACCAGAATTAAGTAATCACTACTCATTAAATGCAAATAACTATACACAATAGACATAATCAGTGTTAGCAAGAGCTACCCAATTAGTCCTGCTCCCCTCTGCTCTTCCATGTAGACATGCAGATTTTTCCTTTTCAAATACCTATCCAGTTTCCTCTTGAAATTCACTATTGAATCAGCTTCCAGCACTGCTTTTAGGCATTATGTTCCACATCATAACTTGAAGTCCCAATATCGGCCACCCATGGAGGGACTAATGCAACTATATTCAATGTTTCACACATTGTCTACCACATAACAGAGCAGTCTTGCACTTCCAGTTGGATTGTAGGCTCATATTTTGTATAAATCTATTTTGGTTCATGGAGTATGATGGACAGTAATGTGCATAAATAACAATAGTCTGTAACATTGTAAAAATAATTTGTGATAAATGTAGGACAGAATCTTCTGGGTTAACATTTCTGGAAAAACCTCTCGTAGCAAACAGATTATCAGAAAGTTGGTATTTTGCCTCAAGTATTCCATTCATGACATTGAATGAACTGAAAATTGAGAGAGCAATACACACTGAAATTAGAGAGAAGCTGCCATTGTGCATGTCCTTGGTAAGGTGCATCCATAATATCCAATAATGGTTTATAGTTGATGCTCACTGTATAGTCAATCCAACTATCCCATTTCACAGCAAAGCAAGATGTACCCACTACATCTGTACCTTTTATCGAATGTTTAATTCATCATACAATCCCTACAAGTGGAAGCAGGCCATTTGTCCATCGAGTCCACACTGTCACTCCAAAGAGCATCCCACCCACCTACACTATCCCTACAACTCAGCATTTCCCATGCCTAATCCACCTAGCCTGCGCATCCTGGTACACTGAGCGATTTAGCACAGCCAATCCACCTAATCTCCACATCTCTGAACTGTGGTAGGAAACCAGAGCACCTGGAGGAAACCCACACAAACACAGACAATGTGCAAAATTCCACACAGACATTTGCATGAGGGTGAATTGAACCCTTGTCCCTGCTACAGTGGAAGAGCAGTGCTAACCACTGAGCCAATGTTCTGCCCACTACTGAGCTACTGTGCTGTCCAATGTGTTTGAGTTTTAGAAGCTTCACAGCCTTGAAACTTGTATCTACCCAACTAAATGGCTCCCAACGAATATGAAACATTAAGTAATAAATCTTGCTGACAACTAATTCCACTTTTTTCCCCTTTTTGCCTCTGTTCAATGTGACTAAAAGCTAACCAGCATGCATATGAACTTTAGTGAATTATGGAAATAATAAAATGGGTATAAATTCAGCCTATTCATTTTAGAGTTAATGCCAGTTAGCTGGAGCTTAAGTCATATCTGTAGTAAGATTAATCCCAAACCTTTAACCTTTTGCTACTTTGCTCCCATCAGGAAAAGTTCAAGTCTCAGAAGATGAACCAATGCCTAAGAAGCCGAAAGTGGTAACCAAAAAAGCAGAACCAAAAATGAAATCCAAGACTGATGTGAGGCGTCAGCAAGAACAAGGCAAAGCAACAGTGACTGTTTCAACACCAGAAGAGAACTCTGGTTCAATCCAAGGAATTACCTCTTTTCCCTCTCCATCAATAGTCACTACAGCTACAAATGTAGTTACTTCACAGCCTACTTCAGAATCTGTCAGCAACTCATTCATATCACCAGCCACTAATCCAACTGGAGTTGTCAGGACAGAGAGAACATCTGTCACTATAGCTTCTTTGCTTACCACCTCCATTGTCTCTAAGTCTACATTATCAGTGTCTTCAGTTGGTACCACAGGTTCCGAGAGAGTGATGGGGAGAACTTTCGTTGGTGGAAAGGAGGAAGAGGAAACGCCAAAATCTATTTTGGCATCTGCAACTCCTAAATCTATACTGACAAAAACATCAACAGCACCTGAGCAAAACTATACAGTATCAACAACATTAAGGTGTGTAAGGCCCATAAGGAGGAAAGATCTTTAACTGTCCAGAGTACCAGTCAGAACAACATTCCAGTTCGATTTACATGCAAAATAATCCCCAGGACAGGATGAAAGTTGGTCTGAGTGCCTTGTTAAACAGCAGTTCATCTGATAGTTTGTAAACATTATTGTGGATCTTAAATCCATTTTGGCAACTTTATTATTTTTTAAGTGCCAACTCATTACAGCATCAAGCTGATGCACATTCACACTCCGATTCATAACAAAGACTAGCAATAACCTTTGTCCCAAAAGGAAAGCGAGAATTGAACTTGACACGAGCAAGACATCATCATTGATTTTGTATAATATTTCAAAACTCATTTTGTCTCATTCACTGGAACTATCAAAAACCATTTCTTATCCTTATTCTTTCTCTCCCATCCTAAATTCCCATTATGACTAAAACATAACGTGAGATTTGAAGTATTTGTTGTGAGCAGTTGTTAAAATACTTCTGGACTTGCACATTTTTGTTTTATTACTTTTTCCAAGATATCCAACATTGGAATGGGAAGAGCCTTTTTAACCCTTTGACCCTATTCATTGAGATCATGGCTGATGTGTAACCTGTCTGCAGACTCATTTGCTCATATCCTTTAATACCTTTGGATATCTGATCACTGTAAGATTCAAAATTTAATTTTATTTGAGGAAAAATGTTAGAAACCTACAATTTCTGCTTACAAGTGTTTCTTACTCCCTGTTCTGAAAAGTCCAGCTCTTGTTTTTGGACTGGATCTCATCTGTCACTTTCCAGACCACAGAAGTAATCTCTTTCTGTAGCCCATCTGCCTTTTAATGAAGTGAAAAGTTAATCAGTTCACCCCTTAATCTCCTAACTTCTCTGGAATACAGCCATAGTTTGTATAATCTCCTCCTGTAATTTAACTTTTGGAGCTTAGGTATGATACTGATGAACTAAGCTGTGCTCCCACCAAAGTTGACGCATCTTTAGATGTCATGTTTAGAACAACACTCGTTACCCTCAGTCAAAATGTTGGACAATGTTGGGCACAATTGTTCTGACAGAGACATAGGCTTGATTGATTAGAAAGTGCAATAAGCGTAATAAACCATAACTGCCTTTGAGAAAAAGGGAATTTTGCATTGGTGAATCAAACTCCTGAAAATGCTCCCTCACAATCAGTGTACACTCCTGCACAGTTGGGAAGATTGAAGTGCATTTTGGATGTTGCCATTCCACATTGAAACAAATTTATCAAATGCCTCGTGACCGTTCCCAAGTTAAACTTGACCTCAACAATTTTTACTTTTTATCTTGATGCTGGGTAACTACCAACTGGACAAATGACTATCCAATTTTGTTCCAACAACAGCATCACTGTATTGTGCTAAATCAAAGAAAAGGAAATTTGAATATAATCAAAAATCAGTTTAAAATGATGATTTTTAGCAGGGTCTTAAGAATGGAGAGGCAAAGTAGTTTATGGAGGGAATAGCAGAGCTTAGGGTCATCACTGCCAAATGTAAAACACTGGGTGTACAGGTAAAATGCCACAAAAATGGAAAGGTTGGGAGAACTAGAAGGCTGGAAACAATTTGGGATGGGGTGAAGCAAAACTATGCCAGATTTAAGTTTAATATTCATAAAACTGAAGGACTGGGAGGGGTACAGGCAGAGTTTTGTTGTGCAGAGAATCCCAAAACTACTGTAATTCTTTCTCATGTTGGGTCTAGTGAGATCCAATCTATACTTTCAATTTAAAAAAAAAATTCAAAGTGTTGGAAATCTGGACCTCCCTCTTCCAAAAGGCTATGGCTCCTCGGCCCATTAGGGTTGTTCTGACAGGCAATTGTTAGCTCAGTTCAAATACAGTATCAGCTGAGGTCACCATGATGGTGTTTCAACCATGCCTCTTGCCTGGGAGGTAGTGACACTCAGGTTAAACTGACTACAAGTCAACTCTAATAATAGAGTAGCCTGTGGTCCCCTGGGACTGTGGCAGGTCTCACTGCATTTTCATAGATTTTGTTAGCTTGACTATTAATGTAGCAAAGAAATATGCGGAATTATAAGAGGCTTGAAGGGTAAATGCTGAGAGAATGTTTCGCCTCATGGGAGAGTCTAAGATCAGAGGCATAGTCTCAGATTAAAGTGGTGCCAATTTATGATTGAGGTAAGAAGTTTCTGCTGAGTATTGAGAATCTTCTGAACTCCTTGTCTCAGCTGTGCAGGCAGAATCTTTCTATATATTTAAGAGTGAGATTCTTGATCAGACAGTGAATTGAGTGTAACAGGGAACAGGTGGAAACGTGGAAGGAAGGCAGGAACGATTTTGGATCAGCCATAATCCTGTTGAATGGTGGAGCAGGCTCGAGGGGCTAAATGTTGTTCCTATTTCTTATGGCCTTAAAGGAGGTAAATGGACTTTAGGTACAGATCAAATATAAGTAAATGTTTCAAAGGACTGCACCACTGCTGCCTTCCCTCCTGGGTATGAAAATCAGTTCAATTAAAAGCCAGCAAAAGGAGTCCAGAAAATTGAAGACCTATGAGCTTGACATCCATTGCAGGTAAAGTTATTGAAACCCTAGCTGATACATTTGTAGATCCTTGAATGCTAACGAAGGTGGGAGACCGCAAAGCTAAATAGGATAATTCAGGAATTATACAGACAAGAAGCATCTGGGCTGGAGGAAATGAGGTTTGCACAATGTTTGATATTCCATCTCCATTTACTTCAGGAAGTAATATCAAGTAGGGTGCAGAAACCAATGTTACCCTGTTAGTCTTGCAATCAATGGGTTGAGTTAATATTCTACCTAATTGGTTTAGTGTGTGTGTGCTTCATGAATAGAATAGATTTCCTGCAGGGAAGTGGTGGAAGCGGTTATCAGTTCACATTGATTCATTCAGATATAAATGAGATATATCTTTAATGGTTCCAAAAGATCTTCAGTACTGAGCTTTTTCTACAGCCCTTTTAGGTTAGTTAATTGAGATTGACTACAATGTTTAGTCAACAATTCCATCACCATTATATCATGCCACTGTCAGGTTAATAATGGACAAACTATTTGGACTTTGGTTCAACAGTTATGTTCTGATCAACATCTGGAAAAAAAAGGCAGATCACCATATCGCTATATTATCATTCTACCTCATTGACTCTGAATTTTTTAAGTAAAGCAAAATGCATTTAGAGGGGTCATATGGACCTCAAATAAATATATGTTGGTATTGTTAATGTTGAGCATGTAACTTGAATGCTCCAACAAAGACTGAGTGAATGTCAGTCTTAAAGTTATAAGAAAATGGATTCTGGGTAAATGTTATATCCAAGGCATTTTGCGATGATGTCACCAGGTTTACCTAACTAATACCGTTCCTGTTCCAGGGTTTCAGAGGCAAAGACCCCAGCTGAATTGGACACTTCCCTGTTCCTGTCTCACCTCGATGCTATATGGAAGGGATTTATCAACATGCATGGTGTAGCAAAGTTTGTCACTAAAGCTTATCCAGTCTCTGGGTCGATTGACTATCTTGTAGAGGTATGAAACTCTTCTTATTAGATTTGATAAGAGAGGGAGGAATAAATGTTCTCCCCCCATTGCAGATGGCATTGAGTGATTGCTGATGTAAAATTCAACAAACAGCACATCATTGAATTGACCAACCTTTCTGTCTTGGGCCTAGATGGTGAATGTCCTTTAGACAAATGCCATGAACGACATCATTTTCAAGCTCCATCTTATACTGAGCCTGTGCTGAAAGCTCAATAGTTGAGCTTAGTTGCTTACTTAGTCTTGACAGTAAGCCTGAATATCGCAAAGTTCCCGTTTGCTGACTGAGGAAAATCCTGCAACAGTTTGGTGACGGCTAGACTAGAGGAACCTTCAGTCTGTACACATGGTCATGTTAAAACTAATTAAATATCCTGGTCTATTCTGCCATGAAGGATGGGAAGGTATGGGCTGGAGAGGAAATCTAATCTTACGTTAAGGTTTTAGGACCAATAAACAATTGGATATACTTTATTTGCATCTCAGAAAATTAAGATTCCTGAATCAGTGGAGCAAAAGAATATTTACTATTCTCTGCATGAGAATAGTGATAAATAATAATTGAATTCTGAACTATTTACCTTAGAAGGCTTTGGAAGCTTGGTCTTTGAGTATGCCTAATGTAGAGATTGATAGGTTTTTGATTACTAGCAGCTTACACGGTTGGAGTCAGTGAAAGGCATTGAAGTGTTTGATCAGCCATGATTGTAGTGAATGGCAGGATATCCTCAACTGATTAAATGGTCGACTTCTGTTTCTATATGAATAATTATGGAAACTGGAAGCTAAATTTGAATTTATTCACATTTTTCGGATCATAGAATCCTTACAGTGTGGAAACAGGCCCCTTTGGCTCAACAAATCCACACTGACCCTCCAAAGAGTATCCCACTCAGATCCACTCCTTTACCCTATTATCACCCCTGACTAATGCACCTAATCTACACATCCCTGAACATTAGGGGCAATTTGGCATGGTCAATTCAGCTAACCTGCACATTTGGATTGTGGGAGGAAACCGGAGCATCCAAAGGAGACCCACACAGACGGTCACCCAAGGCCGGAATCGAACCCGGGTCTCTGGCGCTGTGAGGCAGCAGTGCTAACCATCTTGAGCAAGGCAGTGTTTAGTGCACCTCAGTTATGTTTGTGATGACATAGAGTACAAGGTCTGTTAAGTAGTTGGGGTGATGAAAGTATGTCTTCATTGTGTCATTCAGCACCAACTTTAACTGTATTCAGCCAAGTAACTTCATGAAGTTGATATTTTCCTAGGTCCTTTCAAGTCTGTGATTAAATAATTTGTTTGGATTTCTCCAGAAAGGGCCTCCGTAGCTTAAGATTTTGATGTGTCTCTTTTGTTCTAAGTTTAAAACCAACCGGTTACAAAATAACCCCCAAAGTTAAAAGGAGAAAAGACATGGCTAGTGATACTTTTTTAAAAAGGTGGTTGTGAGGTTATTAATTTTCAGCTTGATTGGTTTCACCTTTTTCATTGCCCTCACCGTAGCAATTTATTTAAATACTGTGGCTATAAAGGCAAGACAGAGTGGGGGAATTCTGCGGTAAGTAACTTGCCTTCTGTTTCCCCATTCCTTGTCCACTGTCTGCAAGGCACAAGTCAACAATTTAGTTGAATGCTCCCCACTTACCTGGATGAGTGCAGTTCCAACAGCACTCGAGAAGCTCAACACCATCTCAGACAAAGTAGCTTTCTTGGTTTAACCCTATCCACTGCCTTTAAGCATACATTCCTTTCAGTACAAACACACAGTGGAAATACTCTGTAATGTCTACAGGATGCACTGCAATAATTCACCAAGGCTTCCTCAATTGCACCTTTCAAACTTGTAGCTTCAACCATCTCGAAGTACACAGGTAGCAAATCCATGGGGATACTATCACCTGCATGTTCACTTCCAAACCACTCGCCACCCTGACTAGGAATTATATTGCAGTTCTTTCACTGCCACTAGGTCAAAATCTTGGAACTCCCTTCCTAACAGTGATGTGGATGTCCCTGCACCTCCAAGACTGTAGTCCATCAAGTTGATAGCTCAGAACCACCACCTACAGGGCAATTAGGTATTAGCAATAAAAGCTGACTGAGTCAACGATGCCCACATCCCATGAACTGTCTGCTGTAACCTACCTTTTAGATTAGATTCCCTACAGTATGGAAACAGGCCCTTCATAGAGTAACCCACCCAGACCCATTCCTCATATTTACCCTTGACTAATGCACCTAACACTATAGGCAATTTAGCATGGCCAATCCACTGAACTTGCATGTCTTTGGACTGTGGAAGGAAATCTGAGCACCCGTAGGAAACCAAATAGACACTGGGAGAATGTGCAAACTCCACACAGACAGTCGCACAAGGCAGGAATCGAACCCAAGTCCCTGGCGCTTTGAGAGAGCAGTGCTAATCACTGAGCCACTGTGTCACCCCTATGTTGCAGAATTTATTTATTTTTTGTATGTTTAAAATATATAACTGTTTGCATGTATTTTTAGGATTTGCCAGATACAATTCACATCGGTGGCAGAATTTCACCCCACACAGTCTGGGATTATGTAGGAAAACTGAAGTCATCTCTTTCCAAGGTATAGTACTATAGTTTTGTCAACGTCATTGTTATAATGTTATAAATATTTTTGTATTGTTATAAAATTTATTATGTTCCATTACTTTTATTCCATCTATAAAGGAATTGGAGATTTCCAACTGTTCACAACGAGTATAGGAATAGGAAGGGTTTGGAGGGATATGGGCCGGATGCTGGCAGGTGGGACTAGATTGGGTTGGGATCTCTGGTCGGCATGGACAGGTTGGACCAAAGGATCTGTTTCCATGCTATACATCTCTATGACTCTATCTGTCTTGTAATTGTTTTACTTTTTCTATTGTAAGTAACACTTTTCAACTGATTCTAAAAACATCTATTCAACAATTTCTGGACCATTCTCTTCTGACCAGCACAGTAAGCCAGAAGCATTCTGTATGCATTATCTCTTCCACTGTTAGTAGCTTTGGAAAACTGTTACAGAGATTTGAGATTGTGATAGTATTGTTGCCTTTGTAATTGGAGATCACCAAAAGCAGATTTCTTGAATAAATTCTACAAAATGACCCAGTGCTAGGACTGTAAATCTACAGAAAAATTGTGGTTATGTTTCTGAAAATCCTGAGTGAAGTCCCACAAATTTTCCTGATCATCTCATGAACTTTCAGGACATGTGAGATTAGTGTGGCGGGCATAACTCTGCAGATCATGTGGGGGGGACGGGGACGGAATTGATTGTAAAAGACCTAACACTTCTGAACTAATGAGAGTCACATTTCTAAGACATCAGAGCTGTAGCTTTGGATTTTACCTGGATCTTGAATGCGAACACAGGTCTAGGAGAGAGAAACAGCGCACAGGTGAATCGGGGAGGTGGATCCAGAGAAGAGGCCACAACTTCAAGGTCAGGAAGGAGGAAGTGGCTACAGCTCCACAATTAGGAAGCCACACGTTAGATTGTGCAGGAAACAAGGTTGACAAAAATCTTGCGATGCCCAACAAGGTTACAAGCCTAATTAAATTACCAACATTACAGTGGAATAGTATTAAATAGAGTGACTTTAAACAAACATACTTTCAACCTTCCTGGATAACCACATGTAACAGCATGCTGGTTGGATTTGAAACTCCACTTTACAGCAGAATTTTTATTCTTGTGAACATTTAATCTCTGCCTTGCAGCTAAGATGCATTTTGTAGCACAGTTGGTATCTGTCACGATGTATAGGTGTCTGAAAGTAGTGAATCTATGAAACTTTTTGTAGCCAAATGGCGTAAAGTGAAGAAGCAATTACCATGAATTTATATGGGAAAACATTTTGTGTTCCCAGACCCATAAAAATCTACCAAAGCTTATCAAATAACACACAAAACCTGAAATGACACTAACACATAGTAAAAGCAAGAATATGATAAATACACAACCTTTATAAAGTAGAAATAATGTATGTAGAGTGTAGTTTCTCTCACCAGAATAGGGAAGACAGTGAGCACACTGGAAGGCTGAGGGGTAGTGGGTGGTGACTGTATGTTAAGCTGAGTTGGGTTGGGTGGTGAGTGGTATAGGAGAGAGAGTATTGGGGTATAGGAGAAGAGGGTCAACTATTAACAGTTCCAGGGAAGGCGCTTGGTGGAGCCACTCTTGCTGCACGTACTTTTTCGTAAAAGCAAAAATCCTCTTTTGGTTAGCGAAAACAAGTACTAATGTTGGTCTTTTATATAAGCGAATTGGCATAAAGTGAACATTTGAAAAGCAGGGAATGCCTATATCAGCTTTTATTTTTTGCTTAGAGTTGGAGTGTGTTAAGAACACTCTTAATAACAACATTCTCTGAATGTCCAAAATTCTAACCAGTTAAAGGAAAAAGCTAAAACTGTTGACTTTGGTTCCTCTGCAAGTTCCTGTTTGCGAACTTGTCTACATGCGTTGCAGCAAACATTCCCCCCCATCAGCAGTTACTGGTTCCTGAAGGATAGTAATTCTTGATATATGTTATGCTTGCAGTGTTTGACTGTATGATGATGCCATTGTGAATCTAAAATTAGGTGATTTTAGGAATTGATATCAAAGGAAATCTGGTAAAAATGCTCATGGATTCTTTAAGGGCTAAACTGTCATTCTCAAGTAATGATTAATAAGTGTGTATTTAGCTAATTAAGCTATTTGGTGATTTCCTGATACATTATTTTAAAATGGACCAGAAGATTTTTGTTTTATGAGATGAAACTTAGTGTTTTAGGTTTGGTGATTTTTAAATACAAAATATGACATGTTTTGATATAAAATATCCCAAACCACCTTGGGCATTGCTATGCAAATTGTATCAACTCTTAGAAATTTCTTTTTCCATTCAGTCCATTCCTTAAACAATTTGAAGTGCTTTAAGCTTTTAGAAGTTGCATCAAACCATGCTGAACTAATTCAGCTATTCTGGCTGTCATCCTATTTGGCCAATTGTGTGAGGTTATTGAGGGCCAGTCCAGGAACTGACCACATCAAAACCAGTTCATGAGTACTATTTAAGCTATAATCACAGTCACTTGTGGCTGGTTCACAGAATGCATTTTGCATAGAAAGCTACTGAAATTCATGAACCTTCAGCTATTAAAGATTTGCATCTCACATCTGCAGAGATGTACTCATTCAAAGGTAAGTGACTACATATGGGGACAAACTTTGCTGAGGCCTTTGAATTGCTTTATAATTGTAAGCCCAAAGTTTAAATGCAGAGGTGAAAGAAAATGTTGTTAGTTGGAGTACTGCAGATCGTAACGGGATGCCATGTTAAGGTGAGAAATAGGATAGAGCTATTTATGCAGAACCATATTAATTATTTTAGTCAATCAGATCATTGGAGAACCAGTTTCTGGCTGCAAGTTGCATGCATCTAAATTTTGCCTTACCACTTAAATCAGGAAGTGTCAATAGGATTTTATTTGGAAATTACTGCTTGTTATGAATGAAATAAGCAACTGACAAAGATCAGAGAGAAGATAATGCGGAATGGCTTTAAATTAATTCCTGTAGTTATTCATCTCAGCTTAGATGAGAGTCTTAAAAGTTTTGTTCCTGGAAGCTCTGCATTGCACATTTTATATAGGCAAATATTGCTAGTAAAAAGCTTGGACAGATTTGTATGTAATTGAAAAATATGTTCAAGGATTTGACTTTACAAGGCACACTCATGCAGGCAGTGCAGCTTGATAAGAAAATTGCGCAGCATGGCACATTTCTGTGTGTGCGCCCAAGCAGAGTTTGCCAGGCCAAAATATTTGAGGTACAGATCAATCATGATTTCATTAAATGGTGGAACAGACTTGAAGGGCAGGATGGTGGTCTCCTGCTCCTCTGGTTCTAAACTCTTGTGATTGTTGAAATTCGGGGGACAAGGGATTCCTTGAGGTGATGGAGCTACTTGTGACAGTTCCAGTCTGGCTTTTATTTTAAGTTTTTTTTTCCTTTTTTATTTCTGTTCCTTACCATGGTGAATGCAGGAGGTCTGTCTAATTCGGTTTCACCCAGCCACGGAGGAAGAGGAAGTCACCTACATCTCGCTGTACTCCTACTTCAATAGCCGGGGACGCTTCGGCGTGGTGGCAAATAACGCCAGACACATCAAGGACCTCTATCTAATTCCGCTTGCTGCTAATGACCCGATTCACTCCAAATTATTACCTTTTGAGGGCCCAGGTAAGAGCAGATTATTTAGACACATGAATAGCAAAATGCAAGTTGAACAATAACAAAAACAGCCATAGTTGACCTGTGAACACAACCACATATAGAACACACCCACACTGTACTGACACAAACGACATGGTATACCCATATGTCACTTTATAGCAGCAACATTTTTTTCAGGTGAAATTTTCCATTTAAAGGCATTTTCTCCTGTTTTCCATTGTCAAGAGTTTTTTTAACAACATTTATGAGAACTCTGTTCCCTTCTTTCGATGGTTTGAGGGATCCCGTTATACTCTATACTCCTCTACCCAGCATTTGAGGGAAGCTAGATTGAATGCCATTAAACCTAACTGAGAATGAGTATTTTGTCAATCAGATTTGAAGGATGGGAGCGGGTGTGTCACATGCTGAAGTGATGTGGCCTCAACTCTTCATAACCTCCTTCTATATTCCTCCAAACAATACTGATGGATTATCTTATGAAATGTCTAGAGTGCACAGATGCAGTTCCCAATGTTTTGTGGCATTTAAAAGACTAATATTCAAGCCATTAACATGTAAATAACATCTTTCCAATTCCTTGCAGTTATATGCAGAATCTATAAATCATGCACTTACACAATTATCTGATCACAATTGGTCGTACAGCAGTTAAAGGATTAAATAATCGAGAAGTCACCATTTGGTTTTGTGACTTCCTAGATCCACTCACCTAAATGAATTCTGAAAACAGTAAATTATCATTCGAAACTGTCATGTGGTTTTATAAAATGGAAGTTTTCAGTTCCAGCTGATGCTTTCATTTGCTGTGGGATTTGCGGAAGTGTTTGGTATTGTCAGTCCAGAAGAGAGTGCAATTAGCCTCCAGATATCTCTGCACATTAGAGTGAGTGCTGTTTACAATTCTTAAGAACATAAGAAATAGAGCAGAATGAGCAGTCTTAATTTCAAGATTTTGGTTTTTTTTGGCTCATACGAAAACAACTGGAGCAGCTTCATGACATAAAGGTGAGTCCATTCAATTTGAAATATCTGCCATGAGTGTGGCAGCCAACATCCCGGAAGAGGTGTAATTTAAGCATAGTTGCCTTGTGTTTCAGTTTATACTTGTATTAACTTTGAAAAATTACTTTATATTTACACAAGAAAAGAGTTTTTTTTCAGAAATTCCATCATTTTATAAGCTTTCACAGTACAGGACTTGTGACTTGTCACTGTGCCATAAATCTTTTTCAGATTTTTTGACACCAAGACTTTTCTGTGGGACTTCTTTTTAAATGATAAATTACCTGATTCTAGTACAGTGCAAATTCCGTAGAACTGGACTCAGTTATGACAGATTAATTGATATTAATTGCACTTTGCATTGAGGTAGTAGAATATTTGAGTTCGCTCAGTGCAACAGCTAGAATCCTCGACTACATGCCTCTTGCATTTATTTTAAAACCTGAAATTTTCTAAGATTTTTATTCGTTTCCTGTCTATACATACTATTTTGTGTCTCAAGTATGACCTTGAAAAATAGACAAAAGTTCAAAGTTAGACAAAAGTATAATTTTGGTGTTATTTGGAGGTGAAAAGTTCTCTGGTAATTTTAACTCTTTCTGCATCAGGGAATATTTATTCAGCTTCACTGCATGTTTAGGGTTTGATTTTTTAGTGTCTGTGGAGCTGATTTTTTTTACATCTGATAGTTTAATACCTTCATCTGTATATTTTGTGTACACTGCTTTTTTTTGTTTTCAGTATTGTAACTTCGTTTTTATCATTATTATTAATAAAGTTATTTCCAGAACATTGCAATTGGGATTCTTGAGTTTGAAGTGTTCAGTGAGGTTGAGTACCTGGCTCTATTTGGCATTCAATGGGTTTGAATCCCAGACTTTTGACAGCTTTTAAGGTTCAGTGCCTTATAACATGGGCATGCGATTCAGTAACTAGCACCAAGACAGGATCTGATGCAGTTTGGAGACTGCATATTTTTTCTTTGCAGCATTTGATGTGGGGGGTGGAGACTGCTCTGTGCTTCACCTTTGCATTGCTGGATGCCGAGTTTAGATCCTGGTCATAGTGAATGTGGATTCAGTGTTTGGAGGTAACATTTTCACGAACTGTGCTTAACACCAGGGAGGTTTTCTCCTGACTAATATTCATTTCACTTGTAATATCTGTTTCTAAAATGAAATTCCAGAAAATTGCCATTAGTACCACTTTCGAATGTTAACTTACGCAAATGTATAAATTGCAACAAAATGATATATTAACAAGGTATCCTTTTTGTCTTTCCTTGTATTCTGTTCTATTTTCTACCTTTTGTTTTAATTTCCTCTACAGCTATATAAGTATTATTTCATGATCCTCAATGGCTGCCAGTTTTCCCTTTCTCTTCTGATGTTCACTGATACTGCATTATTCACTAACTTCTGAGTCGAATTCAAAACTGATAACACTTGTCCCTTCAGGTTAGTTCGTTAAATTGCATTCATCTGAAACTGAGACTCTGAGGCTGGTGCTGTGCAATTGAAACTGGCACTCTGTCATTCAGAGTGCTGTAACAATTTTTAATATCCCGTTGGCTGTGATCAATTCCATTATCTATTTCATATGAGTAAAACTAGACTACATTTCATAGCTTTGAGCATTGCTTTACTCCTTTCCTTGTTGATATAACACATTAATATTTGGAAAATGACCTAAACCCATTCTGCTTGGACCTACCAACCTCCTCAGTATGCATAGTCTGTGGTACCAATTCACACTGTCGATTTGCTGTTACTTTAAACTTTAAGTTATTACTGTAATAGACCAGCAATGGTTTATTTTATACAATAATTAGTGATTTTCATTGTGTTCCTGGGTTAAAAGTACCACTTGCAATGCAATATTGCACCATAGATATTCAGAGTTGACCAATGTAGTATGGGATAGAAGTCACATATAGCAATAGTGCCCTTTTAAAAGGTAATTGGAATCTGAACTATCATCCTTTGTCCTCCAGCATCCCCGACCCCCATCCTCTACCCTCCACTACTGCATAAATGTTGCCCGCACCACACTTCACGTCAGCTCTGATGAAGTGTCCTTTAGACTCTGTTAACTTGCTTGCTCTCCATGGATGCTGCCTGACCTGCTGTGATCGCCAGCATTTTTCAGTTGGAAATTTATAACCTATCACAACCTAATATGATCATATTAGGTTTCAACAAAATTCAGTTTTGCAATTTAAAATGTTAGAACTTAGCACATCAATTTAGGGTTTACAGTCCAGAACCAAAATCACCAGCTTATCATCTTTTTAAAAAATGTAATGACAATTCAATCACCCCGTACAGTACAAAAGTATCAGAAATAATCACAATGAGAGTCTTTGTTTCCATGTCTTTAACTTTGTGCTTCTCATGAGAATTAGCAGTAAAATACAGAATTGAATTTATATGGCAATCTTAGGTAAAGATCTTAAGCTTTGCTTTAACTTATGTCCTCATTTAAAATTGAGGTTCCTCTTGTATTCCCAAGCAGGGAATTACTTTTAATGTGAGGTTGGTGTTATGTAGATAAATGCAGTAGTTAGTCTGCATAAAATATAATCCTACAAATTGAAAAGGTAAATGACTACTTAATCTGTTGGTTTCATGAGAATTCTGAATGGAACATGAGAACACATTGCTCTTCAAATATATCCACCTGAACCAATAGAACACCTGTAGAGAGAGTGGGATTTCAGTATTGACGCGTCTTCCAAAATCAATGCTATGTTGCCTCAATGCACTGGAACATCAACCTAGATTAGTGCTCAGAGCCTGCAGTAGGATTTGAAGCAGCAAGTTTTGTCGACCAAAGTGCTGCTGACTAAGATTAGCTGACATGCACAGGATCAGATGTTTTTGACCTCTGAGTCTCAGCATCAAAGGTAGTTGTCAGTTTTCTTTTACCACTGTGGGTTTTTTCATTATAATTCACACATTTTTAAATATGTAGTTTTTAAAGTAGCATTTTCTGCAGCTGGCTTTAAGTTTCAAAAGCATTTTTTAAAACTAATATCTTAATTTATAATCTGTAGATCTCATTGAGCTTACAAATCAGCAGTAAAGCAGCAAAGTAACTCTGGGTAGCTATCATTAGTAAGTTTGTTGTAACTTTGAAAACAGGACGGACTTCATTTTAGTTCATTTGAATTAACTCTCCAAGCCTAGACAGAAAATAGAATCCACCAAACTGATGAATTCTTGCTGCAAGACAAACTCCCAAATAATCACACATTCAATTGGAAGATTGGGTTCCATGGATTTTCAAACTCAGTCAGTGATTTTTAAATGTGAGCGATTCAAAAACAGGGCAAGAGTCCAAAATGACTGAGTTGATGATATCAGACAGGACTTAATTTTCATCCATGAGTGAGAGGCTTGGTTGTGAAAGACCTTTCAAAAATGGTTAGTGAAGCAGACTTCGAACAGTTTCCAGAAATATGTACAGACTGAGTTATTGAAAAATATTTTTCCACCTTAGTAAAACTTTGTCAGAACCCATAGTTCTAAATTAATATTATTCATGGTTTATAAAACCAAATTTAGTCAGCTGAACAAAATAGATTTAAAAGGTAAGTGCTTAGAAATTAATCTTAACTCCTCACCCCCATTTCCATCAAAATTTGAATCCTTCGTTCATCACATCAAGGCTCGGCTTCTGTGAATAGTTGTTTGCTTCAGCCCACCACAACAATAAATCCATGCAAGGTGGCTGCAGACTGGACCCCCACCCCCTCCACTTTCCCACCCACATGTTCATGAGATTGTTGACTTTGGGAGAGGAAATTATCTTATGTCATTGCACAGAGTAGGCCTATATTCTCGGGGGTTTAGAATAATTTGGAAATGTTAGAAATTCTTAGAGTAGATGGAGAGTCTCGTAATAGAAGAGATGTTGGCATGGTCTCAGAATAATGATTTATTCTCAATTCAATTTAACACGAACATTTTTTTCACCCAGAGAGCTGCAAATGCTTGGTAGTTGGGTACTCAAACAGGCATGTTTTTAATTTTAAATGGATATGGGGATTGGGTGGGAAAGTGGAATTAAGGTTGATGGTCATTATAAGACCATAAAACGTAGGAAAAAATGTAGGTCACTCAGCTATCAAGTCTGCTGCACCAGTGAGAAAATGGCTGATCAGATCATCCTCAACTCCACTTTCCTACTGTTTCCCTGTAATCCTTAATTCTCTCACTAATTAAAAATCATCCTAGCTCAGCCTTGAATGTATTTAACAGCCCAGACCCTAGAGCCATCTGCAGTAAAGAGTTCGAAAGATTCACTATTCTCAGAAATTCCTCATCTCTGTATTAAATGGATGACCCCTTATTATATGATTATGCCGTCTGGTCCTGGACTATCCCACAAAAAGAAACAATCTTTCCACATCAATTCCCCAAGAAACTTGTACGTTTCAATAAGGTCCCATCTCATTCTTCTAAACTCCAATGAAGATAGGCCCAATCTACTGAACTGAACCTCCATTTGAAAGAAAAATCCTCCATACCCAAGATTAACCCCATGAGCCTTTTCTGGACTGTCTGCAATACTCCACTTTATCTTTCATGAGATAAGGGGACCAATCTTCTTTGCCATATTCAAAGAGCAATAGACCATTTGGCCCATCATGTCTGCTCCACTCCCCAGTTAAATTGTGGTCAACAAGATTATTCTAAGCTAGCTTTTTGAGATTCATGCACAAGGATCCACAAATCTTTCTGCTGCAGCATTCTGTAGCGTTTCTCAAGTTAAATAATATCCAGCTCCTGTATTTTTCCTGCCAAAGTGCATAACCTCACATTCCCCCACATTATATTCCATCTGCTATGTCTTTGCCCACTCAGTTAACTTGTCTCTGTCCCTCTGTACATTGTGTTATCCTGACCACTTACCCATCAGTCTATGTTTGTATCATGTACAAACTTGGTAATAGAACATTTATTTTCCTCAACTAGTCATTGATATTTGTTTAAATAATTGTGTCCTCAGCACTAATCCTTGTGGCACTCCATTATAATCTCATTAAATGGCAGTGGTATGAAGAAACCTTATTGCTGTTGATGTTCCTCATTATTCCCTGCTTACAGGTTGACCTATCCTTGCCTATCATCTCCCCCCTGCGTTCAGTCAGGCTGTGTGCATGTTCGCTTGCTGGTTGCTGGATCATTTTGGCGTCTGCTTCTGTTACCGGAGTTCTTAACCGCCTACCTTCCATCTTCCCCATCTACTTACAGAAACCAGCTCTTCAATCATTGCATTCTTGGATTTCCTTCTCCATGGTATTCTGTAAAAATCACTGGAGGGTCTCCTTATATTTGTGAGACACTAGAACGGTGCAGGCTGGAGTTGTATATTCGTCTTGTGTGGGATTTTGTTTGAATTGGAGACTGGGTATTTGTGACCTGGAATGTACGACCTGAAGGGGAGGAAAGAAGATCATAGAGTCATAGACGAGTAACAACTTTCCCATGACTGTGGATAAAGTCTGGAGCTTTAGGAATAGAGAGGAGTGAGCCTAATAGAATAGTATATCTTTCCTATGCCCCAATAAAAGAGCCTGTGCCTAGGGTCGAATGAGCTGAATTCTATCGGTCTGAGGTATGCGTAACCTGCTCCGAGTTGGAAATAGAAGTTGTCAGCTACTGGTCTTGTGCATCCACCCGAACAGCGGATGTGATGGCCTCACAGCCATAGGAAAGCAGATGCATGGTAGCAGATCAGGCAGTGGTCACCGCGAGTGGGTAGAGGGAGCCGAAGCTGTCTACTGCTTTCGCCGAGAATCAAAGCCCGGGGAAAATGGTACCAAGATTCGGTTGTGGGGAGCTCCTCAGTTACCGCCCCAATTGGTCAGTGAGAGTAAGAGGGTTGGGACTAAGCGGCTATTGAAGGTGATAACATTGGGCTCGGGGTTAGAGGTGGAGAAAATTAGCGAATATGAGTGAATCCCTCTGGGTGTTTTTATCGTTACCTGTCAGACTCGCAGCTGCAGGACAAGCGGCAGATTTTAAGCAGTTTTTGTGTACGGTGTTTAATGAGAGGAGCTGTTTGCGCTGGTACTTTCACTTCGTCTCACTAAGAATCACCGCCGCTTTCACGTCCCTGAATCTTATTTCTCCATGTCCTGCAAATTATGCTCTTCCCACAAATACTTGTCCGGTCATTGTTTATAACAGAATCTGCCTGCTTTATTAATGTATTCATGGGTCCTGGGCGCCGCTGGCTGGACCAGTGTTGATGACCCAACCATAGTGCTCTCTGAGGGCATACTCCAGGACTGAGACCCAGCATCCTTTCCTTTCAGGCACTGCTTTCCTAATCGCATTTAAGAGGATGAAAATACTCCACCCTCCCAAGGGTTTTGTTTTTGTTTCTCAAAAACAACGGAGAGCAGTTTAATTCTTACGGTCTTCTATAAATGTCGCTCTTTTCAGCTGATTGGTTACTATCCCCATGAAGCTGGTGTCCTGTCCCAAACACTTCCGTCTTTACCGTCAATTAAAACTGGTAAATTATGAATGTAATCGGATTCTCTGATAACCAGCTTCAGTTATACAGCAACTTGAGATTGGAGGGAGTTGCCAGGAGAAAGATGTTCGGTTTTGGTGTTGGTCCTCTTCAGAGCACATTTGTACCAGTCACAGCCTCGCCTTCCAGCGGCCAGAAAAGCAGCTTTCCAGCAGGCAGTCTGACCAGGTATTCTCTCGCTTTTCACCTTCTATAAAGCATCATGACGGGAGCAGCGGTTTCACCGGCAGCTCTCAGATCTTGGTCTGTGCGTTTCCTAGTTTGTAAAACCACAACCTGCTGTAAAATATTAACTGACAGGAATCCTCGGCCACGGGCCGGGGACGGAGGCGAGTATCTGGTGGGAAGGCTGTGACTGGGGGCGGGGGTGACTTCAGATGATTTCTCTTTCAGCTTCCTTTGCTTGTTATTAGGAACCCGGTCCATGAGCCATGGGTATTGATTATACCCATCGCTTCCCCGCTATTCCACTCCGAGGAGGGAGGGAGAGAGGGAAACATAGAGTCTCATGGGCGTAGGCTAGGATCCCTGTTTAACTCTCTTCCTCCTTGTGCAGTTTCTTCCAATCTGTTCCCTGCTGGCATCAGTCAGCTCGATCCAGCATCCGGTCGGTTTTGTCACGGGAGTTTTTAGTTGGGTGTTTGGATTTGACTGTTCGTGCTCTGGTGGTCTTGCTGTAACTGCGGAAATGGACTTGGCGCTGTGTACCTTCGCTCGGTCTGTCTTTCCTGGCGATTTTAGGTGGTAGTTTCCCAGGGGAAACTTGTCTTAGGAAGAGGTAGTGATGTTGGTATCTGTGTGCGAGTGAAGTCAGAGCTCACTCACAGACACTATCCAGGGTGATGCTCAGGGGTATAAAGCCGGAAGTACTGAAACAGCTCATTAAAACACATGTGAAGAACTGTACCAATATTTGAAATCCGGGCTGCTGTCAGCCAGGAGACTTGTTACCGCGGTTTGTGGGAGCTTGCTGTGCTCAGGTTAGCTTGCCACGTTTGCCTACTTTACAACAAATCTGCCCCCCTTGGCATCATCTTGAAAAACAAAGATTGTGAAATATCTTGAGGCGATGAGTAAGTGGGCGTTCAGTCTCCCCGTTAAACCCTTCATCCTGCACAGGCTCTGCGTTGTTGATGTGAACTCACTCACTCACTCAGCCGTGTGGTCTGAACACTTGTGATTGAGGCTCCTCGCTGCACCAGCTGTGAAGACCGGTTTGAATCCACTCGATTCCGGATTGAAGTTTACCCGCACTCGGATTGGCACGGGTTTGAAACGGGAGGGAGCGACTGAGGAGCGTTCGTGTGCCTTCTATTTATCTGCTGTTTGCATTCACACCTGACCGGAACCAACAGTGCCCGAGCGCGTCACTGATTCCCACCTGAGTTTAAGGAGATTCTCAAGTCAAGCTTTCTGTTTAAATATGGTTATTTATATCGGTTATTAATTCAGTTTGAAAGGTGTAAGTCTCTAACAGGTTGATGTCCCAGCTGCAGAGTGTGGCTCCTGCGCTGAGACTTGGAGCCTTGTGTAAACGGTATACAGATAAGGAATGGAAACCGCTCGGATTGCAGTAGTCGGGAAGACTGTATAATCCCTGTTTTTCAGGGATGATCCGCAACTCCGCCTTTCACAGGAAAAAAGACCCCTCCCCTTCACTACGCACACTCTGTCCAACATTTCACACTCTATAGTCCCCCCGCCCCCGCCATCAACACTACCGCCACACTACACTTTGTTCATCACTGTTCCCATCACCAACCTCTCGCCCTCCATCATTCCCCACACTTCTCCAATCGCTCTCCCCAATCACTCTTTCCTCCCCCCCAACCTTCCCCAGTCACTCTTTCCCCTCCCTTTTCCCAGTCACTTTTTCTCCCCACCTTCCCCAGTCACTCTTTCCCCCCCCCACACCTTCCCCAGTCACTCTTTCCCCACCCCATCCCCAGTCACACTCCCCCCCCCCCCCCCCACCTTCCCCAGTCACTCTTCCTACCCCACCTTCCCCAGTCACTCTTCCCCCCCCCACCTTCCCCAGTCACTCTTTCCCCCACCCCATCCCCAGTCACACTCTTCCCCCCCCTTCCCTAGTCACTCTTCTCCCCCCCCCACTTTCCCCAGTCACTCTTCTCCCCCCCCCCCCACCTTCCCCAGTCACTCTTCCCACCCCAACATCCCCAGTCACTCTTTCCCCCCCACCTTCCCAGTCACTTTCCCCCCTCATCTTCCCCAGTCACACTTGGTACCCCACTTTCCCCAGTCACACTTCCCCCCACTTTCCCCAGTCACTCTTCTCCCCCCCACCTTCCCTAATCACTCTTCACCCCTCCACCTTCCCCAGTCACACTTACTACCCCACCTTCCCCAGTCACACTTCCTACCCCACCTTCCCCAGTCACACTTCCTACCCCACCTTCCCCAGTCACTCTTCCTACCCCACCTTCCCCAGTCACTCTTCCCCTCCCCCCACCTTCCCCAGTTACTCTTCGCTCCCCCCCACCTGCCCCAGTCACTCTTCCCTCCCCCCTCACCTGCCCCAGTCACTCTTCCCTCCCCCCTCACCTGCCCCAGTCACTCTTCCCTCCCCCCTCACCTGCCCCAGTCAATCTTCCCTCTCCCCCCCCACCTGCCCCGGTCACTCTTCCCTCCACACCCCCCCCCCACCTGCCCCGGTCACTCCTCCCCACTCTTCTCTCCTCCCCACTCTTCTCTCCTCCCCACTCTTCTCTCCTCCCCACTCTTCTCTCCTCCCCACTCTTCTCTCCTCCCCACTCTTCTCTCCTCCCCACTCTTCTCTCCTCCCCACTCTTCTCTCCTCCCCACTCTTCTCTCCTCCCCACTCTTCTCTCCTCCCCGTCACTCTGCCCCCCCCCAGTCACTCTGCCCCCCCCCCAGTCACTCTGCCCCCCCCCCAGTCACTCTGCCCCCCCCCAGTCACTCTGCCCCCCCCAGTCACTCTGCCCCCCCCAGTCACTCTGCCCCCCCCGTCACTTTGCCCCCCCCCCCAGTCACTCTGCCCCCCCCCCAGTCACTCTGCTCCCCCCCCAGTCACTCTGCTCCCCCCCCAGTCACTCTGCCCCCCCCAGTCACTCTTCTTCCCCCCCCCACCTTTCCCAGTCACTCTTCTTCCCCCCACCTTTCCCAGTCACTCTTCTTCCCCCCCCACCTTTCCCAGTCACTCTCCCCCCCCCACCTTCCCCAGTCACTCTCCCCCCCACCTTCCCCAGTCACTCTCCCCCCCACCTTCCCCAGTCACTCTCCCCCCCCACCTTCCCCAGTCACTCTCCCCCCCACCTTCCCCAGTCACTCTCCCCCCCACCTTCCCCAGTCACTCTCCCCCCCACCTTCCCCAGTCACTCTCCCCCCCACCTTCCCCAGTCACTCTCTCCCCCACCTTCCCCAGTCACTCTCCCCCCCACCTTCCCCAGTCACTCTACCCCCCACCACCTTCCCCAGTCACTCTACCCCCCACCACCTTCCCCAGTCACTCTACCCCCCACCACCTTCCCCAGTCACTCTACCCCCCACCACCTTCCCCAGTCACTCTACCCCCCACCACCTTCCCCAGTCACTCTACCCCCCACCACCTTCCCCAGTCACTCTACCCCCCACCACCTTCCCCAGTCACTCTACCCCCCCCACCTTCCCCAGTCACTCTACCCCCCACCACCTTCCCCAGTCACTCTACCCCCCACCACCTTCCCCAGTCACTCTACCCCCCACCACCTTCCCCAGTCACTCTACCCCCCACCACCTTCCCCAGTCACTCTACCCCCCCACCTTCCCCAGTCACTCTACCCCCCCACCTTCCCCAGTCACTCTTCCCCCCCCACCTTCCCCAGTCACTCTTTCCCCCCCCACCTTCCCCAGTCACACTTCCCCTCCTCCACCTTCCCCAGTCACTCTTCCCTCCCCCCACCTGCCCCAGTCACTCTTCCCTTACCCCTCCCCCATCCCGTCACACTTGCCTCCCACCCACCTTCTCCCCCCCTCCCCCACCATCCCCAGTCACACTTGCCCCCCCACCCGCTCCAGTCACTCTTCCCTCCCTCCCACCTGCTCCAGTCACTCTTCCCTCTCCCCCACCTGCTCCAGTCACACTTCCCTCTCCCCCCATCTGCCCCAGTCACTCTTTCCCCCGAACCTTTCCCACTCACTCTTCCCCTCCCAGCTTCCCCAGTCACTCCTCCCCCTCCCCCACCTTCCCCAGTCACTCCTCCCCCTCCCCCACCTTCCCCAGTCACTCTTCCCCTCCCCCACCTTCCCCAGTCACTCTTCCCCTCCCCCACCTTCCCCAGTCACTCTTCCCCTCCCCCACCTTCCCCAGTCACTCTTCCCCTCCCCCACCTTCCCCAGTCACTCTTCCCCTCCCCCACCATCCCCAGTCACTCTTCCCCTCCCCCACCATCCCCAGTCACTCTTCCCCTCCCCCACCATCCCCAGTCACTCTTCCCCTCCCCCACCATCCCCAGTCACTCTTCCCCCTCCCCCACCATCCCCAGTCACTCTTCCTCTCCCCCACCATCCCCAGTCACTCTTCCCCTCCCCATCATCCCCAGTCACTCTTCTCCCCCCCACCTTCCCCCCCCCTCCCCCACCATCCCCAGTCACACTTCCCCTCCCCCACCATCCCCAGTCACACTTCTCTCCCCCCCCCCCACCTGCTCCAGTCACTCTTTCTCCCCCCCCCCACCTGCCCCAGTCACTCTTTCCCCCCCCCACCTGCCCCAGTCACTCTTTCCCCCCCAAACCTTCCTCACTCACTCTTCCCCTCCCCCACCATCTCCAGTCACTCTTCCCCTCCCCCACCATCCCCAGTCACTCTTCCCCTCCCCATCATCCCCAGTCACTCTTCTCCCCCCCACCTTCTCCCCCCCCCCCACCATCCCCAGTCACACTTCCCCTCCCCCACAATCCCCAGTCACACTTCTCCCCCCCCCCCCCCCCCCACCTGCTCCAGTCACTCTTTCAGGAGAAAGTGAGGTCTGCAGATGCTGGAGATCAAAGTTGAAACTTTATTGCTGGAACAGCACAGCAGGTCAGGCAGCATCCAGGGAACAGGAGATTCGACGTTTCGGGCACAGGCCCTTCTTATTCCTGAAGAAGGGCCTGTGCCCGAAACGTCGAATCTCCTGTTCCCTGGATGCTGCCTGACCTGCTGTGCTGTTCCAGCAATAAAGTTTCAACCAGTCACTCTTTTCCCCCCCCCCCCCCACCTGCCCCAGTCACTCTTCCCTCCCCCCACCTGCCCCAGTCACACTTTCCCCCCCCAAACCTTCCTCACTCACTCTTCCCCTCCCCCACCATCCCCAGTCACTCTTCCTCCTCCTCCTCCCCGTCCCGTCACTCTTCCTCCTCCTCCTCCCCGTCCCGTCACTCTTCTCTCCTCCCCACTCTTCTCTCTTCCCCCCACTCTTCTCTCTTCCCCCCACTCTTCTCTCTTCCCCCCACTCTTCTCTCTTCCCCCCACTCTTCTCTCTTCCCCCCACTCTTCTCTCTTCCCCCCACTCTTCTCTCTTCCCCCCACTCTTCTCTCTTCCCCCCACTCTTCTCTCTTCCCCCCACTCTTCTCTCTTCCCCCCACTCTTCTCTCTTCCCCCCACTCTTCTCTCTTCCCCCCACTCTTCTCTCTTCCCCCCACTCTTCTCTCTTCCCCCCACTCTTCTCTCTTCCCCCCACTCTTCTCTCTTCCCCCCACTCTTCTCTCTTGCCCCCCACTCTTCTCTCTTGCCCCCCACTCTTCTCTTGCCCCCCACTCTTCTCTTGCCCCCCACTCTTCTCTTGCCCCCCACTCTTCTCGCCCCCCACTCTTCTCTTGCCCCCCACTCTTCTCTTGCCCCCCACTCTTCTCTTGCCCCCCACTCTTCTCTTGCCCCCCACTCTTCTCTTGCCCCCCACTCTTCTCTTGCCCCCCACTCTTCTCTTGCCCCCCCTCCCCAGTCACTCTGCCCTCCCTCCCCAGTCACTCTGCCCTCCCTCCCCAGTCACTCTGCCTTCCCCCGCCCCCCAGTCACTCTGCCTTCCCCCGCCCCCCAGTCACTCTGCCTTCCCCCGCCCCCCAGTCACTCTGCCTTCCCCCGCCCCCCCAGTCACTCTGCCTTCCCCCGCCCCCCAGTCACTCTGCCTTCCCCCGCCCCCCAGTCACTCTGCCTTCCCCCGCCCCCCAGTCACTCTGCCTTCCCCCGCCCCCCAGTCACTCTGCCTTCCCCCGCCCCCCAGTCACTCTGCCTTCCCCCGCCCCCCAGTCACTCTGCCTTCCCCCGCCCCCCAGTCACTCTGCCTTCCCCCGCCCCCCAGTCACTCTGCCTTCCCCCGCCCCCCAGTCACTCTGCCTTCCCCCGCCCCCCAGTCACTCTGCCTTCCCCCGCCCCCCAGTCACTCTGCCTTCCCCCGCCCCCCAGTCACTCTGCCTTCCCCCGCCCCCCAGTCACTCTGCCTTCCCCCGCCCCCCAGTCACACTTTCTCCTCCCCCCAACTTTCTCCACCATGTCCCCACCTTTGTTGCTCATCTCCTTTCCCTCTCACTCAACCCGTTTCCTCTCTCCATTTCTCACCCTTGAACCCCTTTTTCCACCCCCTACCCTATTACATGCACTCCACTCCACCCTTACACTTCTTTCTATCCCCTTGTCCCTCTTCTCCAGTTTCACTTTACTGACCTCTCGCCCCACCCCAACTTTCTAGTTCTCTCTTTTCTACTGTCCCTTAAAGCCAACTTGGATCTGCACTTTGGATTCTTGCACCCATTCAGTTGGGAAATTGCTCTATTACCTGAGACAGGAATTAACCCCTAGATCAGTGACTGGGGCTTCATCCACACTTCACTATCACCCTCTTAACCCAGCCACTCACTGCTTTGCTAGCCTTCCCACCATCTTCATCCATCTCTCCCTTACCCCTCAGACCTTTCGCCCACCCCTGAGCTGCCTACATCTTCCTCTCTACTCCCATGCTACAGCCTCTGTCCCCTCCCCCTCAGCCTCCACCCCTTACCCCCACCCCCCCGCCTCCACCCCTTACCCCCCCCCGCCTCCACCCTTACCCCCCCCCCCCGCCTCCACCCTTACCCCCCCATCTGTCTTCAGTGTTAACATCCCAGACTCCTACCTGTAGCTCCCCTCGCTACCGCTCACTCCCCTATCCCTTAGTCCCTATCCCTCAGCCCTTTATTCCTCCCACCAACATACACATACCCCCCCCCCCCCCCACACACACACACACCCACCCACACACACTAACTGGAGTTATTGTTTTCACAGCGTGGGCCGCTCTCGCAATAGAGCTGCCGCCGGGTGTGTGGGTATTGGTGAAGTTTTGTGTGGTCTCTTCACTAATCGGTTCTCTCCCTTTCTCTCTGTCTGTGTGTGTGGCAGGGTTGGAGAAGAGCCGCCCGAACCTCATCCTGGGCTTGGTGATCCGGCAGAAAGGGAAACGCCGTCCGCTGGAACCTGAGCCCGAGCCCGAGCGAGGGGACACTGCCCTGGCGGAGGACAAGAGGAGCCGGCTCGTTACTCGGGAGGAGTCCCCCGTGCCCCCGGTGCCAGCCAGCAGGGAGGGCAAGCCTGGCCGGGCTCCGTATGGAGAGGGGGCAGTGGCTGCCACTCCTCCGGGCTCTCCCCCGTCTGAAGCCGAGTCAGAAGCGCCGCCGGCCGCCTCCAAAGCCGCCGCGCCCCCGGCTCCGGGAAAGGTGGCCAACCCTCTGCAGCACATCCTCCAGACCCTCTTCGGGGGCAAGAAGAGTTTCGAGAAGGTGAAGGAGCCGAGCCCGGAGCCCGAGGCCCAGGCGGCGGGAGCAGGAGCAGGAGCAGGAGCAGGAGCAGCGCCCCTCCTGGATCCCATCGTGCAGCAGTTCGGCCAGCTCCAGGAAGACAAGCCCCCGGAGCCTGAGGATGATGACAACCGGCCGTACGACCCGGAGGAGGAGTACAAGCCCGAGGCGGACACCCCGTACGACCCGGCGGACGAGACCATCCTGGAGGAGGCGATGGTGCCCATGGCCGGGGAGGCGGGCACTGGCGAAGCCAAGGCCAAGGGCATGGAGCTGGGGCCAGAGTTGTACCTGAGCTCCTCGCTGCAGGAGCAGCAGAAGATGCTGGAGAGCCTGAACCAGCAGATTGAGGAGCAGACCCGGCAGGTGGAGGAGCAGGAGGAAGCTCTCCGCCAACAGAGAGCGGCGGTCGGAGTCTCTATGGCTTGTTTCTCTGTCTCCGATGCCCTGATGTCCCCTCCGGCCAAACCCGCCTCTTTCAAAGCCGAGCTCTTCGAGGTGCCCGAGCCCGGCGTGGGGCAGTTGCCAGGCCTGGAGTCCACTGGCCTCTCCCAAATGATCGACCAGAGCAGGGACCCCCGTCAGGCTGCCGTCAGGAGGCTGGCTCCTGGCCGTGCGACTGGGGAAGCTGTAGCCCTCCCGGTCGATCAGCCCGCCGCCACTGCACCTTACAATAGCCCCAGGCTCCAGGAGGTCGCTCCCCAGGAGCTCCCTGGCCCAAGCCAGCAACACGGAGAGGGGCCCAGCCCCAACCCGCCAAGCCTCTGGGCCAATGAGGAGCCCAGGGCAACGGTGGAGGCCCTTCAGCCCCCCTTGTCCCAGGAAGCATCCCCTGGGCAGGGCGGCCTCTCTCAGCCTTTCCCCCTGGTGGAACAGGCTCCTTCCCCAGCTCTCCAGCCTGCTCCCAAAGGCCTGTTACCCACTCCCACCCTGCCCCCGCTCCTAGGTCCCTCTTACCCTGGGGATCGGCCTGCCTTCCCCTCACCTCCACGTGGCTCCCAATCTTTTAGTAACTCTCAGGAGAATTTCCACCCCGGGAACATGCAGCAACCCCTGGGCCCTTTCCCAAATTTCCAACATCCCAACAACAGCCAACACCTCCCTCGGAAAGGATCGGATTTTATCCGGGAACCGGGACCTGCTTTCCAGAGCCACAAACTCATGCCCCTGTTCCCCAGAGGGGCTCCTGTTCCTCGATATCGCTTCTCAGGCCAGGGCTTCAACCAGTCTCCCCATCCTATGGGCAACCAGCCCCTACACCAAATGGGAAACCAGTCTCCCCATCCCATGGGAAACCAGCCCCTACACCAAATGGGAAACCAGTCTCCCCATCCCATGGGAAACCAGCCCCTACACCAAATGGGAAACCAGTCTCCCCATCCCATGGGAACCCAGCCCCCACACCCCATGGGACACCAGTCTCCCCATCCTATGGGAAACCAGGCCCCACACCCCATGGGACACCAGTCTCCCCATCCTATGGGAAACCAGGCCCCACACCCCATGGGACACCAGTCTCCTCACCCCATGGGAAACCAATCGCCCCACCCCATGGGAAACCAATCGCCCCACCCCATGGGAAACCAGCCCCCACACCCAATGGGAAACCAGCCCCCACACCCAATGGGAAACCAGTCCCCAGCGCAGCACGAATTGCACTCTGCTCCTGGCTCGGTTCTGAAGGACTCTGAGAGATTGGGGGGTCCTGGCCCAGATTCCCGGGACCGAGAGAGATCACGGCCATACCCCGGCAGGGGGCGGGACGGCCGGAGGGAACGGCCTGAGAACCGTTATCCGGCCGAGCGGTTCCGCAGGGGAGAGGAGAGGAGGAGAGATCGGGAATACGGACGGCCCTGGGAACGAGAACGTGGCCGAGCGTGGAACCGGGACTGGGAGCGGAACAGGGAGAGGGACAGGAACAGGAGCAGGAGCAGGGAGAGAGAGCACGACCGGGACAGGTACCGGAGGCGGGAGCGGGGCCGAGACAGAGAGCGGAGCAGAGACAAGGAGAGAGAGCGCGGAAGAGAGAAGGACCATGATAGAACTAAAGAGAGGGAGCGGCGAGAGGGCAGCGGGAAAGCCAGCGAACAGGACAAGGAGAGGGAGCGGCGAGAGGGCAGCACCAAGAACAACGAGCAAGAGAAAGAGAAGGGCCGAGAGGGCAGGAGCAGCGAGCAGGAGAAGGAGAGTGAGGACAGTAAGAAAGCGGTGGCGGCAGACAGCACGAAAGCAGCATCGTGAGGCCGTCTGCTGCGGTTCGGACACTCAGAGACTGCCCGGAGAGGGACAGACACTGGACAGTACCCTCCGCCCTGAACCACTTGCCCCAGTGCACGGTTCCACAATGTCTGTGGCTCACTACAAAAACAAAACCAATTGCGATGTTCTCATCGGGGCGAGTTCTCTTTAATCTTTCTGAAATGCGAACCTTCCCCCCCACCCCAAACCCCCGAGCAGGGGCTGGTTAAACTGCACTGACCCAGTAACATTGATCACAGCAATGAAGCCGAGCCGCTGGGTGCTCTCTCAATGTTCTTGTGCGGTATCTGAATATCCCCCATTGCCCCTGTCCGGGCTGGAGGATATCAGTCTTTGTTGACCAAGGTCTGACGGAACCTGTTATCAGTTAAATCCGAACCCAGCTCGGCTGTCTCATTGCGGCTGGTTGAACGGAAGCTGGAACCCTGGAAGGTGGTGGACAGAGTCAGCAGCCGCTGTGTGGAGAAGCGCGGGTTCAATGTTTCACATCAATGGCTTGACCATCCAACCTGTCCCTCTCCCCACAGGAGCTGCTCACTCTCTTCTGCATGCTGTGATTTTTGAAACAAAATTTAAACTCGTTTAGTTCCGTTTTTCTAGCCGCAGATTGGGTTGAAACGTGCGTTTTTCATAAACCTCGGAACGAATAATTCTACGCGGATTCTGAATGAAATGTTAACGCTGTTAAATTGATGGAAAATTGGTGGGGTGGGGGTTGTAATCGAGTTCTCCAGATCCACTCACGGGACGGGGAAATCTGGGGGAGAGCCAGCTTCTCATTGGTTTGTAATATAGTTTCTTTTCTAATTCACTGATCAATTTTTGTAAGGACTTCACAGTGTAACCATGAACTCCATGTGGTGTCCCTCTGTCCTGGTTGTGGGGCAGTCAATTCCTGAAGCAAGAGATTCCCTTTCCTGTCCCGGACTATCATCTTTGTTTCTGTTTTGTATTTCTGTCTATATTTAAAATAAAATAGACTGCACCTAAAAGGGAAGCTCAGGTAAAGACAGAAAGTTGTGTGTGTGGCGACACTGCACCAAGTGTAGGTCGCTACTTTTTATTAACAGGTTTGTAAAAAGTCTGCGAAGACGTGCAAATTTCCGCAGTTTATCTGCCGACAGGAATCTTCGAGACCCCGGGATTTGTGGTGGGAATGTGGTTCCAATTTCCTTCCACTATCACTTGGACTTCTACATTCTCCAGACCATTATCCGATATTCTACACCGAAAGCGAGTTATCATCAGTGTGCAAAAAGATTTCCCCCCAACTTTAATATTTACCGAATATTTCTGTCTTACCACTAGCTTTTCTAATCTTGTACAACTCGGGGTGAGTCACTGATTCAGTCGCGGAGCTCAAAGTGCATTTGCCCGCATTGTTTTTTTTTGTAATAGTATGTGTTACCGAAAACAGCAAACTATCACTGAATATAAACCGGATTTGATTTGCTTAAAGGGGCTAAACGAAAATGTACAGTACAATTAAAAGAAAAAACAAACAAAATTTTTAAAAATACGGCTGGAGTGTGATTTTACCCGGAGGCGGAATTGGGAGCTGGTTGGGTTAATTTTGGGGCCTTACCCGGAGTACCAGCGTGGCCATCTGCCCAAGAGACAGGTCTGGTTGGTCCAATCCAGTGTCAAGTTCATGAAGGGAGGAAATCCTGGATGCCCACAGAGGTAAACAGATTAAAGCAGGTGGCCTTTACTCTGCATCAAGACACTGGAGGAGATGTTGAGGGAAAGAATTCCAAAGGACAGTTAACTCTGCACCGCTGCAGATCCCCATTGCTGACTTTTAAGGTGATAAACTTGCAATTGTCCAAATAATGACTTTCTAATGATCTTGCTTCGCCTCCCCAAATCTCTTTGCTGTCGTTTTGCATCCTCCTCACAGCTCAAATTTCCCCCTCCTCTCTGTCACTCTCAAAATTGGAAATATTATACGTGGTTGCCAAATCCATAATTTAGATTGTGAACTGTTGGGGGTCAACCACCTACCCTGTAGCAACCCACTGGTCACAGCCTGCCAACCTGAGAGTATCCATTCAATTTCTGCTGTGTTTTCTTAACCAATCCTCATCACTAATATCCCACATGTTCTATTTTGTGTTTACTAAACTCCTACCTGGAATCTATCTTGACAATCCAAATACACATTTACTGGTTCTCATTTAATTTGCTGGGCTAAGACCATCTCAAAGCGAAAATCTCAGGTTTGTCAACATTTATGTCACTTTCATAAATCAAGTTGACTGTCCAGATTGTTATTTATTAAGTGTCCAGAGTCATAAAGCAGGTTATTCAGTACAACTTGTCCATGCCAATCAGGCATCCCAATCTGACTTAGTCTCATTTGCTAGCATTCAGCCCATACCTTCGAAACCTTTCCTGTCCAGATGCCTTTTAAATGATAACATTTAATCGTACTGCCTCTACTTCCTCTGGCAGCCTGTTCCATACTTGCATGATTCTCTATGTGAAAAAGTTACCCCTCAAGTCCTTTTAAATCTTGCCCCTCACCTTAAACCTATGCCCTCTAATTTTGGAATCCCCTACCCTAGGGGACAAAAAGACCTTGGTTATTCATCCTGTCTATGTCCCTCATGATTTTATACTCTTTCATAAGGTCTCCCCTCGGCCTCTAACACTCCAGGCAAAAAAAAAAAACAGTTTATCCAGCCTCTCTCTATAACTCAAACCCTCCAGTATTTTTATAATTGATCTAGTATTTTAAGAGGGTCTTGTGGCACAGTGATAATATCCTCTATTTCTGGGCCAGGAAGCCCAGGTTCAAATCCCACCAGCTCCAGAGGTGCATTCTAACATCTTTGAACAGACTGATTAAAAGAATAACTGGATCTAGCATTTTCCATAGTACTGATGTCAGGCTAACAGATTTATTGCTTTCTCCTTCCTTTAAGTAGTATAGCTATGTTTGCAGCCTTCCAATCTACTGGCATCATTTTAGAATCTATAAAATTTTGAAAGATGGTCAGCAACACATTTACTATTTCTGAAACCACCTCTCTGTGCTTGGATGCAGATCAGAGTCCTAAGATGCGTCAATTTCCAGTCCCATTCATTTATCCAGTATTCCTTTCTTCCTAATACTCTATTCGCTTTCCTCATTCTGATTAGTCTCTTGGACTTCTATTATTTCTGGTCGATTTCTTCTATCTTTCTTGAAAATAGACACAAAATAACTTTTTCTTTGCCATTTTCCATTATAATACTCCTGTCTCTGCCTATAATAAACCTACATTTGTCTTTGCTAATTGCATCTCTATTACATACCTATTGAAACTTTTACAGTTCATTTCTATGATTCTTGTATCATATTCTTATCTCCCTTTTTCAATTTATTTCTCCTGGACAACTATAAAATGGCAGAGCAGAAGTTTGCCATTGGGCCTATTAAGTCTGCTCTGCCATTCAGTGAGATCATGGGTGATCTGATAATCCTCAACTCCACTTTTCTCATAACCCTTGATTCCCTTACAGGCTTATCTCAGCCTTGAACACACGTAATAAACCAGCTTCAAAAGTCCTCTGCAGTGAAGAATTCCACAGATATAGCACAATCGGCCATTACGGAGACATGGATAGAGCAGGGACAGGAATGGCTGCTGCAGGTTCCGGGATTCAGATGTTTCAGTAAGAACAGAGAAGAAGGTAAAAGAGGGGGAGGTGTGGCATTGTTGATCAGGTACAATATTACAGTTGTAGAAAGGATGTTTAGGGACTCGTTAACTGAGGTAGTATAGGCTGAGGTTAGAAACAGGAAAGGAGAAGTCACCATGCTGGGAGTTTTCTATAGGCCTCCGAATAGTCCCAGAGATGTAGAGGAAAGGATAGCAAAGATGATTCTCGATAGGAGTGAGAGAGGAAGTTGTCATGGGGGACTTCAACTATCCAAATATTGACTGGGATCACTACAGCACGAGTACTATAGATGCGTCAGTTTTTGTCCAGTGTGTGCAGGAGGGCTTCCTGACACAGTATGTAGACAGGCCAACAAGGGGCGAAGTCACTTTAGATTTAGTACTGGGTAATGAGCCTGGCCAGGTGTTAGATTTGGAAGTAGGTGAGCACTTTGGAGACAGCAATCACCATTCTGTCAGGTTTACTTCAGTGATGGAAAGGGATAGGTGTACTCCGCCGAGCAAGAGTTACAGCTGGGGGAAGGGAAATTACGATGCAATTAGGAAAGACTTAGGAAGCGTAGAATGGGGAAGGAAACTGCAGGGGATGAGCACATTAAAAATGTAGAGCTTATTCAAGGAAAAGCTCCTGTGTGTCCTAGATAAGTATGTACCTGTCAGACAGGGAGGAAGATATAGAACGTGTGAGCCGTGGTTTACTAAGGAAGTGGAATCCCTGGTCAAGAAGAAGAAGAAGGACAAAATTTGAAAACTTATGTTAGGACAAAATATGAAAACTCAGGGCGCTTGAGGGTTACAAGAAAGTCAGGAAAGACCTAAAAAGAGAGCTCAGAAGAGCCAGGAGGAGACATGAGAAGACATTGGCGGATAGGATCAGGATTAACCCGAAGATATGTCAAGAATAAAAGAATGACGAGAGTTAAATTAGGGCCAATCAAGGATAATAGTGGGAAGTTGTGTGTGGAGTCAGAGGAGATAGGGGAAGCACTAAATAAATATTTTTCGACAGTGTTCACTATAGAAAATGAAAATGTTGGCAAGGAAGATACAGTGATACTTGCATCTAGACTAGAAGAGATTGAGGATCAGTGGTGCTGGAAGAGCAGAGCAATTCAGGCAGCATCCAACGAGCAGTGAAAGCGATGTTTCGGGCAAAAGCCCTTCATCAGGAATAAAGGCAGAGAGCCTGAAGCGTGGAGAGATAAGCTAGGGGAGGGTAGGGGTGGGGAGAAAGTAGCATAGAGTACAATGGGTGAGTGGGGGAGGAGATGAAGGTGATAGGTCAGGGAGGAGAGGGTGGAGTGGATAGGTGGAAAAGGAGCGAGGCAGGTCAGACAAGTGAAGGAGCGAGGCAGGTCAGACAAATGCGGAGCTGGAAGTTTGAAACTAGGATGAGGTGGGGGAAGGGGAAATGAGGAAACTGTTGAAGTCCACATTGATGCCCTGGGGTTGAAGTGTTCCGAGGCGGAAGATGAGGCGTTCTTCCTCCAGGCGTCTGGTGGTGAGGGAGCTGCGGTGAAGGAGGCCCAGGACCTCCATGTCCTCGGCAGAGTGGGAGGGGGAATTGAAATGTTGAGCCACGGGGCGGTTTGGTTGATTGGTGCGGGTGTCTCGGAGATGTTCCCTAAAGCGCTCCGCTAGGAGGCGCCCAGTCTCCCCAATGTAGAGGAGACCGCATCGGGAGCAACGGATACAATAACTGATATTGGTGGATATGCAGGTAAAACTTTGATGGATGTGGAAGGCTCCTTTAGGGCCTTGGATAGAGGTGAGGGAGGAGGTGTGGGCACAGGTTTTACAGTTCCTGCGGTGGCAGGGGAAAGTGCCAGGATGGGAGGGTGGGTCGTAGGGGGGCGTGGACCTGACCAGGTAGTCACAGAGGGAACAGTCTTTGCGAAAGGCGGAAAGGGGTGGGGAGGGAAATATATCCCTGGTGGTAGGGTCTTTTTGGAGGTGGCGGAAATGTCGGCAGATGATTTGGTTTATGCAAAGGTTGGTAGGGTGGAAGGTGAGCACCAGGGGCATTCTGTCCTTGTTACGGTTGGAAGGGTGGCATCTGAGGGCGGAGGTGTGGGATGTGGACAAGATGCGTTGGAGAGCATCTTTAACCACGTGGGATGGGAAATTGCGGTCTCTAAAGAAGAAGGCCATCTGGTGTGTTCTATGGTGGAACTGGTCCTCCTGGGAGCAGATACGGCAGAGGCGGAGGAATTGGGAATACGGGATGGCATTTTTGCAAGAGATAGGATGGGAAGAGGTGTAATCCAGGTAGCTATGGGAGTCGGTGGGTTTGTAAAAAATGTCAGTGTCAAGTCGGTCATCACTAATGGAGATGGAGAGGTCCAGAAAGGAGAGGAAGGTGTCAGAGATGGTCCAGGTAAATTTAAGGTCAGGGTGGAATGTGTTGGTGAAGTTGATGAATTGCTCAACCTCCTCGCGGGAGCACGAGGTGGCGCCAATGCAGTCATCAATGTAGCGGAGGAAGAGGTGGGGAGTGGTGCCGGTGTAATTACGGAAGATCAACTGTTCTACGTAGCCAACAAAGAGACAGGCATAGCTGGGGCCCATACGTGTGCCCATGGCTACCCCGTTGGTCTGGAGGAAGTGGGAGGATTCAAAGGAGAAATTGTTAAGGGTGAGGACCAGTTCGGCCAAACGAATGGGAGTGTCAGTGGAAGGGTACTGTTGAGGACGTCTGGAGAGGAAAAAACGGAGGGCTTGGAGGCCCTGGTCATGGCGGATGTAGGTGTAGAGGGATTGGATATCCATGGTGAAGGTGAGGCGTTGGGGGCCAGGGAAACGGAAGTCTTGGAGGAGGCGGAGGGCATGGATGGTGTCTCAAACGTCTGTGGGGAGTTCCTGGACTAGGAGGGATAGGACAGTGTCGAGGTAGGTAGAGATGAGTTCAGTGGGGCAGGAGCATGCTGAGACAAAGGGTCGGCCAGGGTGGTCAGGCTTGTGGATCTTGGGAAGGAGGTAGAACCGGGCAGTGCGGGTTTCCCGGACTATGAGGTTGGAAGCTGTGGGTGGGAGATCTCCTGAGGTGATGAGGTTCTTTAGAGACCGCAATTTCCCTTCCCACGTGGTTAAAGATGCCCTCCAATGCATCTCGTCCACATCCCGCACCTCCGCCCTCAGACCCCACCCCTCCAACCGTAACAAGGATAGAACGCCCCTGGTGCTCATCTTCCACCCTACCAACCTCCGCATAAACCAAATCATCCGCCGACATTTCCGCCACCTCCAAAAAGACCCCACCACCAGGGATATATTTCCCTCCCCACCCCTTTCCACCTTCCGCAAAGACCGTTCCCTCCGTGACCACCTGGTCAGGTCCACGCCCCCCTACGACCCACCCTCCCATCCTGGCACTTTCCCCTGCCACCGCAGGAACTGTAAAACCTGTGCCCACAACTCCTCCCTCACCTCTATCCAAGGCCCTAAAGGAGCCTTCCACATCCATCAAAGTTTTACCTGCACATCCACCAATATCATTTATTGTATCCGTTACTCCCGATGCGGTCTCCTCTACATTGGGGAGACTGGGCGCGTCCTAGCAGAGCGCTTTAGGGAACATCTCCGAGACACCAGCACCAATCAACCAAACCGCCCCGTGGCCCAACATTTCAACTCCCCCTCCCACTCTGCCAAGGACATGGAGGTCCTGGGCCTCCTTCACCGCCGCTCCCTCACCACCAGACGCCTGGAGGAAGAACGCCTCATCTTCCGCCTCGGAACACTTCAATCCCAGGGCATCAATGTGGACTTCAACAGCTTCCTCATTTCCCCTTCCCCCACCTCATCCTAGTTTCAAACTTCCAGCTCCGCACTGTCCCCTTGACGTGTCCGACCTGCCTAGCTCCTTTTCCACCTATCCACTCCACCCTCTCCTCCCTGACCTATCACCTTCATCTCCTCCCCCACTCACCCATTGTACTCTATGCTACTCTCTCCCCACCCCCACCCTCCTCTAGCTTATCGCTCCATGCTTCAGGCTCTCTGCCTTTATTCCTGATTAAGGACTTTTTCCCGAAACATCGATTTCACTGCTCGTTGGATGCTGCCTGAATTGCTCTGCTCTTCCAGCACCACTGATCCAGAATCTGGTTTCCAGCATCTGCAGTTATTGTTTTTACCTAGAAGAGATTGAGGTTCACAAGGAGGAGGTATTAGAAATATTGCAGAGTGTGAAAATAGACAAGTCTCCTGGGTTGGATGGGATCTATCCTAGAATCCTCTAGGAAGCAAGGGAAGAGATTGCTGAGCCTTTGGCATTGATCTTCAAATCATCATTGTCTACAGAAATAGTGCCTGAGGACTGGAGGATAGCAAATGTGGTTCCCTTGTTCAAAAAGGGTAGTAGAGACAACCCTGGTAATTACAGACCAGTGAGTCTCACTTCAGTTGTTGGTAAAGTGTTGGAAAAGGTATAAGAGATGGGATTTATAACTATCTAGAAAAGAATAATAAGATCAAGGACAGTCAGCACGGTTTTGTGAAGGTTATTGACTTTTTTGACAAAGTGACCAAACAGGTAGATGAGAGTAAACCGGTTGATGTGGTGTATATGGATTTCAGCAAGGCGTTCGATAAGGTTCCCCACAGTAGGCTATTTTACAAAATGCAGAGGAATGGGATTGTGGGAGACATAGCAGTTTGGATCAGTAATTGGCTTGCTGAAAGAAAACAGAGGGTTATAGTTGATGGAACATGTTCATCTTGGTGTCCAGTTACTAGCGGCGTACCGCAAGGGTCGGTGTTGGGTCCACTGCTGTTCGTCATTTTTATAAATGACCTGGATGAGGGCTTAGAAGGGTGGGTTAGTAAATTTGTGGATGACACTAAGGTCGGTGGAGTTGTGGATAGTGACGAAGAATGTAAAGAGACATAGGATGCAGAGCTGAGCTGAGAGGTGGCAAATGGAGTTTAATGTGGACAAGTGTGAGGTGATACACTTTGGATGGAGTAATTGGAATGCAAAGTACTGGGCTAATGGTAAGATTCTTGGGAGTGCAGATGGGCAGAGAGATTTTGGTGTCCATGTACACAGATCCCTGAAAGTTGCCACCCAGATTGACAGGGTTGTTAAGAAGACATACAGTGTTTTGGCCTTTATTAATAGAGGGATTGAGTTCTGGAATCAGGAGGTTATGCTGCAGCTGTACAAAGCTCTGGTGTGGCCACACTTGGGAGTATTGTGTACAGTTCTGGTCACCGCATTATAAGAAGGATGTGGAAGCTTTGGAAAGGGTGCAGAGGAGATTTACTAGGATGTTGTCCGGTATGGAAGGAATGTCTTACGAGGAAAGGCTGAGGGCCTTGAGGCTGTTCTCGTTAGAGAGAAGAAGGTTGAGAGGTGACTTAATAGAGACATACAAGATAATCAGAGGATTAGTTAGGGTGGACAGGGAGAGCCTTTTTCCAAGTATGGGAATGGCAAACGCGAGGGGACACAACTTTAAAGTGAGGGGAGATAGGTATAAGACAGATGTCAGAGGTAGTTTCTTTACTCAGACAGTAGTAAGGGGATGGAATGTTTTGCCTGCAATGGTAGTAGATTTGCCAAGTTTAAGTGCATTTAAGTCGTCAGTGGACAGGCATATGGACGTACATGGAATAGTGTACATAGAACATAGAAAAATACAGCGCAGTACAGGCCCTTTGGCCCTCGATGTTGCACCGATCCAAGCCCACCTAACCTCCACTAGCCCACTATCCTCCATATGCCTATCCAATGCCCGTTTAAATGCCCATAAAGAGGGAGAGTCCACCACTGCTACTGGCAGGGCATTCCATGAACTCACGACTCGCTGAGTAAAGAATCTACCCCTAACATCTGTCCTATACCTACCACCCCTTAATTTAAAGCTATGCCCCCTCGTAATAGCTGACTCCATACTTGGAAAAAGGTTCTCATGATCAACCCTATCTAAACCCCTAATTATCTTGTACACCTCTATCAAGTCACCCCTAAACCTTCTTTTCTCCAATGAAAACAGCCCCAAGTGCCTCAGCCTTTCCTCATACGATCTTCCTACCATACCAGGCAACATCCTGGTAAACCTCCTCTGCACCCATTCCAGTGTCTCCACATCCTTCCTATAGTATGGCGACCAAAACTGCACACAATACTCCAGATGCGGCCGCACCAGAGTCTTATACAACTGCAACATGACCTCAGGACTCCGGAACTCAATTCCTTTATCAATAAAAACCAGTACGCCATATGCCTTCTTCACCGCACTATTTACCTGGGTGGCAACTTTCAGAGATCTGTGTACATGGACACCAAGATCCCTCTGCTCATCCACACTACCAAGTATCCGACCATTAGCGCAGTACCCCATCTTCTTGTTACTCTTACCAAAGTGAATCACCTCACACTTACCTACATTGAACTCCATTTGCCACCTTCCTGCCCAGCTCTGCAGCTTATCTATATCCCGCTGTAACCTGACACATCCTTCCTCACTCTCAACAACTCCACCGACTTTCATATCATCCGCAAACTTGCTCACCCAACCTTCTAGCCCCTCCTGCAGGTCATTTATAAAAATGACAAACAGCAATGGTCCCAGAACAGATCCTTGCGGAACACCGCAAGTAACTGCACTCCAAGATGAACCTTTACCATCAACTACTACCCTCTGTCTTCTTCCAGCCAGCCAATTCCTAATCCAAACCTCCAACTCACCCTCAATGCCATATCTCCGTATTTTTTGCAGTAGCCTACCATGGGGAACCTTATCAAACACCTTACTAAAATCCATATACACCACATATACCACTTTACCCTCGTCCACCTCCTTAGTCACCTTCTTAAAGAATTCAATAAGGTTTGTGAGGCACGACCTGCCCTTCACAAAACCATGCTGACTATCCTTGATCACATTATTCCTATCCAGATGTTCATAAATCCTATCCCTTACAATTCTCTCTAAGACTTTGCCCACAACAGAAGTGAGACTCACCGGCCTATAGTTACTAGGGTTATCCCTACTCCCCTTCTTGAACAAGGGAACCACATTTGTTATCCTCCAGTCTTCTGGCACTATTCCTGTAGACAACGAGGACATAAAAATCAAGGCCAATGGCTCTGCAATCTCCTCCCTTGCTTCCCAGAGAATCCTAGGATAAATGCCATCAGGCCCAGGGGACTTATCTATTTTCAGTCTTTCCAGAATTTCCAACACCTCTTCCCTACATACCTCAAAGCCGTCCATTCTAATTATTGTGGTTCAGTATTCACATCGGCAACAATGTCCTGTTCCTGAGTGAATATTGCCGAAAAGTATTCATTCAGTGTCTCCCCAATCTCTTCAGCCTCCACACGCAACTTTCCACTACTATCCTTGACTGGACCTATTCTACCCTAGTCATTCTTTTATTCCTGACATACCTATAGAAAGCCTTTGGTTTTTCCCCAATCCTACCAACTAAGGACTTTTCATGTCCCCTCCTTGCTGCTCTTAGCTCTCTCTTCAGATCCTTCCTTGCTACCTTATAACTCTCAATCGCCCCAATTGAACCTTCACGCCTCATCTTTACATAGGCCGCCCTCTTCCCTTTAACAAGGGATTCCAGTTCCTTATTAAACCACGGCTCCCTCACACGACCCTTTCCTCCTTGCTTATCAAGGACACTCAATAGTTGCTCCTTGAACAAGCTCCACATATCAATTGCGCCCTTCCCTTGAAGCCTACTTTTCCAAGCCACCCATCCTAAGTCGTGCCTCACCGCATCATAATTTCCCTGCCCCCAGCTATAACTCTTGCCCTGCAGTGCACACTTATCCCTCTCCATCACTAGAGTAAAAGTCACCAAATTGTGGTCACTGTCCCCAAAGTGCTCATCTACCTCCAATTCTAACACCTGGCCTGGTTCGTTACCCAGAACCAAATCCAGTATGGCCTCACCTCTTGTTGGCCTGTCTACATATTGTGTCAGGAAACCCTCCTGCACACATTGGACAAACACCAACCCATCTAACGAACTCGAGCTATAGCTTTCCCAGTCAATATCTGTTTACAGGCACCCTCCTTTGAGATTGATGCCATGTTCCTAACCTCCCTACACTCCAGGTCCTGCACCCTAAAGCTACACTCTAGGTTCCCATGCCCCTGCAGAGTTAGTTTAAACCCCCCCCAAGAGCACTAGCAAACCTCCTCCCCAAGGATACTGGTGCCCCTCAGGTTCAGGTGTAGACCATCCTGTTTATAGAGGTCCCACCTTCCTCACAAAGAACCCCAGTTATCCAGATACTGGAATCCCTCCCTCCTGCACCATCCCTGTAGCCACGCATTTAACTGTTCTCTCTCCCTATTCCTCGACTCTCTATCACGTGGAATGGGTAACAAACCATAGACAACAACTCTGTTTGTTCTAACTCTGAGCTTCCAACCTAGCTCCCTGAAAGCCTGCCTAACATCCTCAGCCCTCTTCCTACCTATGTCGTTGGTGCCAATGTGGACCACGACTTTGGGCTGCTCCCCCTCCCCATTAAGGACCCAGAAAACACGATCAGAGACGTCAAGTACCCTTGCACCTGGGAGGCAACATACCAAACGTGAGTCTCTCTCGCCCCCACAAAACCGCCTATCTGTGCCCCGAACTATCGAGTCCCCAATAACTATTGCTCTGCTCTTCTCCACGCTTCCCTTCTGAGCAACGGGGACAGGCTCTGTGCCTGAGGCCTGAACCCCATTGCTTACCCCTGGTAAGTCCCCCCCCCCACAAGTATCCAAAATGATATACTTGTTCTTGAGGGGAACGGCTGCAGGGGGTCCCTGCACTGGCTGCTTCCTCCCAGTCCCCCTCACTGTCACCCATCTGTCTGCAATCTTTGGAGGTACTACTTCCCTAAAGCTCCGATCTATGACCCCCTCTGCCTCCCGAATGATCCTAAGTTCATCCAACTCCAGCTCCAGTTCCCTAACACGGTCTTGGAGGAGCTGGAGATGGGTGCACTTCCTGCAAGTGTAATCAGCAGGGACGTCCATGGCATCCCTCACCTCAAACATGTTGCAAGAGGAACATTGCACTGCCTTCACTGCCATCCCTCTAAAAGTAACCTTTTAAAAAAAAAGGTGTAGGTGGGATGGGCTTCAGATTAGTATGACAGGGCGGCGCAACATCGAGGGCCGAAGCGCCTGTACTGCGTTATAATGTTCTATGTTCTATGTTCTACCTCTGGCAAAAGAAAATCCCCCTCATCCACATCTTAAATGGTTGATTCCTTACTTTGCAGTTATGACTGGATCTCCTAGCCACAAGGGGAAGCAATCTTCTGCGCACAGCCAAGCTCTAAAGAATCTTATTTGTTTCAATGAGCATTTATGTACAAACCCAACCTGTTCAACTTCTCATAAGAAAATTCCTTCATACCCAGGGTCCACATAGCAAACCTTTTGTGTACTGCCGTTAATCCCAATACATCTTTGTTTAGATAAGGGAACCAAAATCATTCATACTCTTCCAGGTGTGGTCTGACTAGTGTTTAATTTTTTTTTGCAAGACCTCTCCATTTTTGTGCTACATTCCCTTTGACCTAAAGGCAACTAGTTAATTTGACTTCCCTTTTATCTGCTGGACTTCTTGTGATTCATGCGTAAAGATCCTCAAGCTCTTCAACGCTGTAGCTGGAAGCTGTCTTAACTTCCTTGGTTAACCATGATCAGTTTATACCCTTCATAGAATCCTCCTCCTACACTAGGATATATCTTTACCGTGAATCATGAACTGTTTTCTTAAACATCTGCAATTGTTCCTCAATTATCTGCTAAATTCCTTACCCTGTCCACTCCAAACAACTCTGCTCTCATCCGATGTAATTAACTTTATTTAACACAGTTGCTTCCAATCAAATCTTCTCACTCTGAAACAATATTAAATTCTGCTACATTATGGTCACTGTTCCTGAGGGGAATGTTTACTTGGGAGATTGCTTCATTGCACTTTACCAAATCCAAGGTCCCAAATACACATTCTAAATTCTTCCTCATGGTTACTTTTACGAATTTGATTTTCCTCGTGTACGTGAAAATTAAAGTCACCCTTATTAATGTATTACCATTTTTACATGCCCTCATAATCTGCTGATTTCAATCTGTCCTACAGAACAGCTGTTGCTGTAGTGAATAAAGACTACTACTACCACCACCAACTTCTTCCCTCCACCAATATGGATTCTACATAATGCAATCTGAGATTAATCCTTGTTTTCATACTTGTTCAACCTTGTGCTAACAAAGCTACCCCACAACCCTTCCCTTTCTGTTTGACCTTCTACATCCCCTGAATCTCCAAAATGCCAAAACATCAGACTCATTAACCTCTATGTGTGTTGTGAATTCATTTATCTGGTTTCAAGTACCACACATATTTAAATAAAGAGTATTAAGATTGTCCTTTATTGAATTAAACAAATTCTCCCAATCTTTGGGTTTACTTTGGCAACTTTATATGCATCCTTTGACCTATGCAATATTTAACTTCCTTTTTTTATTGTAATGAAATATATGTTTGTTCAAAATCACATGTTAATGCTTTAAAGACTAGCTATTGCCTGTCTACATCCATGCCTTTTTATGTAACTACTCAGTCAGTCAGAGCCAACCTACTCCTCAAAGCTCCCTCTATTTAGATTTCATTCCTTAGTTTCAGATTGAAGTACATGGTTTTCAAACCCAATGGAAAATCCTATCATATGGCCACTTTCATGAAATGAGGCCCATTATAAACAAGAAAGCTGGTTTATTTTGAATGTAATTATATGATGAACCAATTATCACTTTAACTTTGAATCCAATTAATTTCCATAGCTCCTTGTAAAAGAGACATTGCAGAAACTTTCACATTTATTGAGATGAACTCTGTTTTTAAAATAGTATCTGGATACTCATGCCTGCAGATTGACCATTTCACGTAGGGTTAGGAAGATAAGCCCATTTGAAATAGTAACAGGACCATTCAGCCTCTCTGCTATTCTATAGAATCGTGGCTTATCCCATTGTCCTCACATCCACTTTTCTGCTCTTTTCCCCCATAATCCTTGATTCACCAAAAATCTATCAAAATCAGCCTTAAACATAGGAACAGGATAAGGTCATTCGGTTCCTTGAGCCTGATCCACCATTCACTAAGATTATGATTAGATTCCCTACAGTGTGGAAACAGGCCCTTCGGCCCAACAAGTCCACACCGACCCTCCGAAGAGTAACCCACCCACATCCATTTCTCTCTGACTAATGCACCTAACACAATGGGTAATTTAGCATGGCCAATTCACCTAACCTGCACATCTTTGGACCGTGGGAGGAAACCAGAGCACCCGGAAGAAGCTCATGCAGATACGGGGAGAATGTGTAAACTCCACACAGTCAGTTACCCAAGGAAGGAATTGAGCCCTGGTCCCTGGTGCTGTGAGGCAGCAGTGCTAATCACTGAGCCACCGTGCCACTGCTCTGATTATGTCTGATCTGTGGCCTAACTCCGTATGCCTGTCTTAGGCCCAAATTCCTTTATACCCTTGTTTAATAAAAAAAAGCTATCTCAGATTTAACTTTAATAATTGAATTTGCATTGACTGATATTTAAATGTACAGAAGAACTCTGCTCTAAGATGTGCAGGTTCGGTGAATTGGCCATGCTAAATTGCCCGTAGTGTTAGGTGAAGGGGTAAATGTAGGGGAATGGGTCTGGGTGGGTTGCTCTTCGGAGGGTCAGTGTGGACTTGTTGGGCTGAAAGGCCTGCTTCCACACTGTAAGTAATCTAATCTAATCTAATCTAATATCCACAGCTCTTTGTGGTAAGGAGTTCCAAAGATACTTAACCTTGTGAGAGAAGAAATTCCCCCCATCTCACTATTAAATTGGCACCCCTTAATTCTAAGACTACGCCTTCTGATCTTCGACTCCCATGAGGGGAAATATCTTGTCTGCATTTACCTGTCAAGACCCTTAAGAATCTTATATGATTTAATGAAATCACCTCTCATTCTTCTAACCTCCAAAAACTATTTTCTCATCAACCATTTCAGAGATGTTATTACACACCTCTGGAGCAGGTGAGATTTGAACCTGGGCGTAGTCCCATGCTGTTTAGTCTTTGCTCATAAGACAATCCCATCACACCAGGGATCACTCCAGTGAACTTCCTCCAAACTGCCTCCAATAAAATAATATCTTAAATAAGTGGACCAAAACTGCTCACAGAACTCCAGATGTGGTCTAACTTGTACAGTTAGACTTTCCTATATGTATACTCTTAAACCCCTTGAAATAAGGGCCAATATTCCATTAACCTTCCCGATTACCTGCTGCAAGAAAATGAGAACTGCAGATGCTGGAGATCAGAGTCAAGAGTGCGTTGCTGGAAAAGCACAGCAGGTCAGGCAGCATCCGAGGAGGAGGAGAATCACCAGCTGTTCCAGCACCACACTCTCAACGATTCTTCTGCTCCTTGGATACTGCTTGACCTGCTGTGATTTTCCAGCACCACACTCTAGACTCCTGATGAAGGGATTATACCTGAAACGTCGATTCTCCTGCTCCTCGGATCCTGCCTGACCTGCTGTGCTTACTCTCGATGCTGATTACCTGCTGAACATTTGCTGGCTTTCTGTATTTCCTCCACAAGTATTCGCAAATCACTTTGTGTTGCTGATTTCTGCAGTATTTCTCCATTTAAACAATACTCTGTTCTTTTGTTCTTCCTTCCAAAATGAACAACTTCACATTATTCCATATTGTACTATATTTGGCAATTTTTTGACCCTTACTTAACCTCGCAATATCTCTCTGTAAACTCACTAAACTCTTAAAGCTGATTACTGACTATTCTAGCTGAGCTGCCAATCAAATGGGCCACCGTTTATGACTTTCTTACTTTCTGCATTGCTACATTACTTTCAGAGTGCAAAAACAGTGCATCTGCATTGCTACATTCAGGCTCTTTGGTCACCTCCTAAAGGGTTTTCTCCATCTCAGGCTTCAATCTGAATCATGAGAGTGTGTCTTAAATAACTTGACAGGTAGTTTGTTTCAGAGATCTGGGACTGATTCTTGCATAATACAAGCTAATCCAAAGTCTGTTCCAGGTGAAAGAGAATAAAAGAAGACACACACAATCTAATTTAGCTTAATGTGTTAATCGTGACACTTGGTGCTACACTTGTCTTTGACTCAGAAAGTCATGCATCCAAGTCCCAATCCTTGAGCTTCAAAACCAAGGCTGAAACTTAAGAGCGCTGCTGTGCCAAAGACGCACTGTCTTTCAAATGAGGCATTAAGAGGAATCCCTGTCTGTTCCTCAGGTGAATGTCAAAGTTCTCAAGCACTATTTTGAAGGAGAGCAAGGTATTATCCTTGGAATCCTGACCAATATTTATCCCCAAACTAACCACCAAGAGATTCTTGTGCTATTATTACATTATTGTTTGTGGGAGCATCCTGTGCGCTATTTGGCTGCTGTGTTACTGATGTCACAATAGCACTTCCTGTCGAGTTTTACTGGCTGCAGAACAGTTTGAGATATTCAGCAGTCATGGAAGGTATAATATAAAGGACAAAGAAAAAAAATTTACCGCCCAGGAACAGGCTCTTCGGCCCTCTAAGCCTGAGCCAATCCAAATCCACTGACTAAACCTATCACCCAATTCCTAAGCATCTGTATCCCTCTGCTCCCCACCTCATCTGTCCAGACACACCTTAAATGAATCTACTGTGCCTGCCTCTCCTACCTCTACTGGCAATGTGTTCTAGACACCCACCACCCTCTGAGTAAAGTACTTGACGCGTGTATCCCTCTTAAACGTTTCACCTCTCACCTTGAAAGCATGACCTCTCGTTATTGAATCCCTCACTCTGGGAAAAAGCTTATCTCTATCTACCCTGTCTATACCCTTCATGATTTTGTAGACCTCAATTAGGTTCCCCTCATAATCTCATTTTTTTAAATGAAAACAATCCTAACCTACTCAACCTTTCTTCATAGCTAGCACCTTCCATACCAGGCAACATCCTCGTAAACCTTCTCTGCACCCTCTCCAAAGCGTCCACATCCTTTTGGTAATGTGGCGACCAAAACTGTACACAGTATTCTAAATGCGGCTGTACCAAAGTCTTGTACAATTTTAACATGACCTGCCAGCTCTTAAACTCAATACCCCGTCCAATGAAGGCAAGCATACTATATGTCTTGTTGACCACTCTATCCACCTGTGCAGCAACCTTCAGGGTACAATGGACCTGAACTCCCAGATCTCTCTGTTCATCAACTTTTCCCAAGGCTCTTCCGTTTACTGTATAGTTCGCTCTAGAATTAGACTTCCGAAAATGCATCAACTCACATTTGCCTGGAATTGAACTCCATCTGCCACTTCTCCACCCAACTCTCCAGTCTATCTATATTCTGCTGTATTCTTTGACAGTCCCTATGCTTTCTGCTATTCCACCAATCTTCGTGTCATCTGCAAACTTACTGATCAGACCATCAATGCCCTCTTCCAGATCATTTGTGTATATCGCAAACAACAGTGGCCCTAGCACTGATCCCTGTGGAACACCATTGGTCACCTTTCTCCAATTCGAGAAACTCCCTTCAACTACTACTCTCTGTCTCCTGTTGCTCAACCAGTTCTTTATCCACCTAGCTAGAGCACCCTGCACACCATGTGACTTCATTTTCTCCATTAGTTTATCATGGGGTACCTTATCAAATGATGCAGAGGGAAGGCTTTCAATCTTTGACTTCACTTCAGTTAAAAGTTTAAATGTGTGGCGTTGGAAAAGTACAGCATGTCACACAGCATCCAAGGAGCAGGACAGTCAACATTTCGGGCATAGTCTCTCATCAGGAATGTTCGGGGTTGGGGTAGGGGGCTGAGAGATAAATAGGAGTGGGGGCTGGAAGAAGGTAGCAGGAAAGGCGATAGGTAGATGGAGGTGGGGAGTGATGGTGATAGGTCGGAGGGGAGGGTGGAGCAGGAAGATGGACAGGTTGGACAGTTGAAGAGGACAGTACTGAGTTGGAGGGTTGGATGAGGTGGGGGGAGGAGAGATGAGGAAAATGGTGAAATCAACATTGTTGCCGTGTGGTTTCAGGGTCCCAGGGTGGAAGATGAGGTGCCCTTCCTTCAGGCATTGGATAGCTTGGATTTAGTGATGGAGGAGGCCCAGGACTTCTTTGTCCTTGGGGGAGTTGAAGTGGTCAGCCACAGGATGGTGTGGTGGTTTGGTTCGTGTGTCCCAGAGATGTTCCCAGAAATGTTCCATGGGTTGGCGTCCTTTGAGAAGGTAATAAGAACAATGGGAGAAAACTTAATCTAAAGAACTTTGCAATCACAGGAAATCCCAAAGCTCTTTACAACTGATGAAGCATTTTGATGTGAAGGCAGATATTTGTGGTGAATTTCACCTGCAGCATCTACCATTCATAACATGATTTTTAAAATTGAATCTGACCCCACAGAAGCAGGACACCAAACCCATTGTGTCTGTCCCGACCATAGAAAGAGCTATCCAATTTTATCCACTTATCATTTCTCTACACCTTGGAGTGTTACTAACTCAAATATTATTCCAATTGCCTTTTGAAATATACTATTGCATCTGCTCCCACTGTTTTTTTGAACTGCATATTGTATATCAGCAGTTCTCTCATGGTTGTCTCTGGGTGTCCCTGAGAGAGCTAGGTCATCACCACGATCTGCAGCTCTCCCAAAAACTCAATCTTGCCCCAAGATTGGCTGAGCTCTTACCAAGTGTTGATTGGCAGTCAATGCTGTCAACATCATACCAGTAATGTGTCCTGTCTGATCAACAATTAATTTACAAGATTCAACATAAAAACTCAACTGCTAAGAATATTATTGCATTTACACTTATTAGATTGAATAATTAAGTGTTATCTCATGACTGCACGATGTTTGATTTATCATTTCCTCCCAATTCACCTCAGTATTCTTATAGATATTAGAGCCCACCTTTCTGTTTAACTTCTTAGTGCAGATTCGCAAGGAAGTTTCAATAGATTGAAAACAGTGATGACCTGGGAACATGGGAGATGTGGTCTCAGCTTGTAAGAAATGGTGAGAGTTTGGGGTATGGGGAATGAGAAGTTCTGGCATATAGAGATGGTGAGGGTCCTGAATATGGGAGTTGGTGGGCTATGTATCTGTGAATTCTCTAATGAACACTGCTGTGATTTTGTGTGAAACGTTGCTCTCGTTTAGTACAATCTGTTTATGTCATAGAGTCATAGATGTACAGCATGGAAACAGCCACTTCGGTCCATGCCGACCAGATATCCCAACCCAATCTAGTCCTACCTACCAGCACCCGGCCCATATCCCTCCAAACCCTTCCTATTCATATACCCATCCAACTGCCTTTTAAATGTTGCAGTTGTACCAGCACCCGGCCCATATCCCTCCAAACCCTTCCTATTCATATACCCATCCAACTGCCTTTTAAATGTTGCAGTTGTACCAGCCTCCACCGCTTCCTCTGGCAGCTCATTCCATACACGTACCACCCTCTGAGTGAAAAGATTGCCACTTAGGTCTCTTTTATATCTTTCCTCTCTCACCCTAAACCTATGCCCTCTAGTTCTGGACTCCCCCACCCCAAGGAAAAGACTGTCCATTTAACCTATCCATGCCCCTCATGATTTTATAAACCTCTATAAGGTCACCCCTCAGCCTCCAACGCTCCACGGAAAACAGCCCTAGCAAATTCAACCTCTCCGTTTAGCTCAAATCCTCCAACCCTGGCAACATCCTTGGGGAATTTACCATTATACCTGCAAAGATTTGCTTTCCCAAAATACAGCACCTCACATTCTCTAAGTGTGCAAATCTGGTGTTTGATTATTTCAGTGTTGGCTAATCAAATAAGAGGAAATTCATTGTGAATGATCTACATCTCTGTCTACCTCACTTGCTTTGTCTTTGTCACTCTCCACTATTTTTACCACCTGACAGACATGCATACTTAGAGTCATAGAGTCATAGAGATGTACAGCATGGAAACAGACCCTTTGGTCCAACCCGTCCATGCCGACCAGATATCCCAACCAAATGCCTCTTAAATGTTGCAATTCTACCAGCCTCCACCACTTCCTCTGGTAGCTCACTCCATACACGTACCACCCTCTGTGTGAAAAAGTTGCCCCTTAGGTCTCTTTTATATCTTTCCCCTCTCACCCTAAATCTATGCCCTCTAGTTCTGGACTCCCTGACCCCAGGGAAAAGACTTTGTCTATTTATCCTATCCATGCCCCTCATGATTTTGTAAACCTCTATAAGGTCACCCCTCAGCCTCTGGCGCTCCAGGGAAAAACAGCCACAGCCTGTTCAGCCTCTCCTGATTGCTCAAATCCTCCAACCCTTGCAACATCCTTGTAAATCTTTTCTGAACCCTTTCAAGTTTCACAACATCTTTCTGATAGGAAGGAGAGCAGAATTGCATGCAATATTCTAACAGTGGCCTAAACCAATGTACTGTACAGCCGCAACATGACCTCCTAACTCCTGTACTCAATACTCTGACCAATAAAAGAAAGCATTCCAAACGCCTTCTTCACTATCCTATCTACCTGCGACTCCACTTTCAAGGAGCTATGAACCTGCACTCCAAGGTCTCTTTGTTCAGTAACACTCCCTAGGACCTAACCATTAACTATATAGATCCTGCTAAGATTTGCTTTTCCAAAATGAAGCACCATACATTTATCTGAATTAAACTCCATCTGCCACTTCTCAGCCCATTGGCCTATCTGGTCAAGATCCTGTTGAAATCTGAGTTAACCTTCTTCACCTACAATGTCCACTGCACCTCCAATTTTGGTGTCATCTGCAAACTTACTAACGGTACCTCCTAAGAATGCATCCAAATCATTTGTGTAAATGACAAAAAGTAGAGGACCCAGCACCGATCCTTGTGGCACTCCACTGGTCACAGGCCTCCAGTCTGAAAAACAACCCTCCACCAGCACCCTCTGTCTTCTACCTTTGAGTCAGTTCTGTATCCAAATGGCTAGTTCTCCCTGTATTCCGTGAGATCTAACCTTGCTAACCAGTCTCCCATGGGGAACCTTGTCGAACACCTTACTGAAGTCCATATAGATCACATCTACCACTCTGCCCTCATCAATCCTTTTGTTACTTCTTCAAAAAACTCAATCAAGTTTGTGAGACATGATTTACCAAGCACAAAGCCATGTTGACTATCCCAAATAAGTCCTTGCCTTTTCAACGACATTGACTCTAAGACTCTATGTATATCCTGTCCCTCAGGATTCCCTCACTGGTCTATTGTTCCCTGGCTTGCCCTTGCCACCTTTCTTAAACAGTGGCACCACGTTAGCCAACCTCCAGACTTCTGGCACCTCACCTGTGACTATCGATGATGCAAATATCTCAGCAAGAGGCCCAGCAATCACTTCTCTAGCTTCCCACAGAGTTCTAGGGTACACCTAGAATTTGTAAAGACCCTTTGGATTCTCTTTAATTCCATTTGCCAAAGCTATCTCATGTCCCCTTTTTGCCATCCTGATTTCCCTCTTAAATATACTCCTACTGCCTATACACTCTTCTGAAGATTCACTCTATCTCTCCTGTCTATACCTGACATATGCTTCCTTCTTTTTCTTAACCAAACCCTCAATTTCTTTAGTCATCCAGCATTCCCTATACCTACCAGCCTTTCCTTTCACCCTGACAGGAATATACTTTCTCTGGATTCTCGTTATCTCATTTCTGAAGGCTTCCCATTTTCCAGCTATCCCTTTACTTGTGAACATCTGCCCCCAATCAGTTTTTGAAAGTTCTTGCCTAATACCGTCAAAATTGGCCTTCCTCCGATTTAGAACTTCAACTTTTAGATCTGGTCTATCCTATTCCATCACTATTTTAAATCTAATAGAATTATGGTCACTGGCCCCAAAGTGCTCCCCCACTGACACCTCAGTCACCTGCCCTGCCTTATTTCCCAAGAGTAGGTTAAGTTTTGCACCTTCTCTAGTAGGTGCATCCACATACTGAATCAGAAAATTGTCTCGTACACACTTAACAAATTCCTCTCCATCTAAACCCTTAACACTATGGCAGTCCCGGTCTATGTTTGGAAAGTTAAAATCCCCTACCATAACCACCCTATTATTCTTACAGATAGCTGGGTTCTCCTTACAAGTTTGTTTCTCAATTTCCCTCTGACTATTAGGAGGTCTATAATACAATCCCAATGAGGTGATCATCGCTTTCTTATTTCTTAGTTCTGATCAAATAATTTCCCTGGATGTATTTCCAGGAATATTCTCCCTCAGCACAACTATCCCTTATCAAAAACACAACTCCCCTTCCTCTCTTGCCTCCTTTTCTATCCTTCCTGTAGCATTTGTATCCTGGAACACTTGTATCCAATCCTGCCCATCCTTGAGCCATGTTTCTGTAATTGCTATGATATCCCAGTCCCATGTTCCTAACCATGCCCTGAGTTCATCTGCCTTCCCTGATAGACCCCTTGCATTGAAATAAATGCAGTTTAATTTATTAGTCCTACCTTGTCCGTACCTGCCCTGACTTTTAACTCTGTGATAATATCAATTTAACATGTTGATGTGACATGCTCAAATACTTTGCCTGACACCTGCGGTATCTATCAGAACTTCATTTCACTAATCGTGTTCAACATCTTGGATGGACCATGGAATCTCCCTTTCAGGGCTAGTCTCATGAAGTCAGTAACAATGCAACTTCACATCTCCCCTCCTCATTGTTCCCACTCCCCACCTCACCATTCCCCCACGCCAACCTCATCAAACCCCCCCAACCCAAACCTCACCCCAACCTCACCACCCCCAAATTCCCCACAACCAACGTCCATCTCACCAAACTCCCACCTCAACTCCCTCAACTCACACCTCACTATCCCCAACACAACTCCCCCAATCCCAAACCAAGTTTTCATATGCATTATTGTAAGAATATATGCATGCCACATTTTCATTTTCAGTACTGGTCTAATAACGCTGTACTGAATGGTTGTTCAACAGATGTTGAAGTTTTGGTTTGATTATATGTTGAGGTTTTCCCACTATGTGTTTTACAGAACTGTTACATGTGCTTGACAGATCTGTTCTATGTGTTTGACAGATCTGTTTAATGTGTTTGACAGAACTTTTCCATGTGTTTGACAGATCTGTTACATGTCTTTGACAGAATTGTTACATGTCTTACAGAAATGTTACGTGTGTTTGACGAAACTGGTCTCTGTGTTTGGCGGATCAGTTCTATGTGTCTGATAGATCTGTTCTATGTGTTTGACAGAACTGTTACAAGTGGTTGACATATCTGTTCTATGTGTTTGACAGAACTGATCTATTTTTTGACAGATCTGTTACATGTGTTTGACATATCAGTACTATGTGTTTGACAGAACTGTTCTATGTGTTTGACAGATCGGTTCTTTGTGGTTGACGGAACTGTTACATGTGTTTGACGGAACTTTTACATGTGTTTGACAAATCTGTTCTATGTGTTTGACAGATCTGTTACATGTGGTTGATGGAAATGTTCTGTGTGTTTGACAGATCTGTTCTATGTGTTTGACGGAGCTGTTACATGTGCTTGACAAAACTATTCAATGTGTTTGACGGATCTGTTCTATGTGTTTGACAGATCTGTTCTATGTGTTTGTCAGATCTGTTCAATGTGTTTGACGGAACTGTTCTATGTGTTTGACAGATCTGTTCTATGTGTTTGACAGAACTGTTCTATGTGTTTGACAGATCTGTTCAATGTGTTTGACGGTTCCGTTCTATGTGTTTGACAGAACTGATCTATGTGGTTGACAGAACTGTTCAATGTGTTTACACATCTGTTCTATGTGTTTGACAGAACTGTTCTATGTGTTTGACAGATCTGTTCTATGTGCTTTTGACAGAACTGTTCTAAGTGTTTGATAGATCAGTTCTGTGTTTGACAGAACTGTTCTATGTGTTTGACAGATCTGTTCTATGTGTTTGACAGAACTGTTCTATGTGTTTGACAGAACTGTTCTATGTGTTTGACAGATCTGTTCTATGTGCTTTTGACAGAACTGTTCTAAGTGTTTGATAGATCAGTTCTGTGTTTGACAGAACTGTTCTATGTGTTTGACAGATCTGTTCTATGTGTTTGACAGAACTGTTCTATGTGTTTGATAGATCAGTTCTATGTGTTTGACAGAACTGTTCTATGTGTTTGACAGAACTGTTCTATGTGTTTGAAAGATCTGTTCTATGTGTTTGACAGATCTGTTCTATGTGTTTGACAGAAATGTTCTATGTCTTTGACAGATCTGTTCTATGTGTTTGACAGATCTGTTCTATGTATTTGACAGATCTGTTACATGTGTTTGACAGGACTGTTCTATGTGTTTGACAGATCTGTTCCATGTGTTTGACAGAACTGTTCTATGTATTTAATAGATCAGTTCTATGTGTTTGACAGATCAGTTCCATGTGTTTGACAGATCAGTGCCATGTGTTTGACAGAACTGTTACATGTGTTTTACTGATCTGTTTTACGTGTTTGACAGAACTGTTCTATGTGTTTGACAGATCTGTTCAATGTGCTTTTGACAGAACTGATCTATGTGTTTGACAGAACTGATCTATGTGGTTGACAGAACTGTTCTATGTGTTTGAAAGATCTGTTCTATGTGTTTGACGGAACTGTTCCATGTGTTTGACACATCTGCAATATGTGTTTGACAGAACTGTTCTATGTGTTTGACAGATCTGTTCTATGTGTTTGATAGATCATTTCCATGTGTTTGACAGATCTATTCTATGTGGTTGACAGAACGGTTCTATGTGTTTGAAAGATCTGTTCTATGTGTTTGACGGAACTGTTCCATGTGTTTGACACATCTGTTCTATGTGTTTGACAGAACTGTTCTATGTGGTTGACAGATCTGTTCCATGTGTTTGACAGAACTGTTCCATGTGTTTGACAGAACTGTTCTATGTGTTTGACGGAACTGTTCCATGTGTTTGACAGAACTGTTCTATGTGTTTGACAGATCTGTTCTATGTGTTTGACAGAACTGTTCTATGTGTTTGACAGAACTGTTCTATGTTTTTGACATAACTGTTCCGTGTGTTTGACAGAACTGTTCTATGTGTTTGACAGAACTGTTCTATGTGTTTGACAGATCTGTTCTATGTGTTTGACAGAACTGTTCTATGTGTTTGACAGAACTGTTCTATGTGTTTGACAGAACTGTTCCATGTGTTTGATAGATCTGTTCTATGTGTTTGACAGATCTGTTCTATGTGTTTGACAGAACTGTTCTATGTGTTTGACAGATCTGTTCTATGTGTTTGACAGAACTGTTCTATGTGTTTGACAGAACTGTTCTATGTGTTTGACAGAACTGTTCCATGTGTTTGATAGATCTGTTCTATGTGTTTGACAGAACTGTTCTATGTGTTTGACAGAACTGTTCTATGTGATTGACAGAACTGTTCCATGTGTTTGATAGATCTGTTCTATGTGTTTGACAGAACTGTTCTATGTGTTTGACAGAACTGTTCTATGTGTTTTACAGATGAGTTCCATGTGTTTGACAGATGTGTTCTATGTGTTTGACAGATGTGTTCTATGTGTTTGACAGATCTGTTCTACGTGTTTGACAGAACTGTTCTATGTGTTTGACAGAACTGTCCGATGTGTTTGACAGATCTGTTCCATCTGTTTGACAGAACTGTTCCATGTGTTTGACAAAACTGTTCTATGTGTTTGACAGATCTGTTCTATGTGTTTGACAGATCTGTTCTATGTGTTTAACAAAACTGTTCTATGTGTTTGACAGAACTGTTCCATGTGTTTGACAGAACTGTTCCATGTACTGTCCCATGTGTTTGACAGATCTGTTCTATGTTTTTGACAAATCTGTTCCATGTGTTTGACAAAACTGTACCATGTGTTTGACAGATCTGTTCTATGTGTTTGACAGATCTGTTCTATGTTTTTGACAAATCTGTTCCATGTGTTTGACAGAACTGTACCATGTACTGTTCCATGTGTTTGACAGATCTGTTCTATGTTTTTGACAAATCTGTTCCATGTGTTTGACAAAACTGTACCATGTGTTTGACAGATCTGTTCTATGTGTTTGACAGATCTGTTCTATGTATTTGACAGAACTGTTGTATGTGTTTGACAGATCTGTTCTATGTGTTTGACAGATCTGTTCTATGTTTTTGACAGATCTGTTCTATGTTTTTGACAAAACTGTTTCATGTGTTTGACAGAATTGTTCCATGTGTTTGACAGAATGTTTTTTTCTATTTGACAGAACTGTTCTATGGGTTTCACATAACTGTTCTATGTGTTTGACAGAACTGTTCTATGGGTTTCACATAACTGTTCTATGTGTTTGACAGAACTGTTCTATGTTGGAAATGTGTTGCTGGAAAAGCGCAGCAGGTCAGGCAGCATCCAGGGAACAGGGGAATCGACGTTTGGGCATAAGCCCTTCTTCAGGAATGAGGAAAGAACTGTTCTATGTGTTTGACAGATCTGTTCTATGTGTTTGACAGATCTGTTCTATGTGTTTGACAGCTCTGTTCTATGTGTTTGACAGATGTGTTCTATGTGTTTGACAGAACTGTTCTATGTGTTTGACAGATCTGTTCCATGTGTTTGACAGATCTGTTCTATGTGTTTGACAGAACTGTTCTATGTGTTTGACAGCTCTGCTGTATGTGTTTGACAGATCTGTTCTATGTGTTTGACAGATCTGTTCTATGTGTTTGACAGATCTGTTCTATGTGTTTGACAGCTCTGTTCTATGTGTTTGACAGCTCTGTTCTATGTGTTTGACAGATCTGTTCCATGTGTTTGACAGATCTGTTCTATGTGTTTGACAGCTCTGTTCTATGTGTTTGACAGATCTGTTCTATGTGTTTGACAGAACTGTTCTATGTGTTTGACAGATCTGTTCCATGTGTTTGACAGATCTGTTCTATGTGTTTGACAGAACTGTTCTATGTGTTTGACAGCTCTGTTCTATGTGTTTGACAGATCTGTTCCATGTGTTTGACAGATCTGTTCTATGTGTTTGACAGATCTGTTCTATGTGTTTGACAGCTCTGTTCTATGTGTTTGACAGATCTGTTCTATGTGTTTGACAGATCTGTTCCATGTGTTTGTCAGATCTGTTCTATGTGTTTGACAGCTCTGTTCTATGTGTTTGACAGATCTGTTCTATGTGTTTGACAGAACTGTTCTATGTGTTTGACAGATCTGTTCCATGTGTTTGACAGATCTGTTCTATGTGTTTGACAGATCTGTTCTATGTGTTTGACAGCTCTGTTCTATGTGTTTGACAGATCTGTTCCATGTGTTTGACAGATCTGTTCTATGTGTTTGACAGATCTGTTCTATGTGTTTGACAGCTCTGTTCTATGTGTTTGACAGATCTGTTCTATGTGTTTGACAGCTCTGTTCTATGTGTTTGACAGATCTGTTCCATGTGTTTGACAGATCTGTTCTATGTGTTTGACAGATCTGTTCCATGTGTTTGTCAGATCTGTTCTATGTGTTTGACAGATCTGTTCTATGTGTTTGACAGATCTGTTCTATGTGTTTGACAGATCTGTTCTATGTGTTTGACAGCTCTGTTCTATGTGTTTGACAGATCTGTTCCATGTGTTTGACAGATCTGTTCTATGTGTTTGACAGATCTGTTCCATGTGTTTGACAGATCTGTTCTATGTGTTTGACAGATCTGTTCTATGTGTTTGACAGCTCTGTTCTATGTGTTTGACAGATCTGTTCCATGTGTTTGACAGATCTGTTCTATGTGTTTGACAGATCTGTTCTATGTGTTTGACAGATCTGTTCTATGTGTTTGACAGCTCTGTTCTATGTGTTTGACAGATCTGTTCCATGTGTTTGACAGATCTGTTCTATGTGTTTGACAGATCTGTTCCATGTGTTTGTCAGATCTGTTCTATGTGTTTGATGCAACTGTTCTATGTGTTTGACAGCTCTGTTCTATATGTTTGACAGATCTGTTCCATGTGTTTGACAGATCTGTTCTATGTGTTTGACAGAACTGTTCCATGTGTTTGACAGAAGTGTTCTATATGTTTGACAGAACTGTTCTATGTGTTTGCCAGCTCTGTTCTATGTGTTTGACAGAACTGTTCCATGTGTTTGACAGATCTGTTCTATGTGTTTTTGACAGATCTGTTCAATGTGTTTGACAGATCTGTTCTATGTTTTTGACAGATCTGTTACATGTCTTTGACAGAATTGTTCCATGTGTTTGACAGATCTGTTCTATGTTTTTGACAGATCTGTTACATGTCTTTGACAGAATTGTTCCATGTGTTTGACAGATCTGTTCTATGTGCTTGACAGAACTGTTCCACGTGTTTGACAGAACTGTTCTATGTGTTTGACAGATCTGTTCTATGTGTTTGACAGAACTGTTCTATGTGTTTGACAGATCTGTTCAATGTGTTTGACGGTTCCGTTCTATGTGTTTGACAGAACTGATCTATGTGGTTGACAGAACTGTTCAATGTGTTTACACATCTGTTCTATGTGTTTGACAGAACTGTTCTATGTGTTTGACAGATCTGTTCTATGTGCTTTTGACAGAACTGTTCTAAGTGTTTGATAGATCAGTTCTGTGTTTGACAGAACTGTTCTATGTGTTTGACAGATCTGTTCTATGTGTTTGACAGAAATGTTCTATGTGTTTGACAGAACTGTTCTATGTGTTTGACAGATCTGTTCTATGTGCTTTTGACAGAACTGTTCTAAGTGTTTGATAGATCAGTTCTGTGTTTGACAGAACTGTTCTATGTGTTTGACAGATCTGTTCTATGTGTTTGACAGAACTGTTCTATGTGTTTGATAGATCAGTTCTATGTGTTTGACAGAACTGTTCTATGTGTTTGACAGAACTGTTCTATGTGTTTGAAAGATCTGTTCTATGTGTTTGACAGATCTGTTCTATGTGTTTGACAGAAATGTTCTATGTCTTTGACAGATCTGTTCTATGTGTTTGACAGATCTGTTCTATGTATTTGACAGATCTGTTACATGTGTTTGACAGGACTGTTCTATGTGTTTGACAGATCTGTTCCATGTGTTTGACAGAACTGTTCTATGTATTTAATAGATCAGTTCTATGTGTTTGACAGATCAGTTCCATGTGTTTGACAGATCAGTGCCATGTGTTTGACAGAACTGTTACATGTGTTTTTCTGATCTGTTTTACGTGTTTGACAGAACTGTTCTATGTGTTTGACAGATCTGTTCAATGTGCTTTTGACAGAACTGATCTATGTGTTTGACAGAACTGATCTATGTGGTTGACAGAACTGTTCTACGTGTTTGAAAGATCTGTTCTATGTGTTTGACGGAACTGTTCCATGTGTTTGACACATCTGCAATATGTGTTTGACAGAACTGTTCTATGTGTTTGACAGATCTGTTCTATGTGTTTGATAGATCATTTCCATGTGTTTGACAGATCTATTCTATGTGGTTGACAGAACGGTTCTATGTGTTTGAAAGATCTGTTCTATGTGTTTGACGGAACTGTTCCATGTGTTTGACACATCTGTTCTATGTGTTTGACAGAACTGTTCTATGTGGTTGACAGATCTGTTCCATGTGTTTGACAGAACTGTTCCATGTGTTTGACAGAACTGTTCTATGTGTTTGACGGAACTGTTCCATGTGTTTGACAGAACTGTTCTATGTGTTTGACAGATCTGTTCTATGTGTTTGACAGAACTGTTCTATGTGTTTGACAGAACTGTTCTATGTTTTTGACATAACTGTTCCGTGTGTTTGACAGAACTGTTCTATGTGTTTGACAGAACTGTTCTATGTGTTTGACAGATCTGTTCTATGTGTTTGACAGAACTGTTCTATGTGTTTGACAGAACTGTTCTATGTGTTTCACAGAACTGTTCCATGTGTTTGATAGATCTGTTCTATGTGTTTGACAGATCTGTTCTATGTGTTTGACAGAACTGTTCTATGTGTTTGACAGAACTGTTCTATGTGTTTGACAGATCTGTTCTATGTGTTTGACAGAACTGTTCTATGTGTTTGACAGAACTGTTCTATGTGTTTGACAGAACTGTTCCATGTGTTTGATAGATCTGTTCTATGTGTTTGACAGAACTGTTCTATGTGTTTGACAGAACTGTTCTATGTGATTGACAGAACTGTTCCATGTGTTTGATAGATCTGTTCTATGTGTTTGACAGAACTGTTCTATGTGTTTGACAGAACTGTTCTATGTGTTTTACAGATGAGTTCCATGTGTTTGACAGATGTGTTCTATGTGTTTGACAGATGTGTTCTATGTGTTTGACAGATCTGTTCTACGTGTTTGACAGAACTGTTCTATGTGTTTGACAGAACTGTCCGATGTGTTTGACAGATCTGTTCCATCTGTTTGACAGAACTGTTCCATGTGTTTGACAAAACTGTTCTATGTGTTTGACAGATCTGTTCTATGTGTTTGACAGATCTGTTCTATGTGTTTAACAAAACTGTTCTATGTGTTTGACAGAACTGTTCCATGTGTTTGACAGAACTGTTCCATGTACTGTTCCATGTGTTTGACAGATCTGTTCTATGTTTTTGACAAATCTGTTCCATGTGTTTGACAAAACTGTACCATGTGTTTGACAGATCTGTTCTATGTGTTTGACAGATCTGTTCTATGTGTTTGACAGATCTGTTCTATGTTTTTGACAAATCTGTTCCATGTGTTTGACAGAACTGTACCATGTACTGTTCCATGTGTTTGACAGATCTGTTCTATGTTTTTGACAAATCTGTTCCATGTGTTTGACAAAACTGTACCATGTGTTTGACAGATCTGTTCTATGTGTTTGACAGATCTGTTCTATGTATTTGACAGAACTGTTGTATGTGTTTGACAGATCTGTTCTATGTGTTTGACAGATCTGTTCTATGTTTTTGACAGATCTGTTCTATGTTTTTGACAAAACTGTTTCATGTGTTTGACAGAATTGTTCCATGTGTTTGACAGAATGTTTTTTTCTATTTGACAGAACTGTTCTATGGGTTTCACATAACTGTTCTATGTGTTTGACAGAACTGTTCTATGGGTTTCACATAACTGTTCTATGTGTTTGACAGAACTGTTCTATGTTGGAAATGTGTTGCTGGAAAAGCGCAGCAGGTCAGGCAGCATCCAGGGAACAGGGGAATCGACGTTTGGGCATAAGCCCTTCTTCAGGAATGAGGAAAGAACTGTTCTATGTGTTTGACAGATCTGTTCTATGTGTTTGACAGATCTGTTCTATGTGTTTGACAGCTCTGTTCTATGTGTTTGACAGATCTGTTCTATGTGTTTGACAGAACTGTTCTATGTGTTTGACAGATCTGTTCCATGTGTTTGACAGATCTGTTCTATGTGTTTGACAGAACTGTTCTATGTGTTTGACAGCTCTGCTGTATGTGTTTGACAGATCTGTTCTATGTGTTTGACAGATCTGTTCTATGTGTTTGACAGATCTGTTCTATGTGTTTGACAGCTCTGTTCTATGTGTTTGACAGCTCTGTTCTATGTGTTTGACAGATCTGTTCCATGTGTTTGACAGATCTGTTCTATGTGTTTGACAGCTCTGTTCTATGTGTTTGACAGATCTGTTCTATGTGTTTGACAGAACTGTTCTATGTGTTTGACAGGTCTGTTCCATGTGTTTGACAGATCTGTTCTATGTGTTTGACAGAACTGTTCTATGTGTTTGACAGCTCTGTTCTATGTGTTTGACAGATCTGTTCCATGTGTTTGACAGATCTGTTCTATGTGTTTGACAGATCTGTTCTATGTGTTTGACAGCTCTGTTCTATGTGTTTGACAGATCTGTTCTATGTGTTTGACAGATCTGTTCCATGTGTTTGACAGATCTGTTCTATGTGTTTGACAGCTCTGTTCTATGTGTTTGACAGATCTGTTCTATGTGTTTGACAGAACTGTTCTATGTGTTTGACAGATCTGTTCCATGTGTTTGACAGATCTGTTCTATGTGTTTGACAGATCTGTTCTATGTGTTTGACAGCTCTGTTCTATGTGTTTGACAGATCTGTTCCATGTGTTTGACAGATCTGTTCTATGTGTTTGACAGATCTGTTCTATGTGTTTGACAGCTCTGTTCTATGTGTTTGACAGATCTGTTCTATGTGTTTGACAGCTCTGTTCTATGTGTTTGACAGATCTGTTCCATGTGTTTGACAGATCTGTTCTATGTGTTTGACAGATCTGTTCCATGTGTTTGTCAGATCTGTTCTATGTGTTTGACAGATCTGTTCTATGTGTTTGACAGATCTGTTCTATGTGTTTGACAGATCTGTTCTATGTGTTTGACAGCTCTGTTCTATGTGTTTGACAGATCTGTTCCATGTGTTTGACAGATCTGTTCTATGTGTTTGACAGATCTGTTCCATGTGTTTGACAGATCTGTTCTATGTGTTTGACAGATCTGTTCTATGTGTTTGACAGCTCTGTTCTATGTGTTTGACAGATCTGTTCCATGTGTTTGACAGATCTGTTCTATGTGTTTGACAGATCTGTTCTATGTGTTTGACAGCTCTGTTCTATGTGTTTGACAGATCTGTTCTATGTGTTTGACAGCTCTGTTCTATGTGATTGACAGATCTGTTCCATGTGTTTGACAGATCTGTTCTATGTGTTTGACAGATCTGTTCCATGTGTTTGTCAGATCTGTTCTATGTGTTTGATGGAACTGTTCTATGTGTTTGACAGCTCTGTTCTATATGTTTGACAGATCTGTTCCATGTGTTTGACAGATCTGTTCTATGTGTTTGACAGAACTGTTCCATGTGTTTGACAGAAGTGTTCTATATGTTTGACAGAACTGTTCTATGTGTTTGCCAGCTCTGTTCTATGTGTTTGACAGAACTGTTCCATGTGTTTGACAGATCTGTTCTATGTGTTTTTGACAGATCTGTTCAATGTGTTTGACAGATCTGTTCTATGTTTTTGACAGATCTGTTACATGTCTTTGACAGAATTGTTCCATGTGTTTGACAGATCTGTTCTATGTGCTTGACAGAACTGTTCCACGTGTTTGACAGAACTGTTCTATGTGTTTGACAGATCTGTTCTATGTGTTTTTGACAGAACTGTTCTATGTGTTTGATAGATCAGTTCTATTTGTTTGACAGATCTGTTCTATGTGTTTGACAGAACTGTTCTATGTGTTTGTTAGATCAGTTCTATGTGTTTGACATGGAAATGTGTTGCTGGAAAAGCGCAGCAGGTCAGGCAGCATCTAGGGAACAGGGGAATCGACGTTTCGGGCATTAGCCCTTATTCAGGAATGACACATCTGTTCTATGTGTTTGACAGATCAGATCCATTTGTTTGACAGAACTGTTCTATGTGTTTGACAGATCTGTTCTATGTGTTTGACAGAAATGTTCTCTGTGTTTGACAGATCTGTTCTATGTGTTTGACAGATCTGTTCTATGTATTTGACAGATGTGTTCCATGTGTTTGACAGAACTGTTCGAGGTGTTTGACAGATCTGTTCCATGTGTTTGACAGAACTGTTCTATGTATTTAATAGATCAGTTCTATGTGTTTGACAGATCAGTTCCATGTGTTTGACAGATGTGTTCTATGTGTTTGACAGATCAGTTCCATGTGTTTGACAGAACTGTTACATGTGTTTTACTGATCTGTTTTATGTGTTTGACAGAACTGTTACATGTGTTTGACAGATAATTTCCATGTGTTTGACAGATCTATTCTATGTGGTTGACAGATCTGTTCTATGTGCTTGACAGAACTGTTCCATGTGTTTGACAGAACTGTTCCATGTGTTTGACAGAACTGTTCCATGTGTTTGACAGATCTGTTCTATGTGTTTGACAGAACTGTTGTATGTGCTTGACAGATCTGTTCTATGTGTTTTACAAAACTGTTTGATGTGTTAGAAAGATCTGTTCTATGTGTTTGACAGATCTGTTCTATGTTTTTGACAGATCTGTTCTATGGTTTTGACAAAACTGTTTCATGTGTTTGACAGAAGTGTTCAATGTATTTGACAGATCTGCTCTATGGGTTTGACAGAATGTTTTTTCTGTTTGACAGAACTGTTCTATGGGTTTCACAGAACTGTTCTATGTGTTTGACAGATCTGTTCTATGTGTTTGACAGCTCTGTTCCATGTGTTTCACAGATCTGTTCTATGTGTTTGACCGAACTGTTCCATGTGTTTGACAGAAGTGTTCTATTTGTTTGACAGAACTGTTCTATGTGTTTGACAGATCTGTTCTATGTGTTTGATGGAACTGTTCTATGTGTGAGACAGAACTGTTCTATGTCTTTGACAGATCTGCTCTATGTGTTTGACAGATCTGTTCTATGTGTTTGTCATAACTGTTCAATGTGTTTGACAGATCTGTTCTATGTGTTTCACATAACTGTTCAATGTGTTTGACAGATCTGTTGTATGTTTTTGACAGATCTGTTACATGTCTTTGGCAGAATTCTTCCATGTGTTTGACAGATCTGTTCTATGTGCTTGACAGAACTGTTCCATGTGTTTGACAGAACTGTTCTATGTGTTTGACAGATCTGTTCTATGTGTTTTTGACATAACTGTTCAATGTGTTTGACAGATCTGTTCTATGTGTTTTTGACAGAACTGTTCTATGTGTTTGATAGATCAGTTCTATGTGTTTGACAGAACTGTTCTATGTGTTTGACATATCTGTTCTATGTGTTTGACAGAACTGTTCTATGTGTTTGATAGATCAGTTCTATGTGTTTGACAGAACTGTTCTATGTGTTTGACAGAACTGTTCTTTGTGTTTCACAGATCTGTTCTATGTGTTTGACAGATCTGTTCTATGTGTTTGACAGAACTGTTCTATGTGTTTGATAGAAGTGTTCTATTTGATTGACAGAACTGTTCTATGTGTTTGACAGCTCTGTTCTATGTGTTTGACAGCTCTGTTCTATGTGTTTGACAGCTCTGTTCCATGTGCTCGACAGATCTGTTCCATGTGTTTGACTGAACTGCTCTATGTGTTTGACAGAACGTTTGTATGTGTTTGACAGAAATGTTCCATGTGTTTGACAAAACTGTTCCATGTGTTTGACAGATCTGTTCTATGTTTTTGACAGATCTGTTTCATGTGTTTGACAGAACTGTTCCATGTGTTTGACAGATCTGTTCTATGTGTTTGACAGATCTGTTCTATGTGTTTGACAGAACTGTTGTATGTGTTTGACAGATCTGTTCTATGTGTTTGACAGATCTGTTCTATGTATTTGACAGATCTGTTCCATGTGTTTGACAGAACTGTTCGAGGTGTTTGACAGATCTGTTCCAAGTGTTTGACAGAACTGTTCCATGTGTTTGACAGAACTGTTCCATGTGTTAGACAGATCTGTTCTATGTGTTTGACAGATCTGTTCTATGTTTTTGACAGATCTGTTCTATGGTTTTGACAAAATTGTTTCAAGTGTTTGACAGAACTGTTGTATGTGTTTGACAGAACTGTTCTTTGTGTTTGACAGATCTGTTCTATGTGTTTGACAGAACTGTTGTATGTGTTTGACAGATCTGTTCTATGTGATTGACAGATCTGTTCTATGTGTTTGACAGAACTGTTTGATGTGTTTGACAGATGTGTTCCATGTGTTTGACAGAACTGTTCCATGTGTTAGACAGATCTGTTCTATGTGTTTGACAGATCTGTTCTATGTTTTTGACAGATCTGTTCTATGGTTTTGACAAAATTGTTTCATGTGTTTGACAGAAGTGTTCTATGTGTTTGACAGATCTGCTCTATGGGTTTGACAGAATGTTTTTTCTGTTTGACAGAACTGTTCTTTGGGTTTCACAGAACTGTTCTATGTGTTTGACAGATCTGTTCTATGTGTTTGACAGCTCTGTTCTATGTGTTTGACACAACTGTTCTCTGTATTTGACAGCTTTTTTCTATGTGTTTGACAGAACAGTTCTATGTGTTTGACAGCTCTGTTCTATGTGTTTGACAGATGTGTCCCATGTGTTTGACAGATCTGTTCTATGTGTTTGACAGAACTGTCCCATGTGTTTGACAGAAGTGTTCTATTTGTTTGACAGAACTGTTGTATGTGTTTGACAGCTCTGTTCTATGTGTTTGACAGAACTGTTCTATGTGTTTGACAGCTCTGTTCCATGTGCTCGACAGATCTGTTCCATGTGTTTGACTGAACTGCTCTATGTGTTTGACAGACCTGTTCTATGTGTTTGACCGATCTGTTCTATGTGTTTGACAGAACTGTTCCATGTGATTGAAAGATCTGTTCCATGTGTTTGACAGAACTGTTCTATGTGTTTGACAGATCTGTTCTATGTGTTTGACAGAACGGTTCCATTTGTTTGACAGATCTGTTCTATGTGTTGGACAGATCTGTTCCATGTGTTTGACAGAACTGTTCTATGTATTTGACAGATCTGTTCCACGTGTTTGACAGATCTGTTTTATGTGTCTGACAGAACTGTTCTATGTGTTTGACAGATCTGTTCTATGTGTTTGATGGAACTGTTCTATGTGTCAGACAGAACTGTTCTATGTGTTTGACAGATCTGCTCTATGTGTTTGACAGATCTGTTCTATGTGTTTGTCATAACTGTTCAATGTGTTTATCAGATCTGTTCTATGTGTTTCACATAACTGTTCAATGTGTTTGACAGATCTGTTCTATGTTTTTGACAGATCTGTTACATGTCTTTGGCAGAATTCTTCCATGTGTTTGACAGATCTGTTCTATGTGCTTGACAGAACTGTTCCATGTGTTTGACTGAACTGTTCTATGTGTTTGACAGATCTGTTCTATGTGTTTTTGACAGAACTGTTCTATGTGTTTGATAGATCAGTTCTATGTGTTTGACAGAACTGTTCTATGTGTTTGACATATCTGTTCTATGTGTTTGACAGAACTGTTCTATGTGTTTGATAGATCAGTTCTATGTGTTTGACAGAACTGTTCTATGTGTTTGACAGAACTGTTCTTTGTGTTTCACAGATCTGTTCTATGTGTTTGACAGATCTGTTCTATGTGTTTGACAGATCTGTTCTATGTGTTTGACAGATCTGTTCTATGTATTTGACAGATCTGTTCCATGTGTTTGACAGAACTGTTCGATGTGTTTGACAGATCTGTTCCATGTGTTTGACAGAACTGTTCTATGTATTTAATAGATCAGTTCTATGTGTTTGACAGATCAGTTCCATGTGTTTGACAGATGTGTTCTATGTGTTTGACAGATCAGTTCCATGTGTTTGACAGAACTGTTACATGTGTTTTACTGATCTGTTTTATGTGTTTGACAGAACTGTTACATGTGTTTGACAGATCATTTCCATGTGTTTGACAGATCTATTCTATGTGGTTGACAGATCTGTTCTATGTGCTTGACAGAACTGTTCCATGTGTTTGACAGAACTGTTCCATGTGTTTGACAGATCTGTTCTATGTGTTTGACAGATCTGTTCTATGTGTTTGACAGAACTGTTGTATGTGTTTGACAGATCTGTTCTTTGTGTTTTACAAAACTGTTTGATGTGTTTGACAGATCTGTTCCATGTGTTTGACAGAAATGTTCCATGTGTTAGACAGATCTGTTCTATGTGTTTGACAGATCTGTTCTATGTTTTTGACATATCTGTTCTATGGTTTTGACAAAACTGTTTCATGTGTTTGACAGAAGTGTTCTATGTGTTTGACAGGTCTGCTCTATGGGTTTGACAGAACTGTTCTATGTGTTGGACAGATCTGTTCCATGTGTTTGACAGAACTGTTCTATGTATTTGACAGATCTGTTCCACGTGTTTGACAGATCTGTTCTATGTGTCTGACAGAACTGTTCTATGTGTTTGACAGATCTGTTCTATGTGTTTGACAGAACTGTTCCTTGTTTTGAAAGATCTGTTCTATGTGTTTGACAGATCTGTTCTATGTGGTTGTCATAACTGTTCAATTTGTTTGACAGATCTGTTCTATGTGTTTCACAGATCTGTTCTATGTGTGTGACTGAACTGTTCCATGTGTTTGACAGAACTGTTCTATGTGTTTGACAGGACTTATATATGTGTTTGACAGATCTGTTCCATGTGTTTGACAGAACTCTTCCATGTGTTTGACAGATCTGTTCCATGTATTTGACAGAAGTGTTCTATGTGATTGACAGAACTGTTCCATGTGTTTGACAGATCTGTTCTATGTGTTTGACAGATCTCTTCTATGTGTTTGACAGATCTTTTATATGTGTTTGACAGATCAGTTCCATGTGTTTGACAGATCTGTTCTATGAGTTTGACAGAACTGTTCTATGTGTTTGACAGATCTGTTCCATGTGGTTGACAGGTCTGTTCTATGTGTTTGACAGACCTCTTCCATGTGTTTGACAGAACTGTTCTATGTGTTTTGACAAATCAGTTCCTTGTGCTTGACAGATCTGTTTGATGTGTTTGACAGAACTGTTCTATGTGTTTGACAGATCAGTTCCATGTGTTTGACAGATCAGTTCCATGTGTTTGACAGAAATGTTCTATGTGTTTGACAGAACTGTTCTATGTGTTTGACAGCTCTGTTCCATGTGCTCGACAGATCTGTTCCATGTGTTTGACAGAACTGTTCTATGTGTTTGACGGACCTGTTCTATGTGTTTGACCGATCTGTTCTATGTGTTTGACAGAACTGTTCCATGTGATTGAAAGATCTGTTCCATGTGTTTGACAGAACTGTTCTATGTGTTTGACAGAACTGTTCTATGTGTTTGACAGAACTGTTGTATGTGTTTGACAGATCTGTTCTATGTGTTTTACAAAACTGTTTGATGTGTTTGACAGATCTGTTCCATGTGTTTGACAGAACTGTTCCATGTGTTAGACAGATCTGTTCTATGTGTTTGACAGATCTGTTCTATGTTTTTGACATATCTGTTCTATGGTTTTGACAAAACTGTTTCATGTGTTTGACAGAACTGTTCTATGTGTTTGACAGATCTGCTCTATGGGTTTGACAGAATGTTTTTTCTGTTTGACAGAACTGTTCTTTGGGTTTCACAGAACTGTTCTATGTGTTTGACAGATCTGTTCTATGTGTTTGATAGCTCTGTTCAATGTGTTTGACAGAACTGTTCTCTGTGTTTGACAGCTCTGTTCTATGTGTTTGACAGAAATGTTCTATGTGTTTGACAGCTCTGTTCTATGTGTTTGACAGATCTGTTCCATGTGTTTGACAGATCTGTTCTATGTGTTTGACAGAACTGTTCCATGTGTTTGACAGAAGTGTTCTATATGTTTGACAGAACTGTTCTATGTGTTTGCCAGCTCTGTTCTATGTGTTTGACAGAACTGTTCCATGTGTTTGACAGATCTGTTCTATGTGTTTTTGACAGAACTGTTCAATGTGTTTGACAGATCTGTTCTATGTTTTTGACAGATCTGTTACATGTCTTTGGCAGAATTGTTCCATGTGTTTGACAGATCTGTTCTATGTGCTTGACAGAACTGTTCCACGTGTTTGACAGAACTGTTCTATGTGTTTGACAGATCTGTTCTATGTGTTTTTGACAGAACTGTTCTATGTGTTTGATAGATCAGTTCTATGTGTTTGACAGATCTGTTCTATGTGTTTGACAGAACTGTTCTATGTGTTTGATAGATCAGTTCTATGTGTTTGACATGGAAATGTGTTGCTGGAAAAGCGCAGCAGGTCAGGCAGCATCTAGGGAACAGGGGAATCGACGTTTCGGGCATTAGCCCTTCTTCAGGAATGACACATCTGTTCTATGTGTTTGACAGATCAGATCCATTTGTTTGACAGAACTGTTGTATGTGTTTGACAGAACTGTTCTTTGTGTTTGACAGATCTGTTCTATGTGTTTGACAGAAATGTTCTCTGTGTTTGACAGATCTGTTCTATGTGTTTGACAGATCTGTTGTATGTATTTGACAGATGTGTTCCATGTGTTTGACAGAACTGTTCGAGGTGTTTGACAGATCTGTTCCATGTGTTTGACAGAACTGTTCTATCTATTTAATAGATCAGTTCTATGTTTTTGACAGATCAGTTCCATGTGTTTGACAGATGTGTTCTATGTGTTTGACAGATCAGTTCCATGTGTTTGACAGAACTGTTACATGTGTTTTACTGATCTGTTTTATGTGTTTGACAGAACTGTTACATGTGTTTGACAGATAATTTCCATGTGTTTGACAGATCTATTCTATGTGGTTGACAGATCTGTTCTATGTGCTTGACAGAACTGTTCCATGTGTTTGACAGAACTGTTCCATGTGTTTGACAGAACTGTTCCATGTGTTTGACAGAACTGTTCTATGTATTTGACAGATCTGTTCCAAGTGTTTGACAGATCTGTTCTATGTGTCTGACAGAACTGTTCTATGTGTTTGACAGATCTGTTCTATGTGGTTGACAGAACAGTTCTATGTATTTAATAGATCAGTTCTATGTGTTTGACAGATCAATTCCATGTGTTTGACAGAACTGTTCTATGTGTTTTGACTAATCAGTTCCTTGTGTTTGACAGATCTGTTTGATGTGTTTGACAGAACTGTTCTATGTGTTTTTTCAGATCAGTTCCATGTGTTTGACAGATCAGTTCCATGTGTTTGACAGAAATGTTCTATGTGTTTGACTGAACTGTTCTATGTGTTTGACAGCTCTGTTCCATGTGCTCGACAGATCTGTTCCATGTGTTTGACTGAACTGCTCTATGTGTTTGACTGACCTGTTCTATGTGTTTGACCGATCTGTTCTATGTGTTTGACAGAACTGTTCCATGTGATTGAAAGATCTGTTCCATGTGTTTGACAGAACTGTTCTATGTGTTTGACAGATCTGTTCTATGTGTTTGACAGAACTGTTGTATGTGTTTGACAGATCTGTTCTATGTGTTTTACAAAACTGTTCCATGTGTTTGACAGAACTGTTCCATGTGTTAGACAGATCTGTTCTATGTGTTTGACAGATCTGTTCTATGTTTTTGACAGATCTACTCTATGGTTTTAACAAAACTGTTTCATGTGTTTGACAGAAGTGTTCTATGTGTTTGACAGATCTGCTCTATGGGTTTGACAGAATGTTTTTTCTGTTTGACAGAACTGTTCTATGGGTTTCACAGAACTGTTCTATGTGTTTGACAGATCTGTTCTATGTGTTTGACAGAACTGTTCTCTGTGTTTGACAGATCTGTTCTATGTGTTTGACAGCTCTGTTCTATGTGTTTGACAGAACTGTTCTCTGTGTTTGACAGAACTGTTCTCTGTGTTTGACAGCTCTGTTCTATGTGTTTGACAGAACTTTTCTATGTGTTTGACAGCTCTGTTCTATGTGTTTGACAGATGTGTTCCATGTGTTTGATAGATCTGTTCTATGTGTTTGACAGAACTGTTCTATGTGTTTGACAGATCTGTTCTATGTGTTTGACAGCTCTGTTCTATGTGTTTGACAGAACTGTTCTCTGTGTTTGATAGCTCTGTTCTATGTGTTTGACAGAACTTTTCTATGTGTTTGACAGCTCTGTTCTATGTGTTTGACAGATGTGTTCCATGTGTTTGATAGATCTGTTCTATGTGTTTGACAGAACTGTTCCATGTGTTTGACAGAAGTTTTCTATTTGTTTGACTGAACTGTTCTATGTGTTTGACAGCTGTGTTCTCTGTGTTTGACAGAACTGTTCTATGTGTTTGACAGCTCTGTTCCATGTGCTCGACAGATCTGTTCCATGTGTTTGACTGAACTGCTCTATGTGTTTGACAGACCTGTTCTATGTGTTTGACCGATCTGTTCTATGTGTTTTACAGAACTGTTCTATGTGTTTCACATAACTGTTCAATGTGTTTGACAGATCTGTTCTATGTTTTTGACATATGTGTTACATGTCTTTGGCAGAATTCTTCCATGTGTTTGACAGATCTGTTCTATGTGCTTGACAGAACTGTTCCATGTGTTTGACAGAACTGTTCTATGTGTTTGACAGATCTGTTCTATGTGTTATTGACATAACTGTTCAATGTGTTTGACAGATCTGTTCTATGTTTTTGACAGATCTGTTACATGTCTTTGACAGAATTGTTCCATGTGTTTGACAGATCTGTTCTATGTGTTTGACAGAACTGTTCTATGTGTTTGACAGATCTGTTCTATGTGTTTTTGACAGAACTGTTCTATGTGTTTGATAGATCAGTTCTATGTGTTTGACAGAACTGTTCTATGTGTTTGACAGATCTGTTCTATGTTTTTGACAGATCTGTTACATGTCTTTGACAGAATTGTTCCATGTGTTTGACAGATCTGTTCTATGTGTTTGACAGAACTGTTCTATGTGTTTTACAGATCTGTTCTATGTGTTTTTGACAGAACTGTTCTATGTGTTTGATAGATCAGTTCTATGTGTTTGACAGAACTGTTCTATGTGATTGACCGATCTGTTCAATGTGCTTGACAGATCCGTTCTATGTGTTTGACAGAACGTTTGTATGTGTTTTACAGCTCTGTTCTATGTGTTTGACAAAACTGTTCCATTTGTTTGACAGATCTGTTCTATGTTTTTGACAGATCTGTTTCATGTGTTTGACAGAACTGTTCCATGTGTTTGACAGATCAGTTCCATGTGTTTGACAGATCTGTTCTATGTGTTTGACAGATCTCTTCTATGTGTTTGACAGATCTGTTATATGTGTTTGACAGATCAGTTCCATGTGTTTGACAGATCTGTTCTATGAGTTTGACAGAACTGTTATATGTGTTTGACAGATCTGTTCCATGTGGTTGACACGTCTGTTCTATGTGTTTGACAGACCTCTTCCATGTGTTTGACAGAACTGTTCTATATGTTTTGACAAATCAGTTCCTTGTGTTTGACAGATCTGTTTGATGTGTTTGACAGAACTGTTCTATGTGTTTGACAAATCAGTTCCATGTGTTTGACAGATCAGTTCCATGTGTTTGACAGAAATGTTCTATGTGTTTGACAGAACTGTTCTATGTGTTTGACAGCTCTGTTCCATGTGCTCGACAGATCTGTTCCATGTGTTTGACAGAACTGTTCAATGTGTTTGACAGATCTGTTCCACGTGTTTGACAGATCTGTTCTATGTGTCTGACAGAACTGTTCTATGTGTTTGACAGATCTGTTCTATGTGTTTGACAGAACTGTTCCTTGTTTTGAAAGATCTGTTCTATGTGTTTGACAGATCTGTTCTATGTGGTTGTCATAACTGTTCAATTTGTTTGACAGATCTGTTCTATGTGTTTCACAGATCTGTTCTATGTGTGTGACTGAACTGTTCCATGTGTTTGACAGAACTGTTCTATGTGTTTGACAGGACTTATATATGTGTTTGACAGATCTGTTCCATGTGTTTGACAGAACTCTTCCATGTGTTTGACAGATCTGTTCCATGTATTTGACAGAAGTGTTCTATGTGATTGACAGAACTGTTCCATGTGTTTGACAGATCTGTTCTATGTGTTTGACAGATCTCTTCTATGTGTTTGACAGATCTTTTATATGTGTTTGACAGATCAGTTCCATGTGTTTGACAGATCTGTTCTATGAGTTTGACAGAACTGTTCTATGTGTTTGACAGATCTGTTCCATGTGGTTGACAGGTCTGTTCTATGTGTTTGACAGACCTCTTCCATGTGTTTGACAGAACTGTTCTATGTGTTTTGACAAATCAGTTCCTTGTGCTTGACAGATCTGTTTGATGTGTTTGACAGAACTGTTCTATGTGTTTGACAGATCAGTTCCATGTGTTTGACAGATCAGTTCCATGTGTTTGACAGAAATGTTCTATGTGTTTGACAGAACTGTTCTATGTGTTTGACAGCTCTGTTCCATGTGCTCGACAGATCTGTTCCATGTGTTTGACAGAACTGTTCTATGTGTTTGACGGACCTGTTCTATGTGTTTGACCGATCTGTTCTATGTGTTTGACAGAACTGTTCCATGTGATTGAAAGATCTGTTCCATGTGTTTGACAGAACTGTTCTATGTGTTTGACAGAACTGTTCTATGTGTTTGACAGAACTGTTGTATGTGTTTGACAGATCTGTTCTATGTGTTTTACAAAACTGTTTGATGTGTTTGACAGATCTGTTCCATGTGTTTGACAGAACTGTTCCATGTGTTAGACAGATCTGTTCTATGTGTTTGACAGATCTGTTCTATGTTTTTGACATATCTGTTCTATGGTTTTGACAAAACTGTTTCATGTGTTTGACAGAACTGTTCTATGTGTTTGACAGATCTGCTCTATGGGTTTGACAGAATGTTTTTTCTGTTTGACAGAACTGTTCTTTGGGTTTCACAGAACTGTTCTATGTGTTTGACAGATCTGTTCTATGTGTTTGATAGCTCTGTTCAATGTGTTTGACAGAACTGTTCTCTGTGTTTGACAGCTCTGTTCTATGTGTTTGACAGAAATGTTCTATGTGTTTGACAGCTCTGTTCTATGTGTTTGACAGATCTGTTCCATGTGTTTGACAGATCTGTTCTATGTGTTTGACAGAACTGTTCCATGTGTTTGACAGAAGTGTTCTATATGTTTGACAGAACTGTTCTATGTGTTTGCCAGCTCTGTTCTATGTGTTTGACAGAACTGTTCCATGTGTTTGACAGATCTGTTCTATGTGTTTTTGACAGAACTGTTCAATGTGTTTGACAGATCTGTTCTATGTTTTTGACAGATCTGTTACATGTCTTTGGCAGAATTGTTCCATGTGTTTGACAGATCTGTTCTATGTGCTTGACAGAACTGTTCCACGTGTTTGACAGAACTGTTCTATGTGTTTGACAGATCTGTTCTATGTGTTTTTGACAGAACTGTTCTATGTGTTTGATAGATCAGTTCTATGTGTTTGACAGATCTGTTCTATGTGTTTGACAGAACTGTTCTATGTGTTTGATAGATCAGTTCTATGTGTTTGACATGGAAATGTGTTGCTGGAAAAGCGCAGCAGGTCAGGCAGCATCTAGGGAACAGGGGAATCGACGTTTCGGGCATTAGCCCTTCTTCAGGAATGACACATCTGTTCTATGTGTTTGACAGATCAGATCCATTTGTTTGACAGAACTGTTGTATGTGTTTGACAGAACTGTTCTTTGTGTTTGACAGATCTGTTCTATGTGTTTGACAGAAATGTTCTCTGTGTTTGACAGATCTGTTCTATGTGTTTGACAGATCTGTTGTATGTATTTGACAGATGTGTTCCATGTGTTTGACAGAACTGTTCGAGGTGTTTGACAGATCTGTTCCATGTGTTTGACAGAACTGTTCTATCTATTTAATAGATCAGTTCTATGTGTTTGACAGATCAGTTCCATGTGTTTGACAGATGTGTTCTATGTGTTTGACAGTTCAGTTCCATGTGTTTGACAGAACTGTTACATGTGTTTTACTGATCTGTTTTATGTGTTTGACAGAACTGTTACATGTGTTTGACAGATAATTTCCATGTGTTTGACAGATCTATTCTATGTGGTTGACAGATCTGTTCTATGTGCTTGACAGAACTGTTCCATGTGTTTGACAGAACTGTTCCATGTGTTTGACAGAACTGTTCCATGTGTTTGACAGAACTGTTCTATGTATTTGACAGATCTGTTCCAAGTGTTTGACAGATCTGTTCTATGTGTCTGACAGAACTGTTCTATGTGTTTGACAGATCTGTTCTATGTGGTTGACAGAACAGTTCTATGTATTTAATAGATCAGTTCTATGTGTTTGACAGATCAATTCCATGTGTTTGACAGAACTGTTCTATGTGTTTTGACTAATCAGTTCCTTGTGTTTGACAGATCTGTTTGATGTGTTTGACAGAACTGTTCTATGTGTTTTTTCAGATCAGTTCCATGTGTTTGACAGATCAGTTCCATGTGTTTGACAGAAATGTTCTATGTGTTTGACAGAACTGTTCTATGTGTTTGACAGCTCTGTTCCATGTGCTCGACAGATCTGTTCCATGTGTTTGACTGAACTGCTCTATGTGTTTGACTGACCTGTTCTATGTGTTTGACCGATCTGTTCTATGTGTTTGACAGAACTGTTCCATGTGATTGAAAGATCTGTTCCATGTGTTTGACAGAACTGTTCTATGTGTTTGACAGATCTGTTCTATGTGTTTGACAGAACTGTTGTATGTGTTTGACAGATCTGTTCTATGTGTTTTACAAAACTGTTCCATGTGTTTGACAGAACTGTTCCATGTGTTAGACAGATCTGTTCTATGTGTTTGACAGATCTGTTCTATGTTTTTGACAGATCTACTCTATGGTTTTAACAAAACTGTTTCATGTGTTTGACAGAAGTGTTCTATGTGTTTGACAGATCTGCTCTATGGGTTTGACAGAATGTTTTTTCTGTTTGACAGAACTGTTCTATGGGTTTCACAGAACTGTTCTATGTGTTTGACAGATCTGTTCTATGTGTTTGACAGAACTGTTCTCTGTGTTTGACAGATCTGTTCTATGTGTTTGACAGCTCTGTTCTATGTGTTTGACAGAACTGTTCTCTGTGTTTGACAGAACTGTTCTCTGTGTTTGACAGCTCTGTTCTATGTGTTTGACAGAACTTTTCTATGTGTTTGACAGCTCTGTTCTATGTGTTTGACAGATGTGTTCCATGTGTTTGATAGATCTGTTCTATGTGTTTGACAGAACTGTTCTATGTGTTTGACAGATCTGTTCTATGTGTTTGACAGCTCTGTTCTATGTGTTTGACAGAACTGTTCTCTGTGTTTGATAGCTCTGTTCTATGTGTTTGACAGAACTTTTCTATGTGTTTGACAGCTCTGTTCTATGTGTTTGACAGATGTGTTCCATGTGTTTGATAGATCTGTTCTATGTGTTTGACAGAACTGTTCCATGTGTTTGACAGAAGTTTTCTATTTGTTTGACTGAACTGTTCTATGTGTTTGACAGCTGTGTTCTCTGTGTTTGACAGAACTGTTCTATGTGTTTGACAGCTCTGTTCCATGTGCTCGACAGATCTGTTCCATGTGTTTGACTGAACTGCTCTATGTGTTTGACAGACCTGTTCTATGTGTTTGACCGATCTGTTCTATGTGTTTTACAGAACTGTTCTATGTGTTTCACATAACTGTTCAATGTGTTTGACAGATCTGTTCTATGTTTTTGACATATGTGTTACATGTCTTTGGCAGAATTCTTCCATGTGTTTGACAGATCTGTTCTATGTGCTTGACAGAACTGTTCCATGTGTTTGACAGAACTGTTCTATGTGTTTGACAGATCTGTTCTATGTGTTTTTGACATAACTGTTCAATGTGTTTGACAGATCTGTTCTATGTTTTTGACAGATCTGTTACATGTCTTTGACAGAATTGTTCCATGTGTTTGACAGATCTGTTCTATGTGTTTGACAGAACTGTTCTATGTGTTTGACAGATCTGTTCTATGTGTTTTTGACAGAACTGTTCTATGTGTTTGATAGATCAGTTCTATGTGTTTGACAGAACTGTTCTATGTGTTTGACAGATCTGTTCTATGTTTTTGACAGATCTGTTACATGTCTTTGACAGAATTGTTCCATGTGTTTGACAGATCTGTTCTATGTGTTTGACAGAACTGTTCTATGTGTTTTACAGATCTGTTCTATGTGTTTTTGACAGAACTGTTCTATGTGTTTGATAGATCAGTTCTATGTGTTTGACAGAACTGTTCTATGTGATTGACCGATCTGTTCAATGTGCTTGACAGATCCGTTCTATGTGTTTGACAGAACGTTTGTATGTGTTTTACAGCTCTGTTCTATGTGTTTGACAAAACTGTTCCATTTGTTTGACAGATCTGTTCTATGTTTTTGACAGATCTGTTTCATGTGTTTGACAGAACTGTTCCATGTGTTTGACAGATCAGTTCCATGTGTTTGACAGATCTGTTCTATGTGTTTGACAGATCTCTTCTATGTGTTTGACAGATCTGTTATATGTGTTTGACAGATCAGTTCCATGTGTTTGACAGATCTGTTCTATGAGTTTGACAGAACTGTTATATGTGTTTGACAGATCTGTTCCATGTGGTTGACACGTCTGTTCTATGTGTTTGACAGACCTCTTCCATGTGTTTGACAGAACTGTTCTATATGTTTTGACAAATCAGTTCCTTGTGTTTGACAGATCTGTTTGATGTGTTTGACAGAACTGTTCTATGTGTTTGACAAATCAGTTCCATGTGTTTGACAGATCAGTTCCATGTGTTTGACAGAAATGTTCTATGTGTTTGACAGAACTGTTCTATGTGTTTGACAGCTCTGTTCCATGTGCTCGACAGATCTGTTCCATGTGTTTGACAGAACTGTTCTATGTGTTTGACAGACCTGTTCTATGTGTTTGACAGAACTGTTCTATGTGTTTGACAGATCTGTTCTATGTGTTTGACAGAACTGTTGTATGTGTTTGACAGATCTGTTCTATGTGTTTTACAAAACTGTTTGATGTGTTTGACAGATCTGTTCCATGTGTTTGACAGAACTGTTCCATGTGTTAGACAGATCTGTTCTATGTGTTTGACA